>NW_025999746.1:4200000-4613182 GCF_019419815.1 Pyrus x bretschneideri | reverse complement strand
ATATGAGATAAGATCAAAGGACAAACATTTGTCAAATAATACTACACTTTATAAGCCCTTGGATCTATTTACATTTAACGCTTTTAATTAAAAGTTAAGATGAGTACTAAATGATGTGACAATGAAAATAACCGTCAATAAAATATTTTGATAAGGGAATTTTGTGAAGTTAAAATAGATCTAGCCTCCATCTTCCCCCTTTGTCGTTTAGGTTAGCAACTCTCCAACACCAACAAAAAGGTCTGCAATGCCATTGACGAAATTCATCTTTGTCTTTGATGCAGTGAATACTTCTTAACGTAGGCTATATAAATATTATTTGTCTGCGATGAAAATAAAAACAGGGCTAATATGAAATCCAAACAAGAATATAAACTATTTGCAGAGTTTAACACTTCTGTTTTCCTCCCAACTTTAATTTTTTGCAATCATTTTTTTATGAGTACAACGATATATTTTACATTGGGGAGAGGGAATAGTTCATCTTCAGAACTAAGACCTCTCACTTACAAGTGAAGAGGAATACCACCAGACTATAATACTGAGTAGCCAATTTTTTGCAACCATTAAATAGCAAACAAGAAACTACTCAACATGATACGATTAATCACAGTTTTTATTCATTTAAGTTTTAATCTTTATTATTTATTATATTAGTTATAATCTGTGTCATTGTTCATGTCATTTAATGACTAAAAGCCTCCACGTCACTCTGAATAAGTCATTGGCCGTTGAAAATCTAAAATGGCTAAATGTAAAAAAAAATTTGTCAAAACATTTGTCTCTTGATCCTGTTCTTTGGAAAATATAGAAAAAAATGAAGAGCAAAAGTTAATCACTCCAAACATGGTTAGCAGACTTTTTATTAAAATGTGTCAATATCTATTTCAACTTGAGCTTACCCCAAGCAATAAAAATGCTCGGGATGAATTGGATTAATGGTCCTTATAGTGATAGGTAATCAGAAGATAGTTCTTGTGGTAAAAAATTTGAATTTAAACCTTCGTGGTGAAGTCTGTTAGAATTCATGCTCAATTTAACATTTCCGTTATTTATCCGTTAACCCATTCCGTCTTCATAACCAAAAAGGAAAAAAAAAAAAATCTCATTCATCCAAGGCTATGAATTCTTTGCTCCATGCTTCAATTTCGATTTCATTCAAAACTCTTTTGTCCATTAGATCGACTGGATTTTTTTATTTCAGCACTAGCCAATCCAAGTATCACTGAAAATCTTAGTTATTCTTTCTTACGTGGAACTTTAATTGAACTGCTTGTTTGTTAATTTTGCAAGAACTAAAACCAAGAAAGATGAATAGAGTAGCAGGCATATCTCAAAGGTTTGTTTCTGGGGATTTGCTCATTAACAATGATACGAACAACGAAGGGAAGCTGAAAAGCTAGAGAGAGAGAGAGAGGGAGGAGGAGGCAGGTCGAATGTCTAGAGAGAGAAAAAGAGAGGGAGGGGGGATGCAGAGAAGCAGGTAAGCAATCTGGAAAAAAGATGGGGTGGTTGGGGTGGGAATGTGAACGAGACTTATAGAAATATTAATTTGTGCTTGAATCCTAATAAACTTCACTACCAGAGTTTAAATCCGAATTTTTTTACCATGAAGCTGTCTTTAGCTTACCCTGTTACCATGGGAATAATTAATCTAATTTAGCCAAATGGTTAAACTTGTAGGGTAACACGAAAGGCGTTAAACCACGTTCGATTAATTGTTAGAAAGAACGATACAAAAATAGTAAAGCTTTTGATTTGATTATTGGTCAGCTGAGGGAAGAGACATGGAAAGGAAAATATGAGAGACATGTCGGCATTTCTCTCTTAAATCACATGTTATGACTAGATGAGCAATTAAAATACACAAAGTGATTGTAAATGAGCTATTGGTCACTTGAGAATTTTATGGTTTGGATTTCACTTTAAGTCTGTGAGTTGCGAGTTGGAGTCTAACTTCGTTTAAGAGGCCTTGTTGATAGTGTTCTTTTACATTTAAAATAAAAGTTTTGCATAAAGTGCTTTAAAACATATTAAACATGGACACGTACCAAGAGAAGAGATATCTATTTTTTAGACAAAACTTGTTACGTCTCAAACACTCAACTAGGTATGTAACTAAAGGGTAATATTAGGTAGGCCAAATTTTTAAACTAAATTTTGTAAACCGAATGATGTGATTGTTGATGATTGAGTTATTACTTAAGTATTGATTAAAATGCTTATTTCATATTGATGACACATTACTTAGTTTGTAAATAAGGTAGAATTTGATTTCCATAACATTATTCTTAATTAATTATTGAATTGTATGTGTTCTAATATTCTAGTAGATAAAATGATAAATTTTCACTTATGCACCCCGATTCGAAACTCCCTCGTTCTTAAATGTTTATAATACTTTTCAACTCTCCCATCTTTAAATAATAATATTAGATTAAATTTTGAAGACTCTAAGATTCCCTCTTTTCTCTCTTGAGTCTTCCACCCAATGATAATAATAAGTCGATCTCTTTGCACTCCTAGGTTTTAAGTCCACCTCTTTTCTCTCCTCCACTTTCGCTACTGGGTTTAAGTCCATCACCATCATAGTGGTGTGGACCACCATTGAGGCACAACTCCAATCTTGTCTGAACATGTCCATAAATCTCCCCTAATAATAATCCATAATTTGACGCTTTGTCACCCACATTTTCCTGTAAACCCAACAAAAGTTTTTTACCTCTCATTTTATTCAAAAGGTATTGATGGGTTTCACAAACTTTTGATTTTACAACCCATGTATGTCTCATCCCCCTTTTTAATATTTGTAAGTACTATGTTTCACGTGTCAATTAGTGATTAGTAAAATCTCAACATGCAATATATATATATATATATATATATGTGTGTGTGTTAGTGAAGAAATTGTTACCGAATATTTTTGTCCATCATTTTATTTATTATCTTTAGATAAGTTTAGAAAACTGATCATTAACATCACTTAAGGGTGATGAATAACAATGCACCTAAAAATTGTATTACGCGTTTAATTACTTACTGTATTGTTGATCACAAGTACTATGTTTCACGTGTCAATTAGTGATTAGTAAAATCTCAACATGCAATTTATATATATATATATTATGTGTGTGTGTGTGTGTGTTAGTGAAGAAATTGTTACCGAATATTTTGTCCATCGTTTTATTTATTATCGTTAGATAAGTTTAGGGTACTGATCATTAACATCACTTAAGGGTGATGAATAACAATGCACCCAATTTTTATTACGCGTTTAATTACTTACTGTATTGTTGATCACATCTTTATTTAGAGAGGTTGCACTCTTAAATCACAATATTAGCTAGTTAGCTTACACGATACGGTAGATATGTAATCAAAATAGGTGATGTTAGTAACACATCATGTGGTCATCTAATATCTATTGACATAAAGTCGGAAGAGATTCAAATTTTTTAGGAAATTGTTACTGGTACTTCAAATCTCTCATTTTGCACTTCAAATTTTCTATAATTAGAAAGAAAAATACACTTGTAATTAAGAAGTGTAGAATAAAGTTGTTGGAATGCTAATAACAGTTCCTACAAGACAATAATAATGAAATTCGAGTGGGATGATTGCAAAAGGGGAATTTGGTAGTGACGTCTTGTCAAAAGTCCAAATATTATTAACCAGCACCTTCATGAGCTAATCACGAATCAATCTCCTAATTAACTACAGATTAACATCGATATTCTTCTATATATGTAGTATGGAACGGTGAGTAAGTTACAGTGGACAAATATAATAAGGTATTAGTAAATATGGGCAGGGGGAAAGTGGAGCTGAAGAGAATCGAGAACCCAACAAGCAGACAGGTCACCTTCTCAAAACGCAGAAATGGACTTCTGAAGAAGGCTTTTGAGCTCTCTGTCCTCTGCGATGCTGAAGTTGGCCTCATCATCTTCTCTCCATCTGGCAAGTCCTACCAATTTGCAAGCCACGAGTACGTTTAATTAACAAGTAATTAAACTAGCTAGCTAGGTTTGATGATGATCTTTCCCAATAATAATTGGTTATGGTAACGTGTGATGCAGCATAACTAGGACCATTTCCATGTATAAAAGGGAAGTAGGGTTGCCTGAATCCAACAACTCAAGCTTCGGAAGGGCCAGAACAATGGAGGTATATTACAATATATTTATGTATTGCTCTTTTCGGTGGAATTTTTTTTTCGGTCCAATGCTTATATCTAAACATAATGTTATTAATTTACGTGATATAAAATAATTGAACGTCAAAATTGATATTTCATGACCTAAAGTATTAACAATTAAGAAATAAATACGCTTATGTATTATAACATGGGTGACAGTGACACTAACAAGAGTGTGAACTATGGAGTAATAGTAAATAATAAAATGATTATAATATATACAGAAATATAGTCCATATCCATTGGGCATATTTGGTGTCGTATTAAAACAAAATTCATAATTTTCAAAACATTTCTTAAGAACATCTTTTAAGCAAGGTTCTAATAGACGTTAGCCGCTAGTCAGGCAGAAGACTTGGGCCTAGTGCCTAGGTAGCAAGACTTGGGCCTAGTGCCTAGGTAGCAAGACTTGGGCCTAGTGCCTAGGTAGCTAGACAGGGCCTAGGCAGACTAGGCGAATTTAAGTAAACTTATATTTATTGTATAAATAAGTGCATGTTTATACTTAAAAAATGCATAATTGTAATGAGATGCAAATTAAAAAAAATAGAATGACATATATGAAAGTATTAGAAAATATTGAAAACATGGGGAACCAAAATATATAATGAGTGTTCATCCACATATTCAACAATTCGCTAACAATTTATTAAAAATATATAATACAAAAAAGTTATCTATTTTTGTCTAAGGGAGAGTTGTGACCTAAGTGAGTGCTTCGGCGGCTAAGAGATCCTAGGCATCATTTCTTAATTTTTAAACGCCCAGGGATTAATTGAGGCACTGGTCAGCTGCCTAGCGCCTAGGCGGTGCTAGGTGGGGATTTTTAGAACAATGCTTTTAAGAAAAGTTTTATTTAAGATCCAAAAATTGGTTTGGCATAAGATTCAAATTGTTTATAAAATTTTAATAATTAAAAAGAAAAGGAACAAAAAAACTCTACAACAACTCCCTATGGATCCAGGAATTACTACTAGATTCAATTGGATAGACATATAGATCCAAAGAGAAGGTCGAAGGACAGGGAGAGAAGAGCATAGAGATGAGAGAGAAATAGGAGAGATGTTCGGAGGGGAGAGAAAAAACAGGATAAAGATAGAGGCTAGCAGAAAAGATTGGAAGATAGGAGAGGAGAGAGAAAATAGTGGGTTTGGAGTTTAAAATCTTTAAAAACTCTCTTTTGTGTTGTTTAGAAGTAGGTTAATTTTTAAGTTAGTTTGAGTTCACTTTTTTTTTAAGTAGTCTTACCAAACGAGTATTTAAGGTGTAAAACTTAAAATATTTTTGAGTCTAAAGGGGAATTCAAGTAGAGTACTAAACATGCCCTTAAGTTTTTCTCTTTTGATGGATCAAATGGGCTCCTATATGTCCATCCTAATTCTTTTCAAATAAGATGACTCTTATCTTTTCTCCAAGCTAATTAAACAAAGGGTGGTGCTATCCATACATTCCTTTTACCTCTTAAATACTCTTTGTTAATTTATGTTTTTGATTTTTTTCAATTCATTAAATCTGATGGTTAGAAATTGAGGAGGTGCGTGGGAGGTAAAAATGAGTGTACGGATGACATCACCCTCAAACAAATAAATAAAAGTTCATATCTAATTAGCTAGTAATTAATCACTCCTACAAAAGCATGAAAAAACAGCTTTTATATCAGAGTTCAATTTATGTCACTTCCAATAACATCGATATTCGATATTGTCTCCCAACTTGTTATTATCACTCACATTTTATAACAAAAGGTTTCAGTATTGGTTGGAATGAGATTGATATTTAAACTCTTCTTTTTCAGAGATATGATCAATGTGGAATATTTCACAATTTCTTGTCTCTGCAATGTTAAACTAATTACTTTGATCTGCTGTATATTTTTGACAGTATTGGAGGAATGAAATGAAGAGTTAAGAAAATCAATAGGAAGTTGGAATGAGGCTGAGGTAGGTTTGCAGCACTACAACTTTTTTCCTGTGCGACGTGTGTGTGTATATATATAATGTGGTTGTTTTATTTCAAATTTCAACAAATTATAAATTAATTAACATGGTATTATGAATATATATGAAGAACTTGGCTGGGGAAGAGCTATCAACGCTTGGCGTGCAGAGCTAAAGCAGCTGGAAAGACAGTTAAAAACTGGGGTTGAACGCATCCGCTCTAAAATGGTATATATGATATTATTATATTTCTGGTTTAATTTATATGTTACTGATAACAACTAGGGTTTAATTGATCTGTGATTAATCTAATTAATTAACAGAGACGGATCATTTCGGAGAATTTAGCTTGCTGAAAAGAAAGGTAAACAACCCTCTCGTAGTTTCCTGCTTAAGTTGTTTCGATTAATTCAAATGAATTGTTACTTTGGACGTACGGAAATAGTAGTTCGTAGGGTTTATATTAGGGTTTGACATGCTTGTGAATTGGGTTTATATCAAAGTTTCTATAATTTAGTTGTATAATATGCTGCAGCTAAAGCATCGCAAGAAGAAAACACGCGTCTGCTAAAAAGAGTGAGTAATATTGCCCTAATTTCCTATGTTAATTAATTGCAAATTGCGGTGAATCATAGAAATGCTTAGTTAATTAATTGGACACTTTCGTTTGATTAACATGTGCTGATTTGTCTTTTGAATTGAGATTAAGTTGCACGAGCTTAATTTTGCTGATGCCACCTGCTCGACAACTTCTGTGGGAGCAAATGCACGCATTAGTGCATTTCCAAGGTACAAAAATATAAGGATTAATTTCGGTTTACTACTTTGAAGTTTTTTGGTTTTCAATATTTGATACATAAAGTTTTTTTTCATCTCAGAGTGGTATCTAAAGTCATAATTTTAGGATACTTTCATACATCTGTTAAAGTTTATATTAAATAAGTTGTTAAAATGGTGACATGGCGCCTACATGGACAATAAACTGGATGTCACGTGTCAATATAGAGCCACGTGAATATTAAAAATAAATAAAAAATAAAAAAAGGGGTTAAATCTCTATCCTGCCCTCACCCAACCCCACCTTCCCTTCCCTAATACCCACCCGCCACCATCCCTTTTCACCTTCCCCTTCCCCAAAACCCCCAAAAACACCCTCCCTCCCTTCTTTCTCTAGATGACGGAGTTTCTGATCTGGATGAGAGCTTGGTGCATGCACAGGCTGACCCCGTTGCCAGAGAAGTGTGATTCATTATGTCAGCCGAGGATCGACGGAATCGAGTGGCTGTTTGATCCCTAGTCTTCCACGTGCTCATCTGGGTTCAAGATTGTGATTTTTTCTGTAGAGATTTCCTTTTGGTGTTGTGCATCTCACCTATTTGATCCAATGTATAAGTCCAGATCTGTTCCTGAGGTTTTAAGTTCCTCTAAGATTTTTCTTGTCTCTTTTCTACTCATTTGGTGATTTGGTGAAATGGGTTATGGTTGGAAGTTTTGTTTAGAAGAATGATTGTTACAATGAAATGGTTTATGGTGGTTCGACAAAAAAAACGGGTTATGGTGGAATTTTGGAATGGAGAGAGAAGGGAGGAAGGGTTGTTTTGGGGGTTTTGGGGAAAGTGACGGGGAAAAGGGAATGGTGGCGAGTGGGTATTAGGGAAGGGGAAGGTGGGGTGGGTGAGGAGCGGGATAAAGATTAGCCTAATTTTTTTATATTCACGTGGCCCATATTGACATTTGGCGTCCAGTTAGTTATTCACGTGGCGAGCCGCCACGTCACCATTTAAATGGCAGATTTAACAACAACCTTAACGGATGCATGAAAGTGTCTCCAAAATTATGACTTTAGGGTACCACTCTGGGATGAAAAAACTTCATGTACAAATGTTGAAACCAGAAACTTCAGGGTAGTAAACTGGATTAACCCAAAATATAATATGTACACACATATATATATATATGTTAAAATATTATTATGTTAATAATGTTTATCACTAATTAGCTTGCTGTTGATCAATTATACTCTTACTGTGTGGCAGTGAACTAATTTGAAATTCAGGGTTCTTCAACATGATCTTTGAGCAGCACCATCCAGTGCCCAACTGATTTGAAAAAGGCTACCTGCTTGCAGCAGCTTCAGCTTTTGCTGTTGTGTATGTATACTTAAGATTATATTTGCACCTAGCTAGCTTGAGTTTCTAATTTCTTGTGTATGAGCTATGTGGAGTTTGTGGAAATAAATTTATGTATATGATGATTTGGATTGTTGTTATGCATATATGTTTCTGGCCATACAATGATAAAATAATATTTTTTGTATTTGTTTTGGCGTACGTACGTATTTTTGTCTTCTTATTTCAGGAACAAGAACATCAGAGAAGCACGAATTAACTAGGTAAACTAGCAAACCAAATTCTGTAGGTAACGGCTAAGATTAAAAACCACCACACTTTTTTTTTATCAACTAACTCTTAATTTAACACATTTTTCTTCCAAATGTTAAAAGATTCAAATTCGGATTGCCCCTCCCAAAGACAAATGAGCACGATTTGATTTTTGAAGTAATAGATCAATTTTAACATTAGCGTTTAAGTTATGACTCATGCGAAGTTTTTCAGTGTGACTGTTACATCGTCACGTGATATTATCAATTCATGTTATAATACACATATCTATTTATTAACATTATACTATATATCCATGACACATTAACATTTTTCATTCATTCATACATTAATACATGAACTGGTAATACTACGTCACGTGACTGAAAATTGCTCATCGTTGAATCCAAGAGGATTCTCATTCCAATTAGATTGGACCATGATAGTTGGGCTTTTGGGCATAAAATTTTCCGGGCTTGAGCCCATTATACACACATCACAATCTGCAGCCCCACATCTAAACCAACCACTACCGACTCCCCCACCCATTCTCTCCTCGATTTCCAGCTCCCACTCCAAACCACCTCTCTCACCCCCACCCCCCAATGGCAGCCATAGCTCGCGTCTCCAGAAAAGCCCTAACCTCCTTCTCCAGCTCAGCCCATCCATCCGCCTTCCACCGCACCTTCGCACGCCGAAGCAGCAAAGCCGCGGCCATAACAACCCTCGCCGGATCGGATCAAATGGGACTACAGAGGTCAGAGAAGGATAATTCCACTCGGCAGTGGCTCCCGAAGATCGCCGTCGACGCTTACGTGGCACCCAACGTTGTCTTGGCGGGTCAGGTCACGGTCTGCGACGGGAGCATCCGTTTGGCCCGGGTCGGTCCTCCGCGGCGATCTCAATAAGATCACCGTCGGATTCTGCTCCAATGTTCGGAACGCTGCGTCCTCCACGCCGCTTGGTCTTCCCCAACAGGTAGGTTCCCCAACTTTCTAGCTTTTTCTTTAAATATTTCATTTGTTTCTTAATTTGTTGTTAATCCTACAATTGGTTTTAATTATTCGAATTGAAGTGTGTTAATAGCTGAATTGCTACACTGAGTATAGCTGCTGTGTATTTGGTAAGCTGTGGTAGGTTAATAGCTGAGAATTGAAGGAAAAATTGAACTTGTAAGTAGATAATGGAATTTGTAGTGCATTTGGGTCTTTCACTAGAGTGTAATGTAACTCACAAGCTGTTAGTTTTTCGGGTCCGGTAGGGTAGGCATTTCAACATAAAAATATTACTCCTTTAGTGAAGTGGTGATGGTGACTATCTTTCTGAAAGAATAAAAGTTTCCTGTTTCCATATTGTCATTGCACTCGTGTCAATAGTGAGGTAGTAATATAGTGTTGGAAGCTCGAGTTGATGTCCTTTTGAAGAAATTTCACCAGGTTGTTACTCATTATTTCCTCCTTCCCAATCTTCGAGTCTGGGGATTTGGAAAGAATTAGTTTGGAAGGATAAATGGATTGAAGTCTCCTTTGTGCGGATTTTTTCTTATCTACCAATGTGTCTGCTCTCTCTATTTGAGTGGTTGGATGTTTGTTTTTGTTAGAATTTGAATGATTTGGCAGTTACGTGTGTTCTTCTTTTACCAACAACAACAACAACAAAGTCTTTTCCCACTAAGTGGGGTCGGCTATATGAATCCTAAAACGCCATTGCGCTCGGTTCTGTGTCACGTCTTCGGTTAGATCCAAGTACTCTTAAGTCTTTTCTTAGGGTCTCTTCCAAAGTCCTTCCTAGGTCTTCCTCTACCCCTTCGGCCCTAAACTTCTGTCTCGTAATCGCATCTTCTCACCAGAGCATCAGTTGACCTTCGTTTCACATGTCCAAACCACCGTAACCGATTTTCTCTTATCTTTCCTTCAATTCAGCTACTCCTACTTTACTTTGGATATCCTCATTCCTAATCTTATCCTTTATCGTGTGCCCACAATCCAACGAAGCATTCTCATCTCCGCTACACCTATTTTATGTACGTGTTAGATGCTTCACCGCCCAACATTCCATGCCAATAAAGCATTATCGGCCTTATTGCCGTCCTATAAAATTTTCCCTTAAGCTTCAATGGCATACGACGGTCACACAGCATGCCGGATGCACTCTTCCACTTCAACCATCCAGCTGCATTCTATGGTTGAGGTCTCCATCCAACTCTCTGTTCTTTTGCAAGACGATCCTAGGTAGCGAAAGCGGTCACTCTTTGGTACTTCCTGATCTCCAATCCTCACCCCTAACTCATTTGAGCCTCCATTTGCACTGAACTGAGCCTAGTTTCATGCAAAGCATTGTTGAGGTAGTTATTGATGAGGTATCATTTCGTAGTTTTAATCCTTCTGCCATGATTTGGAAGGAGTATCTTGCGATGCAAATTTGTACTTGGATTATTGCACATGGTAGACATTGGGATACCATCTGATTCTTTATCACTATGTTTTGAACGTATGGCACAAATTGTTAAGGGAATCAAAGTCGTTTCCTCCTTGGTTTTGTTGTTCTTTGAGAACCATTGTGCTTTTGTCGACCCGGAAGAAATGGACCGTCTTGTGCAATAGTATGTGGCTATTATCTGAGTAGTATGGGCATAAAGAAATAGAAGGGGTATTTTTTTAAAAACAAAAGTGCGCAGGGTGTAGTTTTTTCTTCTAGAGGTAGTGTGCAATTGCCGCGCCATTTGGAGTTTCTATTCAAATATGGGGCCTATATATTTGCTATGGACAGGGACACAGATACGGCAATACGCGATACGTGACATGCCGACACTTTAAATAAGGACAGGGACACAACTAGGACACATCGATTAAAATATAATAAATTTATAATAATATTACATATATTATAATTTATAATATAACAAAGTACCCATGTTCATCAAATTCATTCACCATACATAATAATTTAAACAACACAAGATTCAAGTCTCAATGATCTTCAAGTCTCTCTTTCTATTTCTTCTTGAACTTAATTGTCGTCATTAGTAAAGATTCCGGCCTCTAATTGGAGAGAGATGACTGAAGAGGAGTTTGGCAAACTTTTAGGTTTTAGAAATTTCAGTAGTTACAGAATTGCCCAAAATGTCTTACATTTACAAAAAGTGTCTGGACCGTGTCCAAACTGTGTCCGGGGTGTGTCCGAGGCATGTCGGTGTCAGGGTATCCAACACTCCGACACTTTGGGGTTTCGGAGTGTCCGTGCAACATCTATTAGACTATCCTTAGTTCATTCTCCATTTCCTGAATTCATGGCTAGAGAAATATGCTAGGCATGGGTGTCAAGTATTATACAATATAGAAATTCTCTTCTTTGTGAGGAACAGCAGGTTCCGATAATTAGTGATGGATAAGATCAGTAGAATGTGATATGTAAGAAGTGGTAATATCGATTATTTTGCCATTTGTATTTAATGTTTTAAAACAGCTGAGTGTTTCTGGGAATCTGTCATTCCTGAACTTATATCTCGCAACATCTCTTGCTTGAAACTTTTTGACCTTTAGGTTTATAATTGGGGTGTAAATTCACTTCATTCAAGAATTTGGAATTTCCTTATGTTCTAACATTTAGCATATAACCATAGAGCATCGTGTTTCTTGGTTCGTTTTAGGCCGAGTTTCCACTGATCTCTACATTGTTCCTGGTCCTATCCAGAGACCAACCTTAATTTACGTCAACTTCTAATGAATATAATGATCTGGTCTATCTTTTTCATTGGCTCTGTTTAAAGAGCATATGCTTTCATTTTAAAATACATCGGTTGTTTGTGCATCCTGGAAGGTGACTATGACTCTTGTAAATCATTGTTATTTGTGTTGATGTGTTTTCTCGACGTGCATATCACGTCTGTCATGGAATGTAAGGGATCTATTGCTATTTGATCTACTGGGATTTTCTGAATTTATAATACGCAACCACTTTCACTTTCTCAGGACTTCCAGCAGAGACATCCATTGAGAGGTTTGTGACTATGGCGCATACAGTCTGTTGCGGTCCTGCACAATTGAGCCAGAATGCATCATCGGGCAACATTCGATCCTAATGGAAGGTTCCTTGGTGGAGACCCACGCTATCCTTGAAGCTGGATCTGTGGTTCCCCCGGGAAGGAGAATTCCGACTGGTGAAACTTTGGGCTGGAAACCCGGCAAGGTTTGTCCGAACTCTGACACATGAAGAGACCTTGGAGATCCCGAAACTCGCTATCGCCATAAACGATCTAAGCAAAGAATATTTCCAAGAATTCCTCCCGTATTCCACAGTATATTTGGAGGTTGAAAAGTTCAAGAAATCTTTGGGGATTTCCATTTGATCAGTTTCATCGTCATGTTTCCTTGTATCGTTTAGTTGGAGGCTTTCCTTGTAAGGAAAATAAGCAGCTTCGAGGACAGAGCTATCTTTTTGGGGTGTCCACCTTGTATTTCGATCGTCCTGTTTTGAAATATCAATCGACAATCGGATGTTCTAATCGTAGTTTCCGGCCGGCACGTAACAGGAAACTCCGATCACTTGCATCCCCATTTGTTTAAGCTCAGCTGACTTGATGTCATATATAAAAGATTCACCATTGCTGTTCTTCTAGAGTTATGATATCCATATCAGATCTAGAATTTGAACATTGGGGGTTTTTATATACAAGTTTTTTAGATAGAAACAAGGTGCGAGGCGCTTAGTATTTCTTTTCAGTTTATTCACCAAGATATTTCGTCGAATACTTGGTAGACTCGTTGTCAGTCAAATCATATTATGCACATGTCAACAGAGATTGACTTATGCTGATACGATCTAATGAGCGATAAAAGATAGAATTTGTAAAGTGATATCGATTCAACCTGTTGAGATTACCTAGCAGGCATTACAACAAATATTTAGCAGGCACAAATGAGAATTGTAAAAATTGAAAGATGGCTAACTTTGATGTTTTGTTCGTTTGTCGGCTGCCGACTGTATATTAATTTCCATTATTTTTCCTATTGGTCAGATGCAGGCTATAACTTGTTTTTATGTTTTTGGTTTGAACATTGATTGATGGAAAAGGGCACCAAACAAATCCCAATCGATATATTTCTAAGAAATAAGGTTTGACATGTCCCCGGTTGCAACATTGCTAATTATTTGGGATAACATGTCTTTTAGAAATGTTCTGGTTGTATGGTGAGGGAATCTCGCGCGCGATCTAAGAGATATTTCTTCTATTTTTCTTTCATTGAACTTCAAAAAAAAAAAAAAAAAATCCTATTCAATGCGACCGATTTATTTATCTCCTTAAATATAGAATAATAATTCCTGTTATATATGCATTGTATATGCTTTGCAAGATTTGATTCATGCGGGAATATACAATGCAAGGTTTCGTATTTTAAAAGAAAAAACATTATTTAGCTAGGTCAAGAGTTCGATTCTGTTGACAAAAATGAAAGTTCATATCCTTGAAAAGCAATGCCAAAGTAATGTTACTTGACTAGGTCACGATTTTGATTATAATTAGTTGTTGGGTCAAATCTAGTTTCGTTTTCAATAAGGTTTGATATAAATTAGATATATTCATTTTCCCTTGAAAGACATGCACTAAATCATGGAGAAATGGGACAAGAAATTAGGTTTAAGTCATTGAGTGCGTGGCTTCAGCCTTCATGGGTTTCTGTCTCTAGTGAAAGATACTGAGACGGCTTCGGAAAATAAAATCTTATGGTTTGGCAGGCGTGGGCGTAGTTACGTTGACGACAACGTATATAATTTTTTAGTGAAGTCGGGTTTAAATTTTTTACTACAATTTCAAATTAGTTTTAAAGTAAAATATTAATCGTTTAAAAAATAAAATCTTATAGCTGTTGTCTCAACTAACAATTTTCTTCTGATTTGCCCTATCAACTTTCAGTTTGATTCTAATCCCCTCTTGGTTACATTTTTAAAGCCGTAATTATGCGAATATAACAACTTTTCCAACCACCAACCAGAAAAGGAGACCTTCAATTTCAACACTTCACTTGAGCATACCTAAATCGGATGGCAATGATTACATTGAATATTCACAGCTAGTCTAAGTGCTATATTTTGAAATCGGGTTTTTAAGATAAATAGTTCTTGAAATTGATCAAACTCATCATCTTGGTCTTTTACTTTTAAAATCAATCAATGTCGTCCCTGACATTTATTACCGTACATCAATTTAGTCATTCCGTTAAAATTCCGTCAACTATTTTGTTAGTTTGTATGTGAGACCCACAAATCCAATGAAATGGTGACACATGGATTACACAAAATAAAGGTTTTTACTGCAAATAGTCTCTGACATTGATCCAACTCCTCATTTTGATTCTCAAGTTTCAAAAGACTTTCAATATCACACATCAATTTAATCCTCCTGTTAAAATTTCGTCAATATTTTATGTCTCATTAATCCAATCATATGGCGCCATATTTTTTTTTTTTAAGATTTAAAACTACAAGTAAAATAAGAAACTAAAAACCAAAATTAAAAGAAAAAGTCATCATCGTCTTCATCAGGATATGCTCAAAAAGAAAAGGAAGACACCATGACACCATTAAACTACTTGGCCTCCTAAACTACTCCTTATTCTCTCTAATTGGTTATAATACTATCAAGTTTGAATTGAATTTGGATTCGATTTTATCCAATTTAGAGTGATTTTTTTTTCTAATTGAGGTTGTGGGACACGAGAAAAATGTCAGCATGGAATACTTGTTTGTTGGTTCACTCTTAAAAAAATAGTTTGTTATAGTTTATCCACATTGAGTCATATGATTGGATTAGTGAGACCACATTAACTCACAAACGAAAAATATCGATGAAATTTTAACTGAATGACTAAAATTGATGTGTGGTAGTGAAAGTTAAGGACCAAATTAATCAATTTTTGAAACTTAGGGACCAAAATGAGGAGTTGGATCAATGTCAGGAACCATTTGTGATAAAAACCCTTATTTTGTGTAATCCACATGTCACCATTTCATTGGATTTGTGGGTCCAAAATACAAACTAACAGAATAGTTGACGTAATCTTAACGGAAGGATCATCAATGTAGTGAATGTCAAGGACGACATTGATTGATTTTAAAAATGAGGGACCAAAATGATGAGTTTGATCAATCTCATGACCATTTGTGATAAAAATCCTTTTGAGATCAAGTACGATATTCATTCATTAAAGTTCAAAATCCATAAAAGAATGGAGGATAGAGTGCGATTACATAGGCTTCGATAAAAACCTTGTTGAAAATTTCAACCCGATCGAAGAAAAAAAGAGCATCCCACAACAGATTTATAAATTAGTTCTATTCTCGAAAAGAAGATCACTTATTACATTTCTTCAAACAAGTTCTTCCATCATCCAACCGTAGCCCAATCCTTGCTAATTTGTGAGCGACACTATTTGCTTCCCTCCGCATGCGGTTGAGCTTCCTATGAGGAATGAGGCGCATAAAATGGCGAGCTTCATTAAACACTAAACTCTTAAGTTATACTAAACTAAAGTAATGTGAGAGGTTTTAAACTCGGAATATAATACATTAAAAAGAAAGACTATTTCCGCCAAGACTATGTACCACTTGCTAAAAGAAATGGAAACATTATTATTAGAAATGAGGAGGAAATTGCGACTAAGGCAAGGCATCATTTGTTGTGCATTAATGTGACCATTTAATGTCATAAACCACTAAGCATTGTGGAATACCAAATTGCTAATTTTTATTTAATATATTCCATCTTCCAAATGAACAAAGATTTTGACGTCTCAACCGTTTTATACTTCTGTTTGTTTGCAACCCATCTCTATAAATTCCACTCTTTCTCTTATCCCATTTGCAACTTCAATGGCTTCTCCACATCCATCACCTCTCCTTTTTCCCTCTGCGTCGTCGACTTGCCTCGCCGTCGATATGTGTCATGGCGGAGACCAAGGCGATCGATATGTGTCACGGCGGAAACCACATAAAGGAGGTATTTGAGAGAGTGATATGATCCATGGAGGTGGACGTGATGATTCATACCTTTGTGGTTCTGTGTTCTTGTGTTTGCCGAAAAAATGTGGGATGTTGGTACGGTTCAATCAAATAAAATCTCTCAAAATTTGGGTCTTTTAATTTGATTGAGCCGTGCCAATATCACAGTTGACTTTTCACTTCATGGTGTTTCGTTTTAAGTAAACATACACAAATAAAACTAGTTTCAAACTTCTAAGCGAAAATGAAATTAGAAGCGGTGTACATGCACAAGTTGACGGCCTTCTATTGTATGTTCAGCATAAGGTTTTCTGTATATTTAGTATCTGTTGAGAAATATTTTGATTAAAAGTTTATAACCAGTTCTGTTTTTGCAGATTCCCTTGTTTCTAATTAGTTCGTATACATGCGTACATACACACAACATATACGTATACAATCCCATTCATGCTTTTCTATATTTTCTTGAAAATTAATCTTGCACGTAATATAAAGACTGGATCAACTGTATATTAATCCGTTTTCATATCGCATGAACGCGTTCTATGCAGAAAGGAAAACACCTAACTGCAAATTAAATTACGGCCATACAGGCCGTTCATCGATTCGTGTAACCTAAGCGTATAAACAGTTCTGTGCTGCTAGAAGGTAATAAAACAAAGAGATTCAAGGGAAGAGCAGCAGGCAACATCTAATGCTCCAATGGTGCTGGTGCTGGTGCTGGAGTATATGACAGCACAAGATAAATGGTGCTGTAGACATGAAGAGTGCAACGAGCATCACTATCCTTCTGAGCTTCCCCGGTCAACCTTGAAGAGCCACGTGCAATTTCTCCCCCGCAAAATATTCCTGCCAACGGAACCCTGGGGAAGTTCTCCACAAAAGGAGAGCCATCAACATTGGTCCGTCCAAAGAATGGCTCACCACGGCCACAACAAGCGAACATAAAACCCCCAAATACTTCACTCATGTGACGGCGATGTTTTGGATTTTCATCTAACTTCAATTTTTTCAGGCTTGCAGAGATGTTGCTACATGAAGCTAATGCAGTTTGAGGATCTGAACGATAGAAGTTGAAGTAATCACCAGTTTTTATGCCTACGCCACTGACATAAAGGTACTGATCATCTCCTCTGCAGAAAAAGCCTCGTGTTAAAACTCAAATCATAAAGATTTATCAAATTATCAAGCATATTTAAATCAAAAGAAATCAAAAGAGGATCCTAGTTTCCTAAAAATTAATCACTTTACTGCAGCCAGGACTTTATTGCCAGTGACCAGACCACACAATAACACAGAAGGCAGATGCAGATGCAGATGATAAGATATAAACATAATATATGAAGATTAAGATTGTAGTACCGTCTGAATTAAGATCTTTTACTTTACATTCTTTAAATTGATTTTCCGGCAATGATCCTGTACCATTCATAATTTTAATGTGGAAAACAACAGTAACTACAGTGAAGTGGTAGATGGAGCAAGGAGTTTGACAGGGATGAGCAGATGAACCATAAATCGAAGCATAGGACACAGTGAAGGATGTTCTTGTTTTAAGGAATTTCATATTTCTTCGTTACAAGAACATATGCAGCAACAATAAGACAATTTACTAGCCAATATACAAAGCAGTCATGAGTATTACCCTACAACTCCATGGTATTCCAAGGATGTAATCCACCTTGGCTTCTCTGACCTGAGAGAGATTTTTCTACGTTTTGTAACCCCGATGTACAGATCAGAAGAATCAGCATGATTTCCTAACTGTCACATATTCATTTCAAAAACATATACAAGTACTTGTAAGAATGCATGATATATCAACAGTTCTAAAACTCTTAGATTTAGAAATTCACTTGTAATATTTTTGATTCATTAGTCGAACGTAAAACATTTCAAGTCAACTGGCACTTTCTGCATGCACCACTTGGAGTTTAACTGTGAGTTTTACCCCATCATTGATATCATCAAGAATTTGTTGACCATCAAGAATTTCTGGGTGTCCTTCTCTTCTAGCAGTAAGCCAAGTAGAATGCTCGCACTCATTCACTTTGACAGAAACAGCCTTGTGCCTGGGACCAACTGTGGACACTCCGTTTGACAATGCAATTTGGAATTGAATGTCTCCAATACCTTCTCATTTATACCAAACCAAATAAGTGATTAACAAAACACATTGGATAGTTTGACATTATAACTTTACAGAACAAGAAAGCTACCATAGATATACGCATTGTTAAGAGTAAGTGAAAATGAGTGGGCCCAGGTTTCCACACGAAAGCAGGACGACAGAAGCAAACAAGTTAACGGAAAATTAAGAGGCAAATATCTACAGAACCGTACAAGCCTATAATGAGGCGTACAAGATCTGGAAAGTGCACTAATAAAATAAGAGCAATTTGAAAAGGAAAAAAATAACATGCATAAAAGAGTGACTGAAAACCTTCACTCGTGAACAGTAGAGATTAGCATGCATCTCTCAAATATGAGACACTTAAAATTATGCAGTTTTGATAGGACACGGTTCCAAAATTTGGAGATATACTGTAACTGAAAATTTGAAAGCGCAAGAAATTTTATAAAATCATGAAAGCATTAAATATGTTTACAAAAAAACAAAAAAAAAAAATTAAACACAAAAAATATTACTTCACAAATGAATACATCTGGATGTGTTTCCAATCTTTTACGGGGCTTTGCAAAGTATACGTACAATCCAAAGAAGCTCTGATTTTGCAAGGCTACAGTAGCAATCTATCAAGAAATGATGCGTCTTTTATTTCTTTACTTTGTACGTGACACTTCTGAAGGCATGCATGTTAGTTAACTTAGCATAAAACTACGTTGTAAACAATATGGTCAAAACAGTACTTTATAAATGAATAAACAAACCAAACATTTACCATGTGGCTTGCCTTTATCCTGGGCAAATATAAGAGCAACAGCGTCTGTAAAGTATTTTGCACTCCCGCAGACATTTCTAGACTCGTTCTCACTTCTATATAGAAAACGACCTCTTTCATCACCCACAATGACAGTTTCTGCAGGCATAGCATAATCTGCAACAAATTGAGACATTGAGATACAATCAACAAAATTTGACCCAGCATGAGCATGCAACAGAAAAGTTAATCACAACACAAAATCTGGAAGCAGCAGCTTATCTCACTAATGTTTCAAGTGATAAAGATATCATCCCTCATTTTTCTTAGCTATCAAACAAAATATTTTCTTTTGATTATATTCTCAGTACTCACCCAATGCATCAACAATCGGTTTCATGTCAAGAAGCCCATCCTGCACCATCAATCATGTCCCGAGTTAGCAATGCAGCAAAGGAAAGCTACATCTGATTCAAATAAAGAGAGAAAGAGGCAATCAAGTGTGAGGACAGCCACTCACTCCAAACATCATAATTCCAACTGGGGATGTGCAATCTGAAACAGACGCTGTGTAATCCATAATATCCGTGATGAATTTATCAAGCAAGACCTCTTGAGGTTCCTGATGTCATTATAAAAATTTTACACATCACGAAAATCCATTATTCAAACAGTAGAAAAGCTTGAATGACTCTACAAATTCCCAAAAATGACAATAAACAACCAAAAACTGTATGTCCTAAGTTCCCCATTTCGAAATCCATCACTGTGGAATTCTTAAGAAATCAGCGTAGTAGTTTTATGGTAAATTTGGCACCTTTGTTGTTCGTAACAGCGGGATGACATCAACTTTCAATCCCGGCACAAAGCCAACAGTCAAAAGGATGCCACAGTTCACATCCTTTGCTGGTATAGAGCAATCTTCGTCACTTCCATCACCACAAACTTCTCCCCACATAACCTAAACAACCAAATGTTACCCACAATTAGTAAAGAATTAAACTTTCTACATTGTAACGCAGGCACACCCGAAAAACACAACCACAAACCTCTTTGATTTCATCGGTCAGAGCATCTCTTCCAACAATTCCACTTGAAGTAGAAATGATGAATGGAACACTGGACCCCAATTTTTTCGATATCTGCAATTTCAAACAAATAACAACAGAAAATTCCATAATTTGCTTCTCTTAATTAAAAATCATCTAAATTCGATACTAATTATAATTAAAGGGCTTATAAGAGCAACAACACATACAAGCTTGGAAATGTCATACAATCGAAACCCACTTCCAATATTAGCTACAACGAAATGAGGCCGTATCGGTTCGGCCAGAACCTTCTCGATAACCTCATTCACAGCAACCTGTCAATTCCAACACAAAATTTGAGAAAGTGTGAGTGAAAATTTGAGCTTGTGATTTTCTCGGAAACCAAACAAGGGGTCTAGACGCTAAACCAACCTTAGGCGAGGGGTGGAGAGAGAGGGCGGAGGCGAGTTTCGGTCGATTGAGGATGCGACTGCAGATTTGGTTCCAGGATTTGCTAACACACGCCGCCGATGCGAAGGATAGGGCGGGTAGGCGCGAAAGGATGTTGTGGAGAAGGTCGTCGCTTATCGGCGAAAACAACCCTGTCGCCGTCGTATGGGGCCGTTTTGTGTCGATTTTTATCGCCGACGACGACGACGATGCCACGTCCATCGGAGCGCTGGTTGTTTCGTAAAGATGCTGCCGACTTTGGATTGTAGAAGTTTGAAGCTTGGGTATTGTTGGAAAAGGAAAGGATCTTCTTGTAAGACAAATAAGGAATATGGATGGTTGGAGTCCTTGTCTAATTATATATAATATTATTATTGGAAGAATAAGCCGTCCTACCTTGTCGTACCTACACACTAGCTATCCTACAGCCGTCAAGCCGTCCTACCTTGTCCTACCTACAGCCGTCCTACCTTGTCCTACCTACACACTAGGACGGCTACCTTGTCCTCTACAGCCGTCCTACCTTGTCCTACCTACACACTAGGAAGGCTACCTTGTCCTACCTACACATTTGTATCATGTATATATATCCTTATAATCTTGTAGAGAAAGATAATGAAAAAATAAGCATTCTCTTCCATAAGCATTCTCTTCCATTTGCATTCTCTTCCATTTTTCCACATTCATGTATCAATAACAAATATAATTTTTAGCCTACATACATTTTTCTACATGGTATACAGAGCAGGTTTATAACCCTAGCCCTAATTTTTTTTTTCTTTTTCGGCAGCTTTCTCTGCCGTTCCCATGGCTGTTCGTGGCCCGTCCCGTCCCTCCTCTGCTCATCCTCCCCTCCACTGCACCTACTGCAATTTTGATTATCATACCCGAGACACCTGCCATAAACTTCATGGCTATCCCGTTGGCCATCCCCTCCATGGCCAACCGTGGCGACCACCGCGCCGTGCCACTGCCTCCAGTTCTTCCCGCAGCCATGCACCTTCCAGTCCTCCTCAGCAGCCACGGTTTTCTGCTTCCCGGCCCCATAATTTCACCCAGGCCCATCACGTGCAAGGCACCCAGGCCCCCTCCTCCTCTTCTACTCCAGCGACCCACCAAGTGCACGGGACCCAGACCACTTTGCATGACTTGCAGCTTGCCATGCCTGACCTCTCTGCCGAGCAGCACTCCCGTGTTCTAGCTGCTCTACGTGACACCACCACCACTCCTCAGGCCAATGCCGTGCTCACTACTGATTTTGCCCAAGGTTTGTTACCTGCCACCTCTCGTCATGGTCAATGGATTCTTGACAGTGGTGCTACGGATCATATTACTTCTTCCGCTTTATGTTTGGTTAATCGTTCTCCTTCACATTTGCCGCCTGTTTCTTTGCCTAGTGGTGCTTCCGCTCCCATTACTTTTACCAGCACTCTTCCTTTAAATTCCTCAGTTACTTTGAAGGATGTTTTATGTGTCCCTAATTTCCGAGTTGACCTTTTATCGGTTGGTAAACTTACAGATGGATTATCATGTTCCATAACCTTCTTTCCTTCTTGGTGTGTTTTGCAGGACTTGGTTTCGAAGGCGATGATTGGTGTGGGTAAGCGACGTGGCGATCTGTATTACCTTGTGGCCCTTACCTCTTCTCTCCCCACCCATCAACCTCTCTGCAACATCATTACCATCCCCTCCTCCCTCTGGCATAGGCGTCTTGGTCACCCCTCCTCCACTCGTTTGCAAGCTTTAGCATCTAGCTCTCTTAATTGCACTTTTGATTCTAGTCATATTTGTGATATTTGTCCGTTGGCAAAACAAACTCGTCAACCTTTTCTTTTGAGTTCAATTTCATCAACTTTCCCTTTTACTTTAATTCATTGTGATATTTGGGGTCCGAATCGTCAATCTTCTCTTTCTGGTGCTAATTATTTCTTAACCATTGTGGATGATTTTTCTCGCTTTACGTGGGTCTTCCTCATGAAACATAAATCCGACACTCAACAATTAATTAAGGATTTTTTTGCTTATGTCACTACCCAATTCCGCACTACCATCCAATGCATTCGTACTGACAATGGTGGTGAATTTTTATCTCTTCGTAGTTTTTTCTCTGATCATGGGGTGCTTTTACAAACTTCTTGTGTTTATACCCCCAACAAAATGGCGTTGTTGAAAGAAAATATCGTCATCTTCTTGAAACCGCTCGCGCCCTTCGTTTTCAATCCCATCTTCCTATCAAGTTTTGGGGGGAATGTGTTCTTACCGCTACTTATCTCATCAATCGTCTCCCTACCTGTCTTCTCCATCATAAATCCCCATTTGAGGTTCTCTTTTCGAAAACCCCATCTTATGACCACTTCCGCGTCTTTGGTTGTTTGACATATGCCACCTCTGTCACTCCCACCACCAAATTTTCCCCTCGGGCTCATCGTTGCATTTTTCTCGGTTATCCTCATGGACAAAAGGCCTATACCCTTTACAATCTCGACAATCACCGCATTTTCACTAGTCGAGACGTCATCTTTCACGAAAGTACTTTCCCTTATGCCGTTTCTCACCCTCTTATCTCATCATCTTCGCCTACCCTACCCATCCCACCCCCTCTGGACTTTACATATAACCCACCCCTTCCTGCCCCGACGCCTCACCCTCCTCCACCTTCCTCTCCTTCCACGCCTCCCACAGAATCCCTTGCTGCCCCATTACCCGTTCTTCCCCATGCCCTTGCCCTCTCGGCATCGGCATCCCCTCCTTCCCCCCCCCCCCCCCCCCCCCCGCTACTTCCTTACATTTCACCCTTTTACCCACGGACATCCCTACCCCCTCACTACCTAGCAATCCTCCCATTCCCCGCACCTCTTCCCGTGCCTATAAACCTCCATCCTATTTAAAAGACTACGTTTGCTCGCAGGTGATTCTGCCATCCCACCCATCTTCGACTTCGCAACCCGGTTCTACACAAGGTACGCGATATCCACTTTGTAATTTTCTCTCTTATCACCGTTACTCTCCCAGGCATTTTTCTTACATTAACTCTGTCAGTCGGACTGTGGAGCCTTCTTCCTTTGCCGAGGCTGCCACTGACCCCAATTGGCAACGTGCTATAACTGAGGAGCTTCAAGCTTTACATGCTAATGGTACTTGGACTTTAACTTCCTTGCCCCCTGGCAAAATTCCCATTGGTTGTAAGTGGGTGTACAAACTCAAGCACAATTCTGACGGCTCTATTGACCGCTACAAAGCTCGTTTGGTTGCTAAAGGCTTCACTCAGGCGGAAGGTATTGATTATCATGACACTTTTTCTCCTACTGCTAAGATGATTACGGTGCGTTGTCTTCTTACTCTTGCTGCTAGTCAGTCTTGGTCTCTTCATCAGCTTGATGTTAATAATACTTTCTTACATGGTGACTTACATGAAAAAATCTATATGTCTCCTCCTCCTGGTCTTCGGCGACAGGGGGAGAATCTTGTGTGTTGCCTTCACAAGTCACTTTATGGTCTTAAGCAGGCTTCTCGCCAATGGTTTGCCAAATTCACTAGTGCCATCATTTCTGCCGGTTTTCAACAATCCAAAGCTGATTATTCATTGTTCACTAAAAAGTCTGGTATTTCTTTCACAGCTTTGCTCATTTATATGGATGATATTGTGATTACAGGCAATGATGCTAGTGCCATTAATTCTTTGAAGTCTTTTCTCCGTGATCATTTTCGGATAAAAGACCTTGGTGATTTAAAATATTTTTTGGGTATTGAGGTTTCTCGTTCCAAACAAGGGATTTATATTTCTCAACGCAAGTATGCATTAGAGATTCTCAAGGACTATGGTTTTTTGGGAGCACGATCCATTGCTTTTCCTATGGATGACACAAAATTATCTGATAAAGGAGAACTTCTCAAGGATCCTGAAAAGTATCGACGATTAGTAGGTCGGTTAATATATCTCACTATCACTCGGCCGGATATCACTTATTTTGTGCATGTTCTAAGCCGTTTTATGCACGAGCCAAGGATATCTCATATGGATGCTGCGCTTCGTATTGTTCGTTATTTGAAGGCTACTCCAGGTCAAGGTTTATTATTTCGTTCTGACAACCAGACCAAGTTAACTGCGTTTTGTGATTCTGATTGGGCAGGTTGCCCTATCACTCGCCGTTCGACTACTGGGTATTGTGTATTCTTGGGCGGTTCTTTAATTTCTTGGCGGACGAAACGACAGAAAACCGTTTCGCTCTCTTCAGCAGAGGCGAAATATAGGGCCATGGCAGGTGCTTGTTGCGAGATAGTTTGGCTTCGTTTTTTGTTGAAGGATTTGAACATTCCTTTGGATGGTCCTTCCATTTTATTTTGTGATAATCAAGCAGCGTTACATATAGCTGCCAATCCTATTTTTCATGAACGAACTCGTCACATTGAGATGGATTGTCACTTTATACGAGATAAGATTGTATATGACACAATACAGACCAAGCATGTGGGTACGGCACAACAGTTGGCAGACTTGTTTACCAAACCCCTTGGGAAAGAAAAGTTTTCGGGTATGTTACGCAAGTTGGGAGTTCTTGACATCCACTCTCCAACTTGAGAGGGAGTGTTAGACAAATAAGGAATATGGTTGGAGTCCTTGTGTAATTATATATAATATTATTATTGGAAGAATAAGCCGTCCTACAGCCGTCAAGCCGTCCTACAGCCGTCAAGCCGTCCTACAGCCGTCCTACCTTGTCGTACCTACACACTAGCCATCCTACAGCCGTCAAGCCGTCCTACAGCTGTCCTACCTTGTCCTACCTACACACTAGGACGGCTACCTTGTCCTCTACAGCCATCCTACCTTGTCCTACCTACACACTAGGACGGCTACCTTGTCCTACCTACACATTTGTATCATGTATATATATCCTTGTAATCTTGTAGAGAAAGATAATGAAAAAATAAGCATTCTCTTCCATTTGCATTCTCTTCCATAAGCATTCTCTTCCATTTGCATTCTCTTCCATTTTTCCACATTCATGTATCAATAACAAATATAATTTTTAGCCTACATACCTTTTTCTACACTTCTCCGTATCCTTTCCGCCTAATCTTCCCCGACAAACAATCTTTGAAATTTGATGTTAAAAACAAAAGTTTATTTTAAAAATTATAATAACTGTTACACTAAATTTGGGTCTGGATTGTTTAGTGAGATAGATCAGATGGAAGGGATTCAAAAAGGATCCATTTTCGTTGGAAAAATCGAATTACAGGTAAGAATTAGAGAGATTAAAATGGGTCCGGCCCTTACATGACGACGTTGGTTCAAACTCTGTTGGTGACTAATCTAACAAAATCTATCGTTAAAAAAAAAAAAAAAAAGTCTAGCCTGACTCCAATTATTATTTGACACATATTAAATAAATAACAAAAAAAAATTTAATTTATAAATACATGTCAATCAATTATTGGATCTACAGGGAGATTACATCCATTTTGGATGCAAAAGATTTGATCTCAGAATCAGACACCATGAGTTTAATATGTATCACACTATTATCACAGTGTGAGTTTGATAATGATGAGTTTTATATGTTAAATATGGACCCATCCACTTTTAATTTTTCTTTAGGGTTGTGCTATCCACACACTCATTTTTACTTCTCACACATCCTTTGTTAATTTTTATCTGTTGATCTTCTTCATTTAATCTGATCCGACATTCGAAAATTAAAAGGGTGTGTGAAAAGTAAGAAGGGGCATGTGGATATCACACCCCTTTCTTTATTGTATGATCGGCTACTTATTTTCTTTATTTTTGTTATTTATTGTATATGTATCACACTCATGAGATCATTATATTGAACTCACAAATAAGAATTATTCTCATGGCACTCAAATTTTCAGATTTACTATAGGAGTTTGATTCCTATACTCTTGGTATCACACATAATTTTCTGGTTTAGTGTGGAAGGCGTTATTTGTTCACATTGACCAAAAAAAGAGAGTGTGATACCAATATATTGAGCTCATACATGAATCATATTCGAAAAGTTTCCGCTCGACACTAATTTATTAAACTCGTGAGTTCAATATATTAAATTTATGAGTATGATACTTATAAACTAGAAAGTTCTAAAGTATGACTCTCACAAATATTGAACTTACACTAGTGTAGCAGTAGTATTATAAGTATCAAATTCAGGTTGCCTGATTACTATACATAAGTAGCACACTCACACAAACTAATACGGAAGGCCTTGAGGTTGAAGTGAAGTTTCTTCTCAAAATACTTTGTTGCCTATTCGTAAAATTTTACGCTTATAAATAGAGTCGTTCATATTATAAATCACTAAACATTCTTAATTTTAATTGATTTTATTTTAGAGATGGTCTTTACATTACAACTTATAACACAAATGATTCTGATCATAAACACAAAGTTCTATAAATAGGTCACAAGGTATTTGAAGAAGAAGCTCATCCTAAGGATGGGAAAATGGGTCATGGATCCACGGGTTGGGACGGGTTCATGCCGTTTGGTGTAGGTCCAAATGTTATATACACCAAATAGGTCAAGGTGCAGTGGGGTGGGGTGGAACGAGGCATTGCGAGTCTAAGAATTTTTGGAAACAACCCCCTGGCTTAGACCGTTGATTTCCTACCGTTTGATTGAATCTTTACCAGTTGATAATTTTCTATGAATCTAACGCCTTATCTGCTCTCAACTTATGTTTCTTCTTCTGGTTTTCTTCCCCAAAAGCCCGTCTAGAATGAACCCTTGCCTTCTTCAGGTTTGTGTTTTTTTGTCTCTTTCTTGCATTTAGGTTTCTAGTTTCATATCCTGATTGGCAGCTGGGGAAGGCGACAGACCAAACCCTAGAGGCATTTTTGCTGAGGAATGATCCACTGAACGGGGATGCTCATGTTCTTGTTGTAGAGGGCGGGAGTGGTGAAAGAGGAGTTTGATCAAGCCAATGACGGCGAGGTCAATGGTGGGCAAAGGATTTGGGTTGGGCTTGGGGATAAGATTGGGTTTGGGGTTAAGGTTTTTGAGGCAAAGATGAGGGAGGGAGAGGGAGAGAGGTAAGAAGAAATGAAAGTCGGTGGAGAATTCAAGGAGGATGAGGAAGGAGTGGAGAGGATGTGAGATGTTGTTCGACAGTTTCCAAAAAAAAGTTTGGTATTTAGAGGCCAAAATACTAATTGAAGAATGTTTTTTTTATAGAAACGTTTGGCCTTGTAGGAACTGGCCCATTTGAAAAGGCTGGGTTAAGGTGAGTTTCAATTTTAATTATTATCGCCTGGCCCGGCCCATTCTATTTTCAAACGAGTCTGGTTCGACCCTTCCATTTTTGGCCTGGCTCAGTCCGTGCCCACCAGTAGTTCATCCCCAATCCTTGAGGAGCCAGTCTTCTCAATTAATATAGATTATCAAGATGTCTTTTTTAACGATTTTTTTTTTTGAAGGGTGAGGATATTCAAGAGATTAAAGAATTTTTAAAGAGTGTACAAATTCATATGTATTCAACCAAGATTTTCATTAAATCTATGGAAGTGCATGGGTATTCATCAAGATTTTAAAAGAGTTTATTAAACTCCATATGAACGGAGTGTATTAATTCTGGATTTTAAAGTACTTCATAAAACTCATGCGTATTCAAATAAGATTTGGTTTTAAACTATTTTAAAAGATGATGAATTTTAATGGATTTGGAGTGACTTTATAGTGTTTTTAGATTTTGGAAATGAGGTCTCTCTCCCTACGGTTTGTAGTGAATTCATCTAAAATTAACATGTATCTATGAAACTCCATTAAACATCATGAGTTTTATAAGTCTTTGGAAAATATTTCAAAAATAATATTTCAAAATCTCAATCAAATACACTCTCTAAAATTGTGTTTGACACAATTTTTTGTGAAGGTCAAACCTAAAACCTTACCGACAATATCTTCCTTTTATATTATAATAGCAAATTAGCAGTAACCCTTCTTTGGGTCATATAATCGATGTAACAAGTTATGTGAGAGTCTTTTAGAAAATTGACATCCAATAAACCAGGTTTGATTGTTAATTAGTGTAAACTTATGATTTATCATCAATGCGATGCCAGTTGAGCTCAAGATCTGTTGGACTTTAAATGTAACACAAAACCAACAAATTAATTAGGGCAAACCCAGTCATATGTACAAAAGGGTAATATTTCTCCCTTTGTTATTAGAGTTGCAAACAAAGATACATAAGATAACACTCCTAACACTTAAATTACCAACAACAAAAGCACTACAAGCACTTCTGATTTATATATATAGAAGCCATGATGAAGTGCTTGCCTCAGACCCAGTACATAATCCAAACGCTTACAACAACATATGACAAGACAGAACACCAACTCTGCCAACTCCCCAACAAAAACAAGACCACAAGAACCCTAATCTCTCCAAACTTTATTTTTTCCAATGGGAGAAAACCGACCAAAACATCTACTCCAAGGAATATGGAGCTTGCGGAGGAACGTAAGTCATGGCCAAGTACACAGAGCTACAAGCATGGACGCAGCAACGAGGATGACCGAGTTCTTGGTTTTCTTCTTCACCAAGCAAAGCACCACACGCGATCTCCCCATTTCCAAACATTCCGGCTACCGGAACTCCTGGGAAGTTGTCAGCAAACGGCTTACACTCAACATTACGTCTATTGAACAACGATATGCCGCGTTTGTTGCTGGAGAAGATAAACCCTCCGAACACCTCTCGCTGGATATCGGATCATTGTGAACCAAAGTTTGAAGGTTATCAGATGCGTAATCAACGGTGTTCAATGCAGTTGCAGCATCTGAATGGTAAAAGAAGAAGATGTCGTCGGGTTGGATTCCCACACCATCAACAAGAATGTAGTCCCCATATCCCCTGTTACAAATTTCAAACATAAACATAGATATAAATACATATATACGTCTACAAAAATTCAAGGGCAAAAACATAAGTTCGTGTGACTTACCCTCTAACTTCATGAAAATTCAAGGTTGTCATGGAGACTGGTGGTCCTGCTCCGTTTGGTATTGTCTTGTTTGGTGACCCCAGTGTAAATGTCCGAAATGCCCAACTGCATCAGCATGGATTTTTGTCAGAACGAAATTAATCTGTCTTGAGTTTAACAGTCTAGCATGATACGTTGACAGTTGTGAATTGAGAGTACAAACCCTGTGGATGTCTAGACTTTTTTTCTGTTTTTTCATTTTTTTTTTGTGGTAGATTGACAGTTTGACAATGTAACAGTCTAGGTATTCATGTCGACTCACCTGGCTTTGGAGCTCCCTTAGAATGGTGTGGGAATCAATGAAGACACCTTCGAATTCTGACATTACAGCGGAAATCCATGAACTATGAGTAGGCGTCTCATAAGATGATATTGTCTTGATTTGAGGACCGAATGGCATCAAACCCGGCGACAATGTGACATGGAACTCAATTTCCCCCATGTCTGCGCATAAAATTGACGATTTGTTAAAACCAGAACTTCGAATTAAGAAAATATATGACAATATGTGTGTATGAGTCTGAGTGTATATGTGTGTTGATAGGGACATAAGGGACATACAATCAGGTTTGTGTTGATCCTTGACAAAAACGAGCGCTGCACCGGCACTGTAGAACAATCGCTACTGTAATTTCCGGTTTCATTTCTCCGAGTGTACATAAAGGAGGCACTTGCATCACCGACGATGGCTGTCTTGTCAGGCATAATAGCATCTGCAAGATAACGGAAGATATCCACCATAAGATCCATGAACAAGTTTTCGACATCCAATAGCGGTATCAGAGAAGAAAACAGTACTCACCGAGCGCTGCGACAACCAGGTTCATGTCAAAATGTTTATCCTAGATCAACCATGTCAAAAATTAGCAATGGAAAGGAAGAAACCGAGTTCGAAGAAATAAAAGGAAACCAAGATGTCAATTTTTAGCCTGTAAAACTCAGAAGACGGAATACCAACTTACCCCGAACATCATCATGCATGAAGGCGGAAGAGGACCCGAATAGCTCAGAATGTCTCTCACAAAATGCTCCATCATAAGCAAGTGCGGTGCCTGAGTATCGAACACTTCCATGTCATGTAATTGCTCTTCACAAAACAAACTGAAAAAACAACAAAGCTCACATGTCTTGGACTCGGTAGGGGGAATATTTCAACTTTCAAGCCAGGCACAAATCCAACGGAAACGACGAGGCCTCCATTGATTTCCGGGTTCCTTGCAGAGTTACCATGAGCGCAGTTCACCTACACAAACATATAGTGCAATATTCAACATGGTCTCAATTGGTGCCAAATGTTCTTCACTGAACTTAAAAAGTTTCATAAAATTTAAGAACATGCCTCGCGGAGATTACGAGTTTCGACATCAGTGCCAATTAGTCCCATGGCTCTGTTTGTAATGATCGGAATTCCAGAGCCTATCTTCTCAGTAATCTGCATCATAACCATTAATTAAAAACCGAAAACTAAATAAATTAAGAACTACGAAGAAAAATTAATAACAAAAAGACTAAAAAAATCTGAAAGTTTACAAGTTGGTGAGTTTCTTCCAAGCTGAAATTTGTTCCAATATATGCGACAACGAAGTCCGGTCGAATCGGCTTAGAGAAAATCTCGGCAAGAACTTCATCAATCGCATTCTTCAAAAACAAACAATCACCAGAGTCAAAAATAAAAACAGAGCATTTAAGGAGACATAGAATTTTAAGAAAATAGAGTATTTAAGGAAAACAGAGCATTTAGGAAAACAAAGTATTTAAAGACATACGTGCAGGTCGGGGTTGAGAGAAAGGGCAGAAGCAAATTTGGGGCGAGAGAGCATGTGACTGCAGTTCTTGTTCCAAGTTGTGTTGACGCAGGCGGCTGCCGCGAAAGCAACCCCCGGTAGCCTCCCCAGAATGTTCTGCAAATGTCGTCGTCTACCCGAGAAAACACTCCTTGTTCACGATCAGTTTTCAGCTGTGCAGCCGCCATCGATCTACCTCACCACATCGGTTTCGTTTATGTTAACAGAAGATGAGTCTTACTGAGTAGCTCTGTTCTGTGGTGATAGTGGTAGGGGGAGGTCCTCTTATATAGGCGTTTCTTTTCATCTCTTTAAGAGTTAAGCATCAAAAGATTATGTCTTTTTTGCATGAAAACCATAGACTTATTATCTACTCTGCAAATAAACCAATCCAATTAAACAGTCCATTACATGTGAAGCTAACAAGGAAAAGCAAAAAATTTAATAGGGTTTGTGATTCTCTGAATTTACTACTACGGTATGAGCAGTATATTACAAACGAGCGCCGCTCGCGTGTTATTGGGTTAATCTTAGTCGTACGTTCAAGTGGAGCTACATCAATGAACGGTTCAAATTGCTTGTGCTCATATTGTGATTGTACTATAATCATATCTATATTGAATTGCCTCAGATTTTTTCTCAAAGTTGTTTGTCGGTTTTTACCTGAATGTCAGAAACGCAATTAATGCGTACCCGGTCGTATTGAATTCAAATAAGTCGTTTGTTTTTTTCCGTCACGGGCGTCAAATAACCTAATAATCGAATCTAAACTCACTGAGTTGGTTTTAACTCGTTTGTCGATTTCAATTGAAAGTTAGAAAACCTAAATAAGTAGAAATTGTGCTTATAGAGTTGTGTCTAAATCCTCTATTCCACACAAATAATTTGATTTTAGGCTCATATTGTGCTTAAATTTTGAAATTTTGTAACTTCATGATACTTAAGTGCTAATAGCTCAATCTCACTAAGATTCACAAAAACATAACTCTAAGAACATGTTATTAGAGCTTACTTAGGTGTGTTATGAATGATTTATGTATTTAGGGGTGTGTTACAAATTAATTATGTGTTTTAGGGGTTTAAGATTTGGAATTGCATATTTCCATCCAACGTTTACAAGTGTAACTACAAATCAATGTAGTAACACTTGAGTGTCAGTAACTCAATATTACTGAAGTTTCAAAAACTAAAGCCAAAAACATTAACTACCAAGTTTAAATATATAGAAGGCTTACATTTTACAAACCAAGTGACCGCAATAACAACTAATGGTCTGCGGCTATAACTAATGGTATATGGCTATTGAAATTACAAGATGTAAAAAAAAAAAAAAAAAAAAAAAAAAAAAAAAACACCAACTGGTGGCTAGACACGGTTATCTGTCTTTTTTGAGGGCTGAGAAAATTCATAGAGGCATTTCAACCTCCTATTTTTTAACACTTGTTTTTAACCTTTTGCACATCTTTCTGTATTTCTGATCATTAGATTAAATAAATCAAATGAAAAAAAATGGACATGATTAGCGTATAAAAAAATGTTTGCGCTTATCATTTCCCTATATATTAAGAGAAATAATACACTTGAGTGGAGTGCATAATTTTTTTTTTTTTTTTTTTTAAAGTACCAAAATCGCTCCCTTGAAAACAACACAATTAAGAATGCAAACTTGGTAAAGTGATTGGAAGGTTAAGAAATTGTGAATGCAAAAACATTTTTATCCATGATAAATATAGGACTTGTTTGAAAATACTTTTGGTGAATTGATTTGGAATTCCAAAAGCACTTTAAGTGCTTTCGAAGATCTACTTTTATGTTTACTAAAAATTGGTTTAAAAAACATCTGCTTCAAAAGTCAGTCACTTTAAAATAATATATTTATGTTTACATGAACAAAAGAAAGACCTCCAAAACCATACAATGAGGTTCTAAATTCCATTCCGAAACAACTGATCTAGAAATCCTACAAATAATTTTCGCTACTGCCAATGAAATGGAGGTGTTTGAGGGTGTTGATTCCCACTGCCCTGAGACCCATCAGAGCCAATGTGAAACATTCCGGGACAATGAACGTTTGCATCACCACTTCCATTGGAGACCAGAACTGAATCCATGGGCTCAATGGAACTGCTGTTTCCGTGTAGACCCGCGGGGCCAAATCGTTGTTGCATCAGAGAGATTGAATTAGGCTGCTGCACCATGTGTCTCAAACCTATTTCAGATCTCTGCTGCGTCTGCGGTGATGACAGAAGAGAGAGAGCACAGTCCGAATCGTGGGTTTGAGTTGTTAACCTGTCACAAAACGTCTTGCTCTTTGTTGTCCCACCGCCACCACCACCACCAGTTTCGGAGAATGAAATGGTGTTGAGAAGGGGCCGGCAGACAGAAGCACTGTGATGATGAGATGTTTGGTGGTTGTGGTGGACTGGGGAGCTGTCGCTGCTTTGGAAGAGTGAGAATTGCTTTCCTCCCTTGTAACCGCTGCTGCTGGTGCTGTCTGAGGACCCAAGGAACATGTTTTGCTTATCGACCATTGGCAGTTGGTGGTTATGAATCCCAGAATCTGGCTCCGTTTTGACAATGCCGGTCCAGGTAGGGTTTACGATATTTGTGGAGGGGTATACAAGTGAACTAGAGAGTGGCAACAATCGTGGGGTACCTGCAACAAGTGGAAAAAACAAATTTTAGTGCAAGAAATCCGCATTGGTTTTTTCTCAACTTACCGTCTCAGCATCCATTCACTTGAGCCCGCACGTTCGTGCGAAAGTTTAATTAAAAACACTCAAACAGGGTTGTAATTTATGATCAGTTGAATGACAGCAGAGAAATTAAGCAGCATTTGACAGGAAGATTAATAGTTTGGAAGAATCTTAAAAATAAAAAATAAAGATATTTGAAGAGATGGATCTGCTAGTGGCCCCTAGATCATCAACTGTGGCAGGACCACCAGACATAGTTGATGAAGCACTCAACCAAGTGGATGTTCGTATAAAATGTCTGCTTTCACAGCTTTAATTTCCACATAGTGCTCCCCAAAAACAAAGGTTGCAGCTAACCTTGGTAACTGGACATAAAACTCCCCGGATGTGACAAGGGTTCTGGTTGAGGCTTCCTTCGCCGCCGGTTGTGTCCATCAAGACGTTTCCTACAGCTTCTCTTTCCCTCATCAAATTCCTCCAGAGCATGGAACCTGCAACAAAAGAGCGCACGGAGCGTGAGGAACTTGACCTTGCCAGATCGTGGCTTCGAACAGAGGGTACTCATGCGAACGGAGCTACGAATACATAGATATGAGTTGAACATTTGTTAGTTTACCTCTGAATTTATTCTAGGCTAGAATTAGGAGCTACCAAAAAAACGGATTTGCAGTTTGTTCTATAACCAAACAACTTAGCAGCTAGAACAAAAAAATTCAGCTCAGTCTAGCCGCCATCCTATCTAACGATTTTCAAGACAACATTTGATATCTAATGTATAATCAATTCAGCTCATCCTTTATCTCACAAGTAATAACGATCCTCGCGCTAAATCCTAAATCAGAAAGAACCTAATAAAGCATTGTCGAAATGTAAAGTGACCTTCAATGTGCACTTTTTTAAATCTGATATCTCTACAATCATAGCAGTAAACAAAAGTACATGATCATCCATTGAGGCAGTAGAATGCAAAAGGATAGACAAACTTCCAACTGACATTATCTTTGAATGATCATTGTGTGAATAAAATCGAAGTGGAAATCAACATATGCGAATACTTAATCAAATGAAAATCAACATTACAAGACTAATGAAAATTGTTGTAAAATCTTACACCTGCTACACTGCTGGCAAAATCGCTGCTTGTTTCCGTTAATCGTGACCTGAGGAGTCTTAGAATGTAACTCACAGACCTTATGCCGCCGATGGTAATCCCTACAAGTACTAAGGTCTGAATTGCATCCATCAACGAGGCAGGAAACCATCTGAGATCCGCTGTAAGCCACTCTAGACCTCTTTGATGGTCCAGACGAAAATGATGAGGTAGTTCTCGGAACGGGCTCCTTCAGCATATCCACCAGGTCATTATTCCCAGAGCCACCCAACTGACCAAGCTTCAAATCAACAGAAAAGCTGCTTCCTTTGAAGGTCCTATGATCTCCAAAGCTGCTAGACCCATCAACTGTAGTGTCCAAGTTGGAAAAGGTTTCTTGTTCTAGTTCAGACAAATCCCAAGAAGCTGCTTTCAAGTTCCAGTCCATAAAAGCACTTATTTCAAAAGCTGCTGCTTCTACTACTACTTTACCTCCTCTTTGCTTTCCCCACCGTCCCTCCCTCAATTAAGCTTCTCTCTTGCTATTTGTAATTGTATCACCTTCAATAAGAACATAATTTCAAAAATTCACAGTATAAACAGCATCAACAGAGTAAAATTACCAAATTAACCACATCAGAAGTCCAATTAGGCAAAGATCTAATCACGGATTAGCTTATGAACTTTCAAATTCAAAAGGGTATTAATGTATTATATCATACAAAACAGCAATATGCAGAATTAACAAGAATTGACTCCATAACAAAGAAAACACAAAGTAGGAAAGCAAGAAATGCAGCTCTGGACATTGCAATTTTTTAGAACCCCAAACTAGAAAGTCAAGAGACTTTTTTTCTTTCCAATAAATTAATGATATGGAAGCAGTGTTGTTCCAAGAAATTGGGAATCTAAGATGGAAAACATTACTAGTTTAGATCATATTAAACAAATAAATAGAACAAAAACAAACAAGAGGGGAGAGAGAGAGAGAGAGAGAGAGAGAGAGAGAGTAAACTTACAGATAAGTTGTGCAGATGGAAGACTGGTTTTCCAGCCATTTATTCACTGACATAGATTCCATTAATAGTAAAGTGGGTCGTCAAGGAAATAAAATATAAAGCTAAAGCTATGATTAGTTGGGTGTGTTAGGTTAATAAGTGAAGAATCACTGATTTTACCTGTCAGCAAAATGCCATTGAAGGTGTCTGCTGCACAACACACAGAAGAGAGAGAGAGAGAGTGAGTGGATAATGTAATGTGACTGTAGAGAGAGGATTTATTAGTGAAGTTTTAGAGAGAGAGAGAGAGAGAGAGCGAGAGAGAGAGAGGGGGGGGGGGGTTAAAGCAGCACTAGAAAGAAGGGCCAAGCTCATCGGGTTTTTATTTAAAAATATTTATTCTTGTACATTTTAGGGTTTGTTTGAAATTGGTGAGGGAGGAGAGAAGGGAAAATAGTGACAGCTTGTTTGTGGCTTTCAGACTTTTGCAAACCAAAGAAAAAGAAGTACAAGAATGGATGCTCAGAACAAACCATGTGGCCTTGTGTTTCACATTTCATGGCATGTCCTTCCATTGGGTTCCTTTTACCTCCAACCCCTCTTGTGCACCCCACGCTCCTCTCCTGCCGAGTGGGAAACTCGCAACCCATATCTGACCCTTCCTTCTAAGAGCAAGTCCACCTTTTGTGGGAGGCGAGGGTCGGGGCCATAAAGTTATTGTACAAATCCAAAGAAATACTCTAACGAGCCTTGTTGAAGAGGGAAAGCGGTGGGCCATGTGAAATCCGCTCGAAGCCTAAGCAACTTATGATCGGTCTTGCGTTAGCGTGCAAGGCTGACGTCAGTTACGTTGTTTATTTTATTTTATTTTATTTTTAATTTTTTTGGTCTGGCAATACACTCGTGAACTTGGCGAGTGGGCCGATAGCTTCTGTTGTCATGGTGCCCTTTACAACAGTCCAACAATCACCAACTACGGCTCTATGGCATGGCAATTCTTGAGTTGTTGGATTTCTATTTTATGAAGTTATCGTTGTGTCACGTGGCACGTCTTGGTGATCCAAATTTCATGGTAAAAAAAATTAAAAAATATAGGAAAAATTAGGATTTTTTTTTATTATATATAAAAATCCAATCATCTTCTTCATTCTCCACATCACAACTCAATATTGATTCTTACTACAATCTTTTATATTTGTTTTCCACTTTCCAAATCATTTTTTTACCAAAAAATGAGTGAGAACTGAGAAGGCAATTTAGTCAATCAGGGAAGACGTTGCTTTGCTTAAGGGTTTGGTGCATGGCACTACATAAGGAAACCAGAAGATTGGATAAGGACAAGTTGCACTATATGAATGATCGAGAATCTTATAAAAAATCGGAGCAGACATTATTAATGTATAATGACACGTGGCATGACGAGAGTGTTTGAAAATTTGATTGGAAATATAAGGCGTTCATGACACGTGGAGGATAAGGCCTGTAGAGCAACTTAAAAAATAAAATAAAAAATATTTGTGATGGTAATCTGTCTTGCTCTTGCTCTTGCCCAACGGATGAAAGTATACAAAGGCAAGTACTATTCCGAGTTTATAGTAAGAGCAAGTTAACAGCCTTGCCCTTACCCTACCTACAATGGTGGAACTGCTCTAAGTATTTACCTACACCGAATACATCAGTGTCTTAATATTCCAAATCAATAACATAATGTCGTATGTTTTTACCTTCTCACACAACAGTGCGGTATTATCTTGAGATGAGCCTAAGGCCCTAAAAGCGTTGCTTTCATTTGAATTGCAACTTTAGAATTATTAGTGCCAGACTTATGCTCGGCTGTCTGTCTCCAGGGTAGTACTGAATGGGGTCCCTTAATAGCTTGGATTAATAATTGCATACCTTAATTACCAAAACATAAATAAAATAATTGTACATTTGTCAACTAGATATGTACTGATCTGTCTTGGGACATTAAAAGAAGGATCTTTCCATGTTATGTTAGGTGGTGAAGAAGAAGAAGAAGAAGATTTGGAAGCAAAGACTACGAGAGCAAAACATGCATAATGTGGGACTAGTTTTGAGTATGAATTGTTATAAATAGGTCAAAGTTAGGGAGATAACCTTTATTAGTGACATGAGCGAAGTAAGTGTAAAATATTACACTGTAACTATAGCACAAAAGAATGACAAATAAAGGAGGTAGGAATAGATAATGATGTTATTGATATTTTCTTGCTTTCTCTTTTCTATATCTGTTGATAGCAGTCGGAGTGCTCTATTTATAGAGCAACTCCGTATTATTACATGTTGAAAATTTACAACACACCTTTTGAAAAATGATCTCCTTCATTTCCAAGTCCACATATCAACACTGCCAATGTTTTCATTCATCTACCAATGTTGCAAATCCAATCTATGTGGGTATTGAAAAAATCTACCAAGATTTTTAATATCACTGTGGGCATTCATTAACCCACTAGCATTTTCAACATGAATCACATTTCCAATGGAATTTGATTAACTACATTACTACTTTACATCAATTTTAGGTCAAGGAGTCAATTAGCCAAAGGTCTATGATTCAAATTCTCTTTGTCTATTTGAATGTGCCATGTCAACGATATAATTTCACTACAAATAATTGGGATTGTTGCATTCAAATTGACAATTTTGACAAGGTGGTAGTATAGACCCATTTTTACTTTTCATATGCTCCTTGTTAATTTATGTTTTTTTTATATTTTTCAATTCATTCAATTTAACAGCCAAAACTTAAAAGAATATGTGGGAGGTAAAACAGAGTATGTGGATAGCACCAACCTTTTGACAATGAAGAATTTCACCAATTTAATGAATTTCAAACTATATTTCATTGATAGAGAAATAGACTCTAGGTGAAAAATCAAAATCAGCTGATTTTAGCACAATCATAAATGTATTTTCTCACTCATTATCGTCACTTAAGCTAATCTATATTACTGTTAGTAACTAAAGATATCACATTTTTGTATCATATTGTGTATCACTCTTTAATAGATGCATTGTCACCTGATACTAATACTAGTTGAATAGTTAACTCTCTTTAGAAAAACATGTCTCAATGTATTTGAGTATTATCCAGCCACATTGCCATGCCCAAAACTCTTCTCTATGAAAGAGACGGTACAATGTAATACAAAAATAGCATGTTTTTGTTGGTACGTTCCAATTACTAGTTGTTTGCCTTTGAAATTTCAAACATAGCGATAGTTGTGGTCGCTGTAAATGTGACAACCAAGAAGCTAGAATTTTTGGTGTTTGGACTTTGGAGGGATTGCTAGCCGAGCGCGTGAGACTTCGTGTAATCAACTGTGCATCTTTGAAGGCCCATTGAATGGGAGATCGGCGCTGTCAGACTCCATAAACTTCACTTCTAACTTTAATTTTCATGGCCCAAAATATTTCTGTATTAAATACTTGTTTTTTTTTTCCTGAATTATGTTTATTTTCTTTATTATAAATGATATTTTGCACTATATATTTAAATGAAAGACTTTATTTGGGAATTTGAACCATATATTACTAGTTCATCATGATGTTAAATTCACACACTCCCTTTTAGTGTAAATATAGTTTGTTAAAGAAAAAAAAACCACTTAGTACTAATGTCAAGTGGTATTCCTCTTAATTTGTAAGTGAGAGGTTTTAGGTTCAATTCTTGCTAAAGGAGAATTTGAACCACATTATTATTAGTCCATTGTGAGGCTAAGCACATCCCCCTCATCTTTAGTGTAGATAATATCATTTGTTAAAAAAATATAAAATTAAAGATTATTCATCATAAACTACGACAATTTACCATAATATCGTTAACTAGCCTTTTATTAATCAATTACATTATTATGTTTTTCTTCATAAATTATGTTTTAGGGTAATCACATTTTCCCTTAGATTTGCGTTTCACTGTAACCTCATACAATATCTTTTAAACAATTCAATCACATACTAATGTTTATTTTCATTTTAATGTCATACATCTGTCACATTTTTCTTAAGTTGTTATATGCCTATGTGGCTGTCATGAAGTTTAGTGCAACATTTCACTTTTTTGTTGCGGGAGAGTCTGTCCTAGCAGTTCATCGGGTAAGTGTAATTGAGGCCTGAAGTGGGGTCCACGACGGCATGAAGACATATAATGGAGGAGCTGACGGAAACTATGACAGATATATGACATTGAAATGAAATAATAGGTAAATATATGAGATAGAAATGTTTTAAATATGTTGTATGACATTACAATTAAATACAAACCTAAAGAGAAAAAAATATAATTTACCATATATTCTAAGCTACTCAAGATGATTGACAAAAAATCATATTTACTATCCAAATAAATTGAGAGCTTGAAAATCATAGCTAATTTGAAATTAAAGACAAACTTCATATTTGTTTTTGTGAGGAACTTTAATTGTAAACAATATAAACAGATAAAAACAGAATGTTAATTTTTATTTTTGTATATAACGATATATCTACTTTAAAGATTAAAGAAATAAATTAGTTTCAAAATCGTCATTTAATACATTAAAATATAAAGAATTTATTTACAAATAAAAAAGAATATTACTAAACTATTAAATACTAAATAACTTTTTATTTTAATTTATTAATTTAGAGAAAGACTAATTAGACGTTGATAATTTAGTAATTAATCCAAACGAGTTCACATGTGTAGATTATTGAAGGGGTAAAAACGTCATGCTACAGATTACCCAAACGTCATGCTACAGATTTACCCAAACGTCATATGCCAGAGATTTACCCAAACGTCATGCTACAGCTGCGGGACAGGGGTCCTTTAAATCTGCAACAACCAATATTGTCAGTGTGGGCAGCTGTATTGCGACTGTCCATGGGACCAAACTCTAATTATTTGCCAAGTGTCGCCTCACCTAATGAGAAAAACAACTGACGGGCTATTGAACTGTTCAGATTCAATAATATATTAACATATGTAACGTAATATTGTTTTATTACGTCGGGATATCACATAACAGTGAACTGTTTTATGTAAGTCGTCACCTGAGAGAGATTTATTTAAATGCAATTGTACCATCTTGTATCAATAAAAAAGTCAAATCATATTGATTATGTTAATTTAGAGTGTCATGATGACGTATTGAGGAACGTAAGTAAATCTTCTTGAATAATGATAGATACATTAAATTCGTGTACCAAAACGTTACCAAAAATAATATGAATTTCAGGTCATACTTCACATAGCACGTCCTAAGTTTGATTCCTAGCGCTGGTAAATCACATGATGATGGTCAAGGAAGGTTGAAATCCTTCTGTGAATCTTTCCGGCACCATGAAGAGTAGATTACCGTGACAAAGCCACTAGTTGGTCTCATTTTTCACCCAAAAAAAAAAAAACCTCAAGTTGGAATTTAATTAATAATTGTAACTGAAAATATGTTTTAGTCTTTGAAACTTAATCTTTTCCACATAAAACCCGAGGTGCAAAATAATTTACCTCCATAATAAAGCAAACGCAATATATGCAAAATAATTTACCCACAATATATGCAAAATAATTTTATCTACATAATAAAGCAAACACAATATATGTAAAATAATTTACCTGCATAAAAATATTGTTATTTTATTCAATACTAGTTTACCTACTAATTATTTGTACATATAATAATATAATGTGCCCAATACATATGATGATACATACAAAATAAAAAACCTACATAATGAAGGTTATTTGCTCAACATAAATTTACATATAGGTAGATTAATTAGTATAATGTGTTTGAACATATATGTTAGACTTTGGATGTGGTCCCTAACTATCAATATTTTTTTTTTTTTTACTAAAGCTTTGTTGGTTGTCAATTTTTGATCGAAGTCCCAGAAATTAACGTGATAATTTATTTATATGTATGTTACTATATTTTTTAAATTAAAAATTAAAATTTATAGTTGTTTATATTAATGAGATTTTAAATAAAAACTCATAATTTGTGGGATTAAAAATATTAATTATACTATTATGTGTGTGTGTGTGTGTGTGTGTGTGTGTGTGTGTATCTATCTATATATATGAACATGGGTACATTCATCAAAATTAACAAAAAATTATTGAAAACATGGATGCATTCTTCAAAACCACACAAAAAACAGTAATAGATATTAGATTTAATAACATTAGTAAATTTCTTTGATTAAACTTGACGTGGATAAATTCTCAAATCAAAAGAAGAGAATGTCCCCATATAAGTTTAAAAATGGATTAGAGAAAAATTGAATAGATTTTATATAAAAAAAAAAGGGGACATTTTACATATAACAAGTTGGTATATTTGAGAATGGGTATGTGACATCCCACATCGCCCAGAGGAGTAATCCTTATATGTATATTCTCATCCCTACCTAGCACGAGGCCTTTTGGGAGCTCACTAGCTTCAGGTTCCGTAGGAACTCCGAAGTTAAGCGAGAAGAGGGCTAGAGCAGTCCCATGATGGATGACCCACTGAGAAGTTGCTTGTGAGTTCCCAAAAACAAAACCGTGAGGGAATGGTAAGCCCAAAGCAGACAATATCATGTTACAGTGGTGGAGCGGGCTCGGGAAGTGATCCGCCCCAGGCCGGGATGTGACAATTTGGTATCAAAGCTTAACCCTGGCCATTGTGTGCCGACGAGGATGTCGGGCCCCTAAGAGGGGTGGATTGTGATATCCCACATCGCCCAGAGGAGTGATCCTTATATGTATATTCTCATCCCTACCTAGCACAAGGCCTTTTGGGAGCTCACTGGCTTCAGGTTCCGTAGGAACTCCGAAGTTAAGCGAGAAGGGGGTTAGAGAAATCCCATGATGGGTGACCCACTGAGAAGTTGCTCGTGAGTTCCCAAAAACAAAACCATGAGGGAATGGTAAGCTCAAAGTGGACAATATCATGCTACGGTGGTGGAGCGGGCCCGGGAAGTGATTCGCCCTGGGCCGGGATGTGACAGGTACATTTTAAGATTAAAAATTTGAAAAAAATTACATGAATGGGTGCATATAAGATTAAAAAATTGAAGAACATTTTATAAAAAGCTAATGGGTACAAACTTATTCTAATTTTATTTATTTATTTTGGAAATGTTTTGAATTGAAAATTAGTTAGGGGTTTAATAAATGTGTGAGTATTAAAATCTGAAAAAATCCTAAATCAATTATTAATTTTTATTTTAAAAAAATTATGTAACTGCCATGGAAATTCATCATTACATTAATGCTAGAAACTTGGATCAAAATCTGAAAACTAATAAGGTTTCAATCAATGAACATTAGTAACTAGGGACGAGATACTAATTTTTCCTCTATATATATATATATATTGAGCTTATGGCAATACTATATACATTTGAACATGTGTGTATATATATATATGTTAGGTGTAATAATATGTACAATAATTATTTGTTCATTGTAATTACGGTGAGTAAGAACATTTATTGATTTATTTTGAATATTATTGTGCAAGTTGTAAATATTTTGTAATAATAGGTCAATTACTCTTCTAGTTGGGAGTCTTTTTTAAATTTGGATTTTATTTGAATGTTTATAATTAGGTGGGTTTTTCTTTTTCTAGGAAAATAGGAGTTATAAGGGTTTATAACTAAAGAACGCTAATTGTAATAAAAATTCATATCGTGTAAAATGACCATGTCTGACACACTCCGACCGAAATCAAGGTGGTAAGGAGCTCACTAGCTTCGGGTTTTATGAGAACTCCGAAGTTAAGTGAGTAGCGCGCGAGAGCACTCCTAGGATGGGTGACCCATCGGGAAGTTCTCGTGTGAGTTCCCAGAAACAAAACCGTGAGGGCATAGTCGGGGCCCAAAGAGGACAATATTGTGCTACGGTGGTGGAGCGAGCCCGGGAAGTGATCCCACCCGGGTTGGGATGTGACAATGTCTGCATGAATTTAGTGCATGTATCACCACTCAATCATTTTTCGTTCAACTCCTCCACCACCATGAAGAAGAAATCCCAAAATGTAGTTTTCATATGTTGGCACCATGGCATTGCCATGCCACCACCAATTCTCATATAGATTTTGTCATCACCTCTCAAAGTGCATCATCTAACTATCGAATGCTAAAGTTTTCACATCAAAATGTATTTTGTGAAGGCGACTACGCCAATATGCTCATATTTCATGTCGGATGTGGACAACTCAATTTCCAACTTTCTTGCTTAGAGCAAGTCCACCTCTAAAAAATGTGTTGGCACCTCCACTCAGTGAACACTAATAAACCTCATGAACAGTTTAATTGACCAAATGCATCTCCACCCTTAAAACTAAATAGCCTAGTCAATTTTATTAAAATATTATTAATTTTTATTATAAAATAATAATTAGATTTTTAATTTCTAGAGCAAACCAAATGCATCTCCAATGAAGCAGACCAGAGCACGCCAACCCACCACCCATGCTGTCAATCCCTACTCATTTCTATGACGAAATGACTCTTCTTCTCCCTTACCACCGCCACCTTCATCATCATCATCGCCACCATCCTCTTCGCCATTATACCACCACTAGCTCATGCCTTCGGTTCCGGCTCTACCCTTGCTGTTATCTTTGTGGTGTCCTGTCAGACCAACCGCGGCAGCCCATCGTCTGCTTTCGCTGCGGATAAACAGTCATAGTCGAGTCCAACATCTCCGCGAACGAACCTCTCTCTGTGACCTTCGCTCTGGTGGATACAACCTCCTTTGCTAGAACTCGGAGCAAAAAAAAAAAAAAAAAAAAAAAAAAATTTAAGGTGGCTATGACATCAGCCTGGATTCATGTAGGCTGGTCTCTAGCTCAACACCTTTTCGACCCGCTTATGGACTGGCTTGGGCTGGGTGCCAGCCTATTTAGATGGGCTGGAGGGTTTTTAAGAGGTGCCAGCCTATTTTTTTCACTTTGGACCAGCCCATGTGCTTGAGGTGGAGTTGCTTTTATCCTTTGTTTTAGAGCAAATCTTCGAAATAGGACTGTGAAGAAAGACATAGAGATGGGAATAAACTACCAGTTACATTGTAGAATCTCCCTCTTTTAAAGATTCAAGGTCTAAACTTGCGTCACGTCGCCTCATTTTGAAACTGTATATAAACTTTATGGTAAACTAGTTTAAAGCAACAAAAGGTTTATGATTTTAGAAGAAGAAAAGAAAAATAATTTTAGTTACTATTGTTAACATAAAAATGTGGTAATGTTAACAAAGGTGGTTTTAAAAGGTTTATGGTGATTTTAGAGCTTAAATACCAGGGGTTTTAGGGTTATAAACTGGTATTTATCGAGGACTAGAGCTCCGTTCTCTTCACTTGAAAATTGAACACAAGTAGTATCAGAGAGTTTGGTGTGGTACTGGCCTAACCACTTTGATGCATTTGTCAGTATATATGGAGTAGTGAGAAATGTTGCTATGTAGTTTTAAGGTTGTTACAGGAACTTAGGCCATCTCCAACCAAATGAGGGTTAGAGGGCTCCCCTTAACCCTATAGCCTTCCAAGAAATTAATATTTTAATGAATAATGCTAGTATATTTCTCCAACCGAGGGGACCAAAGGACCATAGGCCAAACAGAGTCCTATAACAAAAAACCATCTTCAACGGAGGGGACCAAAGGGCCATAGGCCAAACATAATTTATTATTTTAATTGAATTAATATGGTTACTTAAATTAAACTACCTCAATAATTTTTCGAGATGTAATCTCAATAATTTTTTGAATAAGATTTCGAGTGACACTTGTTGCTAAAGTGAATAACTCCCCCAAACAGTACTAGGGTGGAGATTGTGTTGTTTAAGTTTAATGTTATTTAATATTGTTTAATGTTGTTTAGTGTTGTTTAATGTTGTTTAATGGCTTAGGTAGTTATAGAAAAAAATTAGAATTTTTTTTTTTAAATTTTGTCCCAAAAAAAAAAAAAAAATTCTAACGGTCACCTGGCGTCAGCATGACGCCAACTAGTTGCTAACGCCAGGTAGCTGTGGGGTTTGAATTTTGGGCCGGCCCGGGGCTGGTTGGTTTGGGCTAGCCAGTTAGCCTGATTGCACAATTTTGGCCTAGTGGGGCCCACAAACTCTTTGTCTTACCTTTGGTTGGATACGATTTTCGTGTTATTTTGGATTATTTTTAGTCCCATGACCCTTTGGCCCAATCAGTTGGAGATAGCCTTAAGTACTTAACTTTCCTAGGCTTCTCCTTTTCCTTTATATAGAGGTCGACAAATCAAATGAGCTGACGAACTCCCTTAGATCAAATTGCTATGTCTTTGTTCTAAATTCGTGGAAAACTTGGGGTCCAACTTTTTCTTATTACTTGTATCTCTAGGTGACACTTGGTTTTTTTGGGCTAGATTCATTTGTTTTGTGTCAAGGAGTAGTGGTCGGTGGAGGTTAAGAGCAATGGTTGTGCTTTGTGTCAGCCAGTAAGTGTTCGGTAACACTTGCTTAATATGATGCTGACCATAATATTGCTTATGGGTGTTCCTTTTAGGCCTGGCAAACGGGTCGTGTCTATCGTGTTCCTGTCGTTTTCGTGTAACACTTGTTATCTTAACGGGTTCTTAACAGGTCAGATCACTTTACTCAACGAGTAAAGTGACCCGACCTGTAAAGAAAAAAAAAATATATTTTTTAATATTTGCACATACCACACATTGCCACATAAATATTACTTCAAAACATTAAAACACATTTGTCGTTTAAGTACTACATCTACACTCGAAAATAAGAGCCTAATAAACAAACATCCATACACTACTAGTTTATTACAAAATATTAAATATGCAAGGATATGCAAAATGAAAGAGTTTTTGTTTTCAAGGTTGTGAAGCCTTTCTCAAAAGTTTAAACCTTGCCAATGGAACTCAAAACTTGCATGTTATTCCTTTTACAAAATCTTCAATTTTCATCGATCATTAAGACATAAGATTTTGTGGTATACTAGTGTAAATATTTTAAATTGAAGATCGAATTCATTCATTGTATTCATAAAGGGTCAAGGAGTGTAGCTGTAAAAAAATCATCAAAATTGGAGTTAAAATAACCGTTAAATCGTGAATTGTCGTTGATAATCATCGAAAAGTTTTGTTCCGTTAGTTTATATCTGAATGTTTGTTTTTTGCAATTTTTAGTGTATGCAATCTTGAAGCATATACAAACAAGTTTGACGGTTGGATCGTTGAAATTAGTTTCATAGAATGCGTATCCCATTAAAACGATAGATTCACTAACACTTAGAGTTTATTTATACTTTCATCAAGTATAATATAAGATTTTGTGGTATCCACTAGTGTAAATATTTCAAATTGAAGATCAAATTCATTCGTTGTATTCAAATAAGGTTAAAGAGTGTAGCTGTAAAAAATCATCAAAATCGGAGTTAAAATAACTGTTAAATCTTGATTTTTCGTTGATAACCGTCAAAAAGTTTTGTCCCGTTACTTGATCTTTGAATGTTTGTTTTTTGCAATTTTTGGCGTATGCGATCTCGAAATATATACAAACATGTTTGACGGTTGGATTGTTGAAACTAGCTTCGTAGAATGCGAACACTTAAGAATTTATTCATATTTTCATTAAGTATAACATAAGATTTTGTGGTGTCCACTAGTGTAAATATTTTAAATTGAAGATCGAGTTCATTCATTGTATTCATATAGGGTCAAGGAGTGTAGTTGTAAAAAATCATCAAAATCAGAATTAAAATAACCGTTAAATCTTGATTTTTCGTTGATAACCGTCGAAATTTTTTGTCCCATTACTTGATTTCTTAATGTTTGTATTTTGCGATTTTTTGCTAATGCGACCTCGAAGCATATACAAACAAGTTCGACAGTTAGATCGTTGAAATTAGTTTCGTAGAATTCGTATCCCATCAAGTTCAATGGTGCACATATATATATATTTATTAAGCAGATTTAAATTTATTTATTTTGTACTTATAACACTTAAGAAATTGAATGACATGTATATTTAAGCTGATCCAATGGTCACCAATTTTTAATATTTAATTTAATATATACATATATATATAATTATAGTTTTTAGGGTATAAAATTGTTAAATTAATATATATATATATATAATTATTATAGTAGTTTTTTAGGGTTATAAAATTATAAAATTAATATTTGCTTATCGTGTATCGTGTTACTCACCTGTATATCCGAACCAATCTATTATCTTAACAGGTGCTTATCAGATTATCCGATAAAGACTCGATTCGTTATCCTGTTGACCCGGGCACCTATTAATTTTGTATCATGTCATGTCAGATTATTGAGTCGTGTCAGGAATTGCCTGGCAACTTCCTTCTATGCTTGTCGTTTGCATGTTTTTGAACTCTTTACCTATCTTGAGTCCCTTTTAAAAGTGAACTTCCAATCATTTTGTAATAAATCACGAAAAAATGACTCTGATTACACTTCAACGCCCATCAAAATGGATGTTATTCTTAATTGCAATCGTTTTTCTTCACTTATCTTGGACTTAGATCCTCTTCTGAGCCCAAGGAGAGGATCCTCTTGACCAAAGATCTTGAACCGTTGGATTTTCATCCAACGGCTACAGATAAGAAGGTCCATTTAAAGTTATAATAATTATAATCTAATAGTCTAAGATCCTTGGTCAGAAGAATCCTCTCCTTAGGCTCAGAAGAAGATCCAAGTCCACTTATTTTTCATATATTCTAAACCTAGTTAATGTTCTTTTACGATTATCATGATTAGTGACTGTTCAACGACCGAGCCACGTTCATACCCATGTCTCTATACCCTACTTTGACAATGACTTTTCTCGTTGTACTATGCAAGATATCACAATTGACAACCATGCATGTACATGCAACAAATTTGTAATTATAGTAGTACAGGGCGTTTATTACTGTACCCAAAGTTTTTCCTTTTCTTTTCTAAATAATATCGTTCGTTTGTATGAGAAAAGTAAAACAATCAGTTATGTGTGTGCTAATGTGACGAATACACATTTCAAACCAATCACTTAAGATGGTATTGAGAACAAAGCTTGAATCTTTAATATATTGGGAGGTACACAAACTATTCAGATTCTTGGACTCAAAGTTCAATGCATAATGCCTGAATTAATATAAAGATAGAAAATATAATGAAAATGATTCGAGAACTTTGAGTTTTAAGGATAAAGACAAATAAAGGGTAAAATAAATGGTACTAGAATTGACTTTTTAGTGTAAAAATGTGATTTTTCATTAAAGTGAATAATATCGGAAACTTTTCGTTAAAGTTGCTTATAAACATTGACTGATCATATTTTTGCCTCCATACATGCATGGTCTATGCACATTTAAAAATTCTTATCAATAAATATATGAGATCATATTTCTCCATATTGTTCACTGGATTTTGTGCTTGGACGATCAAGGTAGCTATATATTAGGCCACTCGCCATGACAAGAAATCCAAAGCAAGTTTTTAACCAACATGCAGGTAACATTCATTCAGTAGTTTTCCCCAACAGGGTCAAATTTTTTTGAGTTTTGATTTACTGCGATCACGACTATAACTATTCGTAGCGGTTTTCTTTTTAGAAAAAAGGGCACACCTGGTGGTGAATTAGGATTATCCACCACTTCTGGGTCCGAAGGAGGCTAGTTGGGAATTGCACTTTACCTATGGTCACAATCAAGCAGATCCACAGTGGTTTTGAATCTGATTAATCGGCTTTTTACCTGAACAATTTACTGCAGGAGTGGGACTAAAAGCACTGTCATGCATTTTGGAGGAAGCAAGCGAGTACTGTATATTCATAAATTCACAGCAGGTTTCAATTTGATTTACCCCAACGGTAATTTTGCTGCAGGAGCTGGACCAAAGGAGCTATTGTGCACTGTGGAGGAAGCAAAGACGAATCATATTGTTTCAAGGGAGTTACTACTAATTCCCATGTTTAATAGGCATGTCATCCGCATCTTATGTTGCACATTATGTAATAGAATAACGTGATTTGTTACCAATCCACTCAAATTATAACGTATGCGCAATTATTAGCATTGCAGGTTAAACATATATTTCTGTTTTATCGTCATTTGCATTTGCTAAGAATCTGTGCAAAGTAACACAGATACGTGATGCGAGATGAAGACGCACTTATACACCCGATGACATGACAATTCTCTCCAATTCATGGGCCTCAGACAACGGTTTGTACCAACCAAATCTAATGGGTAATTCATGCCAACCCAAAAAAAGGCCCAATACAAGTTGGGTAAAAAATAAAAAGAAAGAACACTGAAATTCCAATTCGGAAGCCCCTCGTCGTCACTGTCTGTCAGTTTTCTCAGCAATTCAAATTCTCAGCTTTTCTAGGGTTTCTCTCACCTCCCACCTACTAATAATTTTGCAAGTAACTGAATTTTAAGGGTTATTCAGTGTACCTCTCAACTTTTTTGAGTTAGAAATGTGAAATTAATTTTAATTTTCCAAAATTTCAGGTTGCGGTTGGGAATGGACGGCGAGGAGTTGACTGAGCAGGAGACTGCTCTTTACGATCGCCAGATTAGGGTTTGGGGTGCTGGTGCCCAAAGAAGGTAAGCAATTTTAAAATATTTCATGAACAATTGTTATGAATTAATTAAAGAAATATTTGGAATTTTGAGCTATTTTTTGCCTTTTTTTTATTCATTTTGTTTTTGTTTTTGTTTTTGTTTTTTTTTTTTTTAAGACTTAGCAAAGCTCATGTATTAGTCTGTGGAATTACTGGAACTGTTGCAGAGGTAAATTCAACACCTTCATATATGATTTTGTTTTTGGGGTGGTGATAGAATGTTTTAGAATATTAAGTTGTATTCATGTTAATATTTTTTGTGACCTCTTTTTTTGGGTAGTTTTGTAAGAACATTGTACTAGCCGGAGTTGGTAGTTTGACACTGGTGGATGATCGGGTAGTGACAGAAGACGCGCTGTCTGCCAACTTTCTGATCCCTTCTGATGAAAATGTGTATGCTGGGAAAACTTTGACTGAACTTTGCCGTGATTCTCTGAAAGATTTCAATCCGATGGTTCGTGTTTCTGTAGAAAAAGGTCTGCCCTCAGATGCCTTCAATTTCCAATATATTTGTATCGTTATTGTCGCTATCAAGTGAATCCTAGTGTAGCCGAACATCATTTTTGAGTGCATGGCTATGCCGTTTTATGCCACTGAAGACAGACTAGTTAAATAATGCTTTCTAATACCTCGTCCAAGCAGCGAGAAGAGAAATTGAGAATATATACTTCATCTTGATCTCACAGGTGACTTAGCAAGCTTTGGGGCAGAGTTCTATAGCAAATTTGATGTCGTCGTTGTCAGCTGTTGCTCCTTTACAACTAAAGTACTACGCATACCCATCCCCTTGATGTTTAACATTTACCTTTTTGAAACATCCATTTTTCATGAATTCATATTCTTATTTTCCATCTCAATTCTTCTATTGCAGAAATTGATCAATGAAAAATGCCGAAAGTCTTCAAAGCGTGTAGCATTTTATACTGTTGATTGTAGAGACTCCTGTGGTGAAATATTTGTTGATCTGCAACACCATAAATATTCGAAAGTGATCATCTTATTTGCTTTCTCAGACTTTACTAATGTCATTATTTTTAGTTGCCCAGTTTCATCGTTCATTTTATGTCGAGTGAGTTGATAGCATCATTGCTATAACTTCAACAAAGCTTCCAAGGGCTACGAAATTTTAGATTACATGCACCTGGAGAAGTATAGCATTGTCAGTGTATATTCTCTAACGAGTAAATTTATCTCGTTTTTTCTTGGCAGATAAAAAACGAGGAAACAATCGAATGTGAACTACAGTATCCAAGCTTTGAGGTATGATTAGTTGGTCATTGTTCTTTCTTATAATGTTATTTTAGATTTCATATCATGCTCACGCTAATTAAATATAGGCCTTAGTGGACTGATCAAATTAAGACCACAAGATTAATATTCGTCGGTGGTATTAACCCTTGTTCATACAACATGTATATAGGATTGCCATCTGTTTTTATGCAAATTGTGTTGTAGTGTTCATCATAAATATTTCTAGCGTACTAATCATCAAGTATCTTATGGATCTTACATTACAGGAATCAATTTCAGTACCTTGGAAATCATTTCCCAGGAGATTCTCAAAACTATACTTTGCCATGCGAGGTGTGTTTAATTATTGTTATTTAATTTTTTTACTTGTTCCGATAGAAGTTGTGTAAAAGAAATATAGCAATATGGTAAAAGAGGAAGGTGAGAAGACTCCTGTTTTTACTGAGGGAAGAGGGATGGAGCCATGGAGAGTCCTTCCATGAAAGTGTCAAAGCTATTGCTAAATGAGAAGTGAAATTCTTACATTTAAAAAGATTTACAATTACGAAAATGGTAATGGTAGAGAGATGAGCGATACAAATATCATTTGAATACCACCGGAATGCCTCAGTCATAGGATGCATCGTATTTACTGCTTTCTTATGAGTCTTACGCTGATGCTGCTGTTCTACTTCTACTAAACCTTGTATGAATTGGATACTGTTAAATGGTTTTGAATTTTCCCATTAAGAAGATTTTTACCCTTAATCCATTATAAATCTCGTGTGAATAGGTTACCATCCTGTTATAATTATAGTTGACTGAACAAGACTGTCCTCACCTTTCTTGCAGCAATAGAAAGGTTTGAAGAAGCCGAGCAACGTAAACCTGGAGAGTTATCAATTGCAGATCTTCCTGCTGTTCTGAAGTTGAAAAAAGAACTCTGTGAAGCACAGGTATGGGTACTCAGAATTTGTTATTGTTCGTTTGTTGTGCATTTTCTTATGCTTGCTTTTGTGACAATATTGCAGTCAGTGAATGAGTCTCATATTCCAAATGCGCTCCTGGAAAGATTGGTGACAGATACAAGAGAGTTTCCTCCAGTTTGCCCCATCATTGGAGGGATTCTTGGGCAGGTGCTCCGCCTATCCATTTTCTTTCACATAAAAATTTATAGCGGAAGTGTTGGTTACCGTATATTGACATCTTGTTAATTAACTTCTCAGGAGGTTATTAAGACAATATCAGAGAAAGGAGACCCTGTCAAGAATTTCTTCTTCTTCGATGCTATGGATGGAAAGGGTGTAATCGAGGACATATCAGGGAACCCTTGAAGCCGAGCAGCCTTGCAGAGGAAAAAGCTTTGATATTTCGAAGAATTTGGGAAGCACGAGACTACCCAGTCGCAACCATGCTTGTTCGTGATAGAATTTTAGAAGAGATGACCCCTTTTCATGGATCCTAATCTTGCTTATAGCGTAGCTTCAAACAAATTCTACCGCTACATTTATGATTCTAATTCTGATTTTACATTTGTTCGTCAGCTTGACTTGATTCGTAAGTGCATCGAAGATGATAAAATCCGAGATATGGCTATTTGTGTTGACAGATTCAGATGTATGCATTTGCTTCTTTGTTTATTTGATTAGCCAAATCTTCGGCTCGACGGAGCGTAGCTTTTTTCGTGTTGTACCTTTTTGAGGGGAAAATTGAAAATTGTCGAGTGGAGCTGTATAGAATGAGGGTAGGGACCTGAAGCTGTGACCATAAAAACTGGTCGTGATCACATTGTTTGTGGTCATCAGGTCGTATGGGTTGTGGGCAAGGAGCATTCAATTTGTCTGGTAAAGTTAGAAGAAAAATAAAATTCTGTGAACAAAATAATAAGAATCTGCTCTGTTGGATATATTTCTTTCTTTTCATTCTCTTTAAGATCATTAAGATCATATGATTGATACGAGGAGAAATAAGGATCATGGTCCAATTTTTTGCACATTTTTTTCCATGAGTGACAAAAAAAAAATGTGCGGGTGAGAAAAACTCTAAATTTTGAACGGTAGTTTTCTTGTGAATTTGACGTTCACTCGTGCAAAGAAATGCGTGGGTTGAGAGAAGTTCTAAATTGAGTAGCAGTTTTCTGATGAATTTGATTAGACAAGAAGTGTGTGGTTAAGAAGCAAACTAATTACTATAACTGGCCGTTGTTATTGACATTCTAAGAAAATTATTTTTTGCACTCGTCTGATAACTTATCAAAATAAAATCTTTCGTTTTCCATATCTTAAGAAATGTTTCCTTACTGTCGCAAAAGGAGGGAGTTTTTTTATATTTTTTTAATTTTTTTTTTATAAGAGAGTGGGAATCGAACTTGGATGAATCTCACCTTAGGAAGAAAAAGCTAACAGTGTTTGTTGTTATATTTGGATAAATTTCGTACTTGGGAGGAAATAAACAAGAAATTGAGTTAAAATTGGAAAGGAAAAAGCACTATTAAAAAAGGATTCTTTCTTTCTTGATTAAAAAGTAAAAGTAATTAAAAGCATAAAAGAAAATAGAAAGAATCGGATCCGAAGACCAGAAAAGGAAGGGAAGCTGTAAAATCTGATTAGTGATTTAATGGTCCAGATTAACAGACGGTGAAGTCATATTAGAACGTGGAAGGTTCTTATCCAAGTTAAAGTCATATTTGACTGACTTTTAAAATCAAAATTAACCCACCAAATTCTCCCTAATCCAGATTATCCCTTCACTAATCCAATCAAAAAGATTCAAAAATACAAAACAAATTACAATTTCAGAGGACCCCACCCACCATGAAGGAGGACCCCACCATGAAAGCTCACCAAGCGGAAGAAAAAGAAGAGAGCGTGGTTGCAAAACTGCAGAAGCAGTTCATGAGTCTGCAGCAAGACTGGGACTCTTACAAAAACTCAAACCCGAAAACCAAGAGGAGATATTCAACAAATTACTCATCAGGTTTTTCAATGGCGAAAAATCTTGACCAATTGCTTGATTCTTCCCCAGGGCATCTCATGTGTTCACTTCAACATGGGGTTTCTCCATCAGAGGGAGGAGAGTGGAAGGTGAGGAGTAATGACTTGGTGGTGGAGGAGATACGGAGAGAGAGGAGGGCTGCCCTTGAGAGCGGCAGGCTAAAGGGGAGGAGGCTTTTCGAGGCGGAGGATTGCGGAAAGGAGAGGGGGTATGGAGGAAAAGAGGAGGGGACATGGTCGGGTGGTTGGAAAAATGGTTTGGCTCGGGAGAGTGAGGTGAGATCATTGTCCTTTGATGGTGGTTCTGATGGTGATGATGATTCTGGTAAGAGCAAAGAGATTGGTGTTTGTTTTCAGTGGTGTTCGAGTGCGCAATCTTCGGGTTCTTCTTCTTTTTTGGCTGATGAGAATGTGAAGACAGAAGGAGTGAAAAAGGTTGATAGCAATGAAGGTGGTAATAATGGAGGAAGGTGCATTGTTATGGCGATGCGTGTGGTTGCTGTTGCTTCGATTGTATTTGGAATTTACTTTATCAGAGGCTTTGCTGGATATGGAAATGAAAACGAGGTGATCTTAGTCCCCACATGATGTTGTGTTTCTCAATCATCCTGGTTTTTAAGACAAGCAAAGTTCTAAATTACCATGATTTACAGGGAGGGAGATTCGAACTCTTGTGCATGGGGTGCGCACAATACTCTGGCCAACTAGTCTAACCCCCGTTTGCTCTCTCAATCATCTTGGTTCGTCTTCACTTTTTTGTTTGATCCTCTTCTCCAAGGAAGTTGATGAGCCCTTTTTTTCATTACTTATTATTATGAGTGAATTTACGTTGTCTGTTTTTTGAATTTACAATCCAAAAAGTGGTATTTTTCTAAAGCAGAGTGAGCAAATTTATTTTATCAGGTGGATATTAAAACAATCTTCATTTGAAGACCCTACAAACTATACGTGACATGGTGGAAACTGGAAATATCACCAACAGCTTTAAGCATTAGGCACATTACATGCTTGTATATGCCTTAGTACCTCCTCAAAATTTCCAGCAGAATTCTCATCAACCCGATGCGTATGGATTCCATCGTATGTTGTTACCACAATCCCCTCGTCTTTGGAAAGTCGTTGGACTTGTTTCTTGACGATGCATCCTTGATGTGTACACCTATAGTAACTTCTGCATAAATAGTCGAACAAATCCAGTTTGATACATGAGCAGGCAGAACAAGAACACATTGAACTAGAGCATTTTCTTAACCGGAAAACAGTAAAAAGTAGAGTTTTTTATTTTATTTATTTTATTTTTTATTTTATTTTTTTACGTATAAAATCTACAAACCTACTAACCAATATATTCCGTACTAGAGCAAATACAAAGAACCAAGATATCACAAAAACTTAAAAACTTCCGTTTAATACCAGTTTCCTTAAAAAGATCAATACCAAAAATTCAAAATTCGAAAACTATTTGATGATAGCCGGGAGATATAGAGATAGTAACCTAGGAAATTTGTTGTTTTTAACAAATTTTTGCCCGTATTTTCGCCACCGGTACCCGTCATCAAGTATATCAACCTGGCTCCTTGTTTGAAATGCATATTTGTGCTTCTCGCTCTCTTTGTCACCTTCTTTTCTTCCTGACTTCATCTTGCCTGCACTTCTGTCACTGAGAAAATGAGGAAAGCTTGACTGGTTCGATGAACAAGTAAGAAAAGCTGGTGAGGTTGCTGATGAACCGAGGAAGAATATTTGGTTATTTTGATCCATCTGAGAGAGAAAAAGTTTATGACTAAAAGTGTAGTGTACATGTATTTATTCTGACAAAAACGCGAAACATGTAGAACACTGTGGGCGGCTCAGTGGCCGGTGGCCAACGTACATTGTCACTAACTGTGAAGGAAACTTGTGTCGGCACGTATCCTTTTATGTCATACTCAAAGTGGTGTTACTGTTACACGCAATATTTTGCATTGTTTTCACTTGAGATGGAAAGCTAAAAATCCATGTTGCATGAGCATTTTGGGCAATTCAAAAGCTTTGTTCTTAACTAAGGAGTAAAGTAAGAAAAGATTATTTCCATGCTGAAAATGACAAAAATGTGTTGCAAGTGAATAGTACCATGATTGACTTTTTAGAGTAAAAATGTGATTTTTCGTTAAAGTGAATAGTACCGAGAGTTTTTCGATAAAACTCATTTTTCAAAATGGGATTTTCGCACTCCTCTTAGAGAATCAATAGATAGAAATAACGAATTGATCGTAGAGAAGAAAAAAAATTGAAGTGTGAAAGTCATTACTCTTAAACAGTTATGAAAATTTATAAAAACGCATAAAGATTTACTCTTTCAACTCGAACAACTTTATAGGAACAATTTTAGTACAGTAAAACGGGTAATGTGATCATCACTACCTACTAATACAGTAAAAACTCATAACAACTCAATAGTAAATTTTAGCAATTTGGATGATTTTTCATATAAAACCATTTGATTGAGCCAAATTAGTTTGCTGTTTCAGGCGGTGGGTTGAGCTCATCCCAGGCTTCAATCCAAGTAACCATGGCATCCCCAAGCTGCTCAAAGTAGGGATCAAGAGGGCCAAGCTTTTCCTTCACCTTGTTGGCAAGCTCAATGTAGCAATCTTGGACAGTTTTGCACTCTTTTGGGAGCACAATTTGTTGGAAAAATGGAATCATATCTTCTTGCCAGTATATTCCTTTGTACTCTTTCTTCAAGTTCACAAATGGGTTGCTTGCCTTGCTATGCCATATGTATGGCAGTCCTGTCTTAACTCCTAGACCCAAATGGTCACAAATCACCTGAAGAAAGAACACACATATCATTGTTCAGGGTCTTATATATGTATGCAACTATGCAAGTGTATGCATGTCACATAAAAACATCCAAATTGGCTAATTGAAAGCAAGAATTATGTTAGCATTAGTCGTTGAAGTATTGTGAGACGTAAATGTATCAATGACTCACAAACAACCCCAATCAACATCATGAGTTGGGGAAGAGAAAGAAAGAATAAGCATGAGATAAAATAATCTCCTAGTTAATATGATTCTTGAGTTTTCAAGTATTTGATTATGAATTTTAATATAAAACCCGTTTCTTATTTCGTAAGTATTGATAAACATAAAGAATCAGAAAATGAAATAATTATGACACCTAGGAATTCTAGAATTAGAATAATTTTAATAATTATTTTATATAAATAAACACGTCATAAATGGAGTAAAATGGGATGGGAATTTGGGAACTAATTTACCTTGGCACACCAGCCAGCCCACATGTCATCATATCTACCAAGGGGTTGGCCATCACCCATGAGCCCAAAATACATGGCTGGACCTATCAACTCCCTATTGAACGCCAGGTTCATCCCACACATTGGGAAAAGGGTGCCTCTGGGGATTGTCATCACAGCATCCACATACCTACATGAGCTAAAAAAACTCAATCCTCAATCATTTTAAACCAAGGCCGAAATCTAAACAGTAATGCTATTTAGACACGAAACTAATTGCATTGTTGATACATTTTTTTGTAATAAAAATGAGTTCTATTATTGTATATTGGATTCTTCTGTATTAAAAAGTATGTCAACAATGTAGTCAATTTTATTTGTCTTAAATATAAATATCATTACTTAAACCTAGAAGATTGACTATGGAAATGGATTGGTTGTGGTAACCTGGTGTTGCGCTCAAGAGGCTTGACTAGCTGAGTTGGGGCATCATAGTCAGGGATATTCAGCCAAAGGCCGTGAGAAATAGCAGTAGGCACACCTTCTCTCAAGCTAAACGGGTACCCGCGAACAAAGTCCGCCCCGTTTGCAAACGGATCGTAGAGTGTGTTGAAGAACAATGGGGTTGATGGTGTCAGCAGGTTCCTAATGTGCTGTGACAAAGCATTTATCTCCTTCCCACTAGGCTCCTTCGCCACCTTCATTTTTTCTCAACCAATTAATGCAATACTTATATCGTCACATTTATACAAACACATCATTTGATAAACGTGGAAAGGAACATTGTTAAGGAGCACAAAACTTACAAAACAATCGTCATCGATGGTGAAGATGTACTTTTTCTTGGAAACCAAGAAACCGAAGCAGCGACAAGCGGAGTCCTTGAAAGAAATGCAGCTGGCCTTGGGACCTAGGACCTTGTTCACATCATTGCGGTTGTAAAGCTCGTAGTTGAAGCCGTTAGGGACGGCAATGGTGTTGGAGGGGTCACCATCTTGGACAATGATGAGGTGGTATGGCTGAAAGAAAGGCCTCCACATCTCCAAGAAATCAAGGTTTCTGATTGTTGGAATCACAATGTCTAGATCATCTTTCAGATCAAGCAGCTGGGCCATCGCTGAAAATCTTGAGAGAAAAAGAGAGAAAATGGATTGGAATTTTAATTGAGGGGAGGAAGAATTTATAGGAGGGAGGAGCGTAGGGTTTGGTTGATTAAATATTGAGGTATGTAACGAGGAAAAGGTGAATGAAAAGAGTGGAGGTTACATTAAACTCTCCAACCAGGCTAGTATGGTGGGAGCGTTTTATACTTACACTAGCTGTTCCATGTTTTGGGACTTTTTCACAGAGATTTTCTCGTGACAAGACAATTACATGAGTAACACTTGATAGGTTAACTATTAGGATAATGTTAGGGAGACCAAATTTTTTAAATCAAATTGTAAACCAAATGATGTGTCACTAATAAGAAACAAACACATTAATCGAGACTTAATTAATAATCCAATCATTTACAGCTACATCATTTAGTTTGCAAATTTGATTTAAAAAATTTAGTTTTCCTAGCATTATGTTCGAGTTGACACGTGGCAATTTGCTATTGGCTTTTCCTCAAAGATAGCTTGCTTGCGTACTTAGTGTTTGTGGTCTATCTTTTGTAGGATCTTAGTAGGAAAAGGAAAAAATAAACTTGCCCGTAGGCTATAGGGAGGGACTTACATATGTGATTTTTGTCAGTATCCTAAACGAAAATTGCCATTATGAAAAAAGTTTAAACTTTTCTATATGACAGCGTGTTATTTAATTAGGATACCGATACTATGTCGTACTAAGCGTAGATAAACCTCCCTTCTATATCGAGTGTATAACCCTTTCTTTCAAATGATTTGTCGTTTGATTGTTCAGTTATAATGTCATATGTTGCTTCTAATCCATAATATATTAATTATGTCGTCCAACTATGTAACCATGCATGTTGTAACACATAGATTAGGATAACACTTGAGCGGTGCTATGGTCACACTATCTTATCATATAAAGAGAGAAATTAATAAAGAAAAAAAAAATACATCCCGTTGCGTGCAAATTCTTCAGATCATATACATTTATTTATTTTTTGTTCAAAAACCATGCACTCGTAATGGATCAACAATCTATAAAGCCATGCTTGATTCTATCTCTATCTCACATGGTCTACATGCATCGATCGCTAATAAAGAGAAGACTGCTCTATGCAATGGATTACTGGTCGCCTAAATAAGTTACTTTTTGAGTTAGAGAAGGAAAGTGCACCCATAATTTCAACTGATGAAGTTACTTGAATTACACATATTATGGTACTACGAATCCTGTGAAGAAAAAGGACAAAAAATCAATAAACACGCAAATGAATCCATTTACTTCAACGGATCCTCCAAAATATTACCAAGTACATCGTAAAAACATAAACATTTCGTTAATTCTAATATGACGGATAGATGACGACACTGATTTGTAATAATCAATTTTAACGACAATATTATAGACCAAAATAATGATGGGTTAATTAAAATAAATCATTTGTAATGAAAAGCCTAAATAAAATCCAACATATGAGACTGTTAAAAGTCTTTTTGAAAGTGCTTTTAAAATAACTAAATATGTTTTTAGATTACCAAAAACTTATGTTTGGCAGGAAAAGTTAAAAGTGATTCTAGGTTCAAAAAAGCACTTGACCACGAAGCACTTGCATTTAAAAAAAAAAAAACTTAAATGTGTTTATAATAGAAGTGCTTTTATTAAGAATGTTTCTAAACAGAAGTATTTAAAAAAATAAAAATAAATAAACGTTAGCATGGGAGCTTACAAATTTACAACCCATTACATTGAGTGGTTGTAGTTGTCTTGTATATAGGGCTCTGTTTTCCTACAGCCCAAAAGTTGCCCTCAAGTATTATAAAACTCGATGAAAGTAAATATTGACGGCGCTGATAGAGGTTTTTTCTCCTTGGTGGAAGGCTCTCTCCCATGACCACTGGGGAAAAATACTTTTGCGTCGGCCATGCCGTCGCAAAAACTATTTGCAGTGGCAGGGCGATGACAAACGTGGGGATGGAAAGGTAGCGACGCTAATGGTCTTTTGCAACGGTAGGCAGATGTCGAGTTGGCGACGGTAGTAGACGTCGTAAAAATTGGGGTAGGCTTTTTGCATTTTTCATTAAGTTGGTGGCGACGGGGAATGCCGTCGCAAAAAGAATTTTGGATATAAAGAAAAGGTTTTTATCACAAATGATCCCTGCAATTAACTCTCACAATCAAGATGATCCCTTAAATTAAAAATCAGTCATGTAGTCTATGAAAATAGGTGTTGCAAATCAATGTGGCCATTCTTTCACAATTCTGTTAAAAATTCCGTCAAGTGCTGATGTAGCACATAAATTGGCTCAACAAGATTTACAGGTTTTTATCACAAATGGTCTTTAAAATTAACCCACACTATCAAGATGGTCCCTGAAATTGACCCACACCATCAATATGGTCCCTGAAATTGAAAATCAATCAAAATTAGTCATTGAAAATAGATGTCGCAAATCAATATGATAATTCCGCCACAATTCTGTGAAAAAATTTATTATGTGTTGATGTGGGTTTAATAATTAATTAAAAAAGTTGTCCAAGTACCTTTTTGCACATTGGATTTTTTTTTTCTTATAGTAGGACCTACTCCTAAGAAAGATACCTTCCATAAATTCTTAGAGGCACAAGGCTTAACCAAAGCCTAAGAGGAGTTGTGGAAATAGTTTTCAACTAACAATGGACACACATCGGTTGTAACCTCATTATCTCAAGGCAGATCTAGTCATTCTTTGCATTACCAGACCATCAGGGAAGCGCCGAACAAGCTCTTCAAAATTAAGGTTGTGAGGATGTTGATCGCCTAAATGCTAAAAGTGATGTCCCAATGGTTGTTGCCAATGTGCCAAGCCGTCACCTTTATTCAAGTTCAATTAGGTGAAGAGTGTCGAAGTGTATAAAGATGGGTATATTGAGATTTTTTTTAGAGAATAGAGAGCGGAAGAGGTAGAGAAATGTGAACTATGATTGGAGGTGATTGCATGACTAGTTTTTTGGGTTGACAATTTTTTTATTAACTATTAAATTGTTAAGCTCTATTTGTATTTTTTTTTTAATTTAATTAGATTTGTGTAACCCATTTATGTGTCACATCAGCACATAACATATTTGTGACAGAATTGTGATGGAATGATTACATTAATTTGAGACACTTACTTGCGGGACTACATTGATCAATTTTTAATTTTAGGGATCCTTTTGATATCACGGGTTAATTTCAGGGACTATTTTGATGTCGTCGTGGGTCAATTTTAAGGGCCGTTTGTGAGAAAAAAAGACTTAAGGGCCCATTTATGTGTCATATCAGTACTTAACAGAATTTTTAACAGAATTGTGACGAAATGGATGCATTGATTGATTTTCAATTTTAGGAACCATATTGATAATGAGGGTTAATTTCAAGAACCATTTGTGATAAAACCTAAAAAAAAAAAATTGATTATGCATACTTTCCCTGGTAAAACTTGAGTTCCATGATTGTTTGGTTACCCTTATTTCATAAAAATTACCATACATCAAGGTCCAACCAAAAACGAAAATTTTGAATATAACTGAGGACGACGAATAACCAGCTTTGCTTCTGCACCGTAATTTCCATCCAGTATTTGTGTATAGAGGTCTGTAGAGGAGGAACAATTTCCAGTTTCCAAGTCAAACCTACGGATCCACTGCAAACACTCAATGTTAGCAAGCACAGTCAACAAACAAATCCATTTAACAAATACATAGAAAAACTTATAACTACATGGTGAAAAAAAAAAAAAAGCTAACAGCATTCCAAATTTTCCAACAAAAAACAAAGGTCAAAATATAGATTGTTTCCCCTGGACAAGAAAAAGGATTTGGCAGAATGGGACTTATGCAATTATGAAAAATGTAAATTGGCTGCAGGTTACAAGTTCAAGGGAGAAATTGACGAATGCCTCTTATGAAAATTGTAACTAAAGAAGAAAAGGAAGAAACAACTTTGAGGAAAAGAAAAGTTAACTCATGAATGAGGACGGAAAAAATAAGAAAAAGAAAGGAAGAGAGGTACAAATTGAAAAACGAAATTGAGTGGTGAAACGCTCATGTATCAATTAATGGCTGGAACAAAACACCTAAATGACGTCGTGTGGTCCATGGCATTTACATTTTTTTTTCTTTCTTCCTCCTCCCGCCACTGCCACCTTTGCTGAGTTCCCTTCCTTTGTCCTACACGTTTCAGGGCATTGCCGTGCAAGTTCAGAAGAAGCAGAGGGGCAAATTCTCGCTCTTAGGATCAAAATTTGACGATCGGAGGTGCTGCATCGCACCTTCTTGCGCCTCTATGGCCTCGCCAGTGGGTGAGGCAGCCCATATTTTATTTTCACCTCAGCACTTCACTCCTCCAAGATATAAAACAACATTTAACTTAAATTTGTACAATTAGGTTTAGTCAAGGACATAACATCAAGGATCATAAACAAGGGCGTTCTAGTGCATTGTAGATTCTTATCCAAAACTTGTATCGGTTGATGATGCCATGTGAGTCGCCAGAAAAATGTAAAGTTTATGGCTAGCTAATCCAATAACGAAAGTTTCGTAAGGGAATTAGAGCAGGTTACCATAAGACAAAAGATATTCTTTCTAAAGAGATTCTATTTGAAACTATTATATGTCTAAAGTCTAATAACATAGTGAACTGGACGGGATACTCGATGTCAGGAGAGCACACTGAGCAAGTGTGATATGTAAAAATTTCATAATTGTTGTTTCCAGCCATTTGCCTAATCCATTGGACAGAAAAAGTTTGAATCAAAAGTTATATTTGGCTTTAAATTTGATTCAAACCATCTTCAATGCACCAAAAAAATTTCGGTCGCATATGACTTGGGTGTTATGTAAAATGTAAAGTCATATTTGACACTGAATATAATTGTAGAGTCAAAAAGCGAGACCTCAACTTTAGAAGGTACCAAAGTAATATTTAACTGTATATTTCACTTAATCACTTCCTAATGTGTATGAGTTAAAACTAAAAGGTCAAACTTGCTACATGTTGCAGATATTTTAACTTTCGGTCATATTTAGAGGCCAAAAATACATTACAGGATTTTATCATGAATAATTCTTGAAATTGATTTACTCCATTAAAATAGTCTCTGAAATTGAAAATCGGTCAATGTAGTTCCTGTAAATGAGTATCGCAAATTAATATGTTCATTCCGTCACAATTTCGTCAAATATTTTGTTATGTGCTGATCTAATGCATAACTAGGTCCCACAAATGTATTTAAATATTATTACATGAATTAAAAATATTTAAATATTAAAAATACTTTTTATTTTATATAATTTAAAATATTTGAAAAAAAAAAAAAAAGAAAAAAAAGAAGAAGAAGAAGAAGTGACTGTTCATCGTCTTCTTCCCCTCCCACTCAGCACTACAGCCCCCGCCAAAGGTGAGGAGAAACATTTAATTTTGGAAGTTTTTAAGTTCTTGAAATTTCCTACTCTTAAATTCTTGAAATTTCCTCGTTTTTCAGCTTGATTTGTGTTTTTCATCTGGTTTTTCTGGGTTCTCCAAGCTCGGCCCAGGCATCATCCCAGTCTCAGGCACAAGCCCGGTTCAGGCACCATCCTTGGTTTTTCTGGGATTTAATCTGGGATTTTGTGTTTAATTGACGTGCACGACCCGAGCGCTCTGTCTAGTGGGTTGGCACACATAGCACCAACCCAGACCCATGTCCAATTTCGTCTCGATTTTTCCACCGGGTGTTCAAATTGGCGGCGTAGATTGCAGTTTTCAGGCCTCTTCGTGTTCGATTTCGAAGGCTGCAGCCACGGGTGGTGATGGGAGGGAAATATGTAATTTTTTAACCAAAAAAAATACAGAGATGTGCGACGGGGGAGGTAGTGGGAGGGTGGGAGGGGAAGAAGATGATGAACAGTCATCTTCATCTTCTTTTTTTTTTTTTTTAAATGTTTTTAATTATATAAAAATAAAAAATAAATATATTTTTAATTCATATAATAATAGTTAATTAGATTTGTGGGGCCTAGTTATGCGCCACATCAGCATATAACGGAATATTTGACGGAATAACCACATTAATTTGCGATACCTATTTTCAGGGATTACATTGATCGATTTTCAATTTTAAAGATCATCTTGATGTTGTGAGTCAATTTCAAAAACTATTTGTGATAAAAACCCTACATTATAACTTTTAACTTTAGGTTTTTAAATTGGAAATAACCTTAATTGTTTCATCCTTAAAAGTGACATTTTTGCCGAGACAAATATGTTAAAACCAAAATGACACTTAGATGATCGAAACACGCAGTTGTATAAAAAAATTTCTGTTGGAGAGTCTCATATACTTCAAGGATTTGTATACAAAAGATCACATTGGTGGTTATTCCTGCATGGGAATGGGCAACGTCGCAACGAAACACATCCGAATTTGTGCACCTTCATATTGAACAATTTATCAACTTGCAATGTCATTATAACGTCAAATTATTGTTGTTATGTAACGTCGTTAACTTGACTCGAGTTATGTCCAACCTATGCACACAACTGGTGCGCAGGATAGAAAGTCTGCTTCAAAATGATATGGTGCATCATCATGTGTACTACGGGCCTCAAATAGTTTGAGCATGAAGGGAACTATATTTTAGTGGACCCGGCAAATTGCTATGGGCTCCATCACACATGGCACATCAAAATCGTACACTAATTTTTGTTAGGCTTTCCTCGGACACAGTGACATTCAGCATCTTTAGGGTGCAGTGTTTTTATCAAATTCAGTGGGTCTCTCGAGTCTCCATGCACTACGGTTTTTGAACATTGGCGTAATATCATTATACTTTGTATCAATTGTATAAAAGTTGTAATTAAAAGAATTAAGTTAACAAACTTAGAAGTGACAGATAAGTGTGATTTTTAAGATGGAAATTAGTTAAAAAAAAAAAAAAAAACTTACTATGAGCCTTTGGGCCCAAGAGTTGGATTATTGAGAGTTTTTGTCTCAAACATTGGAATCTTATTCACTTATTTTCTTAAGAAAGATGATCAGTTCATAGGAAGCAAAACAACGTCAAGTCATTGCATATTGCGCTCTCACGTGTATTAACAGCCATAATTTATATGCACTTACGTGACTAACTGTAGCAGTTTTGTTGCAAAAATTATGTATGAGCGATTCATGTGAGTTAGTATCAATTGTTTGGAACCATATATATCCGATATGCGGATTGTTTGTAATAACTTTGGTTCCGAAACTAGCATATACTTGCTCAATGATTTTCTTCTGCGTGTCTACAAGATAAGGAACATTATGACATGTGATTCGAACGTGGCATTTGATTGAAGGATCAACATATATTAGCTAGCAAGGGTGTTGTATAATTTGATCGTGATATTTCAGGAGTAGTGCTTATAATTATGTTAGACAAACTCACATGGGAAAAATGAACCCGTTTCAACGGGACAGTGGTAACATGGTTTTCTGTTAAAAGACGCAGTAGGCCCTTTCTCTGCCTATTCACATTCATGCATGTTGAAATGTACAAGGAAATTAGAGCCAGCCATGCAGATGCAGGTATGTGGGTTTTCTGGTGGATATGGAGTTCGGCATTACGCATTGCATTTGTACCTTCATCCCAAAAGGCATTGAATTATGGCCAGCCATTCGTAACACAAGTCATGCCCCATATTGGACTATAACCATCCAATGACAATGTTGAAAAATAAAAAGTAATGCATATAGAAGGAGAATCAAGGAAGGAAAAGCTAAACTGAGTTGTGGCTGGCCAAATACAATCTGATCAGATTTCTATAAATGGTTTACCATATACGGTGATGTATTTTATAATCATGTACAATAAGAGATGTGCTATGATATGTTGTCTCCATGAGATTAAGAGTTGTTAATGTATGCATGTGGATCTCACATTACATTTACAATAAAAGTTTTGTGTAGGTGATTGATCCGAGTGAATCGAAAATCAACTTGAAGGGTGCAAGTTTGGTAGCAAAATTCAAGTTTTGCAAACTTGTGTCTAGGTGTTCGATTTAGACTCATGACTTGCCATTTCGAAGAAAATGCCAACATGAGTCCAACAAATCACTTTGTTGTGACATACGGGTATTTTAGGCCAAATTTCATCTTTTACTATGTTTGATCAACATTTTAAGATTTTATAATAAATATTTCGGTATATTGTTATTTTCTTAATTTGTTTCCTATTTGTACTCTTAGAAAGTCTAGGGCCAAGGGACATTATATGAGCAACCATTATGGTGATAGGGTTTAGTTATCTTTCTTATTATTCAATCAATATATGAAGTATTTTTTGGTGAATTTCAATTCGCTTATGCATTAAGGTTATCGTTTGATGCATTTTTTTGTCAAGGTGCATTACACCCTCATTGTTGGTGGGAAATTGGAGGGTTTATGAGGTATTTTCCTATTTGGTGGGAAACTGTTTGTTCATCATGATTGCATGAATAATATCCAAACACAACGAAGAAAAGGTACACAAGAAAAGATTGAGATGATATGTACATATAGCTACAAATCTCAGGACAAAAAGGAAAAAAAAAGGAGATAAGAGATGCAAATATTTCTTTTCAAATAATGACTCTCCATTAATTAATTTGATTAAAATTTCTGCTATAAACATCGCAGACAAAAAGGATTCGGTTGAGATTTTTAAACGTTCTCCTCCAATCTTAGAGCTTAACAAAGCAATTAGCTCGCTGAAGATATATTAAGTCTGAAAGCACAACCGTATGCAATATCAAATCAGTCATGTCAAATTTGCACTATACACCTCACAAAACTTATCTTGTGAAAACTGAACCAAACGTCCCCTCCAATAATTCCCATATCCACAGCATTCTAGTCACCACCATTTTGTGCCATCCATGTCAACATTATTGCCGACCCTTTGGAGCGTTCCGTAGCTATTTGGTACTGTTATTTATTTGATTAATACTAATCACGAGTCACAATACATTAATCCACTCAGTTTTTTAAGATATGGGATTCCAAATTTTGGTAAATTTCTTTTCAAATTCTCAATTAAAAACTAATATAAATGGCAAAAAAATGGTTAGTGATGTGTTTCGTCTTACTATTTTTCAGATTAGTGTCCGATTTTTTTCTTTTTCTCACAAGAGTTAAGAGCATTTCTAATGAAAAAAAATGTAAATTTGAGAGGTAAGAACCATGTTTATATCTTATTTTACATTTTCGGTAGATGTAAATGAAAGTTCTACCCTAATGAGACATGTAAATTTGATATCTCATTTAAATTCCCTATTTGATTAGTCGGACCCATCACCTAAAGATGTAAAAAAGAATGTAAATTTAGATTTTTATTTACATACTCCCGCGAAAATGAATAATTTATATTCCGTGTTCAAAGAATTTGTCAACAAAAAAATAAATGAAAAATACTCATTCCAATGTATTTTGCATCTTCTGCATCTCTAACGAAAAAAATGTAAACTTGAGAAGTAAGAACCATGTTTACATCTTATTTTATATTTTTGGCAGATGTAAATGAAAGTTCTTCCTTATTGAGAGATGTAAATTTGATATCCCATTAAATTTTTTTATTTGATTAGTTGGACCCATCACCAAAAGATGTAAAAAAGAATGTAAATTTAAATTTTTATTTACATATTCCCTTGAAATTGAATCATTTATATTCCGTGTTCGAAGAATTTGTCAACAAAAAAATAAATGAAAAATGCTCATTTCTGTTGTAGGTCTATTTGACTGAACTGTATTTGGGATAGAGAGGGAGAGGTGTCAGTGGCAACAGAGAGAGAAGAGAGAGATGTAATTATGAGGTGTGTATTGTATCACCCTATTGAGCCTTTATTTATAGCAGGAGGAAATGTTAAATCCTTAACCTATTAGGATTACAACTCTAATAGGAATTAAACTACTAAAGGGAATATACAAAGATACTCCTAGATACACTAGGATTTACACAATCACATTCCTAATCCAATAGGACTGCAACACTCCCCTTTAAGTGTGTAAATACTCAAACAAAACATCGCATCAGATCTTCAGTAGATAAGGTAAAACAGTTGATGAAGTCGTCGGTACAACGGGTGAATGCGAGTCGCAAATTTAAAAAAAAATGTACGCATTGGTAGTAAAACTCACAAAACCTCTTTATGGTAAAACCTAAGCCAGGTGAAAACCCATAGACTAAGGAGAAAGGTGAAAAGTATGCATAATGTCTTAAAACAAATGTCAAACAGGACGAAAGTAGTGAACTCAACGGAGTATGATCATCCCAGGATGGGTGCCTCGTTGAAACCTTGTTAGGTAGCAAAAACCTAGCGGGAAAAATGCTCCTAATCGTAGGAAAAAGAGTACATTAAGATCAAGTGATTATGCTTCAGGATACTCCCCTTGAATTAGACATAACTTCCAAATAAAAGAACACAAGCAATTCAACTCAGATAATTTACGCATACTGATTCCTTGGACGAGCTTCTAAAAAGTAGACTTGGGCATTGACTTGGTGAAGGGATCGGTCAAGTTGTCTTAGGAATGGATTTGCTTGACTTCAATGTTCTGATGTTGTTGTTGCTGGTGAAAATAAAAGAACTTCAACGTTATTTGCTTGGTGCTGTCTCCCTTGATGTATTCTTTCTTTAACTGTTCGATACATGCTGCATTGTCTTCAAAGATCGTCGTAGGAAGGTCAATGATGGAAGTAAGACCACTAGTGTTTCGAATATGTTCCATGATTGTTCTTAACCAAAAGCACTCATGCGATGCTTCATGCAGGGTGAGAATCTCAGCATGGTTTGAAGAAGTCGCAACTAGTGTTTGCTTGGTAGACCTCTAAGATATAGTGGTGTCTTTAACGGTAAAGACATAGCCTGTTTGAGAACATGCCTTATGTAGGTCGGACAGATAACCAGCATCTGCGTAACCAACAAGGCAAGAATCAACTCGAGGACCAATGAGGCAACCGCTTCTCTCAAGGATTCGTGGGTGTAGAACAAACCCAAATTTGTCATACCCTTGAGGTAGCAGAAAATGTCTTTAACACCATTCCAGTGTCTGCATGTAGGCGCATTACCGTATCTAGCCAAAAGATTAACAGTGAAGGAGATATTGGGTCTAGTGCATTGAGCCAAGTACAATAAAGCACCAATTGCACTTAAGTATGGAACTTCAGGCTCCAAAATCTCTTCATCATCTTCCTTGGGATGGAAGGGATCTTGTTTTGCATCTAGAGTCTGAACGACCATAGGAGTACTCGAAGGCTTTACTTTATCCTCATTAAAACATCGCAACACCTTATGGGTATAGTTCGATTGATGTACTAGGATTCCATTTGAACAATGCTTGATCTCCACGTTGAGATAATATCGAGTTTTCCCAAGATCTTTCATCTCAAATTCCGATTTCAAGTGAGCGGCAATTTTCTCAAGCTCTGTGAGAGTTCCGATGAGGTTTATGTCGTCGACATAAACTGCAACGATTGTAAATCTGGAATATGACTTCTTGATGAACATGCATGGGCATAGTTCATTATTCACATAATCCTAACTTGTCAAATATTCACTCAAATGGTTATACCACATCCACCCGGATTGTTTCAATCCGTAGAGTGACATCCTTAATCTAATTGAGAAAGTGTTACGTGGTCTAGAACTATTTGAACCATTCAATGGAAGTCATTCTGGAACTTTCATGTACATTTTCGTATCTAGATCCACATAGAGATACGCAGTTACTACGTCCATAAATTGCATATTCAGTTTTTCAGAAACGTTTCCTTGTAATTTATTCCAGGGAGTTGAGAGAAGCCTTGCGCTACGAGGTGTGCTTTGTGTCGCACTATTTCATTCTTCTCATTATACTTCCTTATGGAAACCCACTTGTAGCCCATAGGCTTCACATGTGGTGGAGTAGGAGCTATAGGCCCAAGCAACTTATGTTTTGCGAGCGAATTGAGTTCGACCTAGATTACTTATTTTCAGTTTGACCAATCCGTTCTACATCGACATTAATCAACGGAACGTGGTTCAATGTCATTGTTAAGCATGATGTTGAAAGCAACGGTATACGCGAATGCATCATCGACAATCATCTTGCGATTCTCGGGAGACCAGTATGTCTCATCTAAGACATCACCGTAATCTTGAATAACCTTATGCATTGTAACATATGAGTAAGCAATGGTCGGATAGGGTCACTAGTTTGTGCCGTTTTCCTTTTCTGGGATTGTGAATTCTTTGAACCAGGGGGCCTACCATGCTTCAGAGTACGAGCAGGTGATTGGTTAGCCGTCGGTGTACTTTGCCATGTGAGAGGTGTGGCCGCCCCACCCTCGGGGATGGTCCAACCTTCCAAGGCGATGTTACAACGTACGTTAAGTACGTCCATCCTTGCAGGTGTGTTTGCAGCGGGTATATGTGATCTTGTCACCTTTGCTAGATTAGTAAAAGCATCCGGTATACTTTGAGTGATGCTTTGAAAATCTAGAATATGTCATACTTCAGTTTCAAACTAAAGGGTGAATGGATCTAAATGAGACATAGTGGGAGTAATCCACGACAATTCGCGGCGTTCTACAAGAATGTTAGTGATCTTATCTCCTCCTAATGATGGGAAAATTGTCTCATCGAAGTGACAATCTACAAAACATGAGGTAAATATATCTCTTGTCAAGGGTTCTAAGTAGCAAATAATGGATGGTGAATCATAATGACATAGATTCTCATTTTTCTCTGAGGACCCATTTTGGTACGTAGTGGTGGCGCTATTAGCACATAGAATACGCACCCAAACACACATAAATGCGAGATGTCAAGCTCGTATTCAGTAACCAACTGTATCGGTGAATGAAGTTGGGTAGCGGTGGGCCTCAAACGGACCAACATAGCTGTGTGCAATATTGGATGGCCCCAGGTAGATATCGGCAAGTTGGTTCGCATAACCAAAGTCTGAGTTATCGTTTGAAGGTGTTTTATGAAAGCTTCTGTTAGGCTATTTTGGGTGTGAACATGGGGTACATGATGTTCAACTTCAATCCTAATAGGCATGCAATAATCGTCAAAAGTCTGTGATGTAAACTCTGTAGCATTATTCAGTCGAATCGACTTAATCAGATAATCAGGGTGGTGACCCCTAAGCTTAATAATTTGTGCTAGGAGTTTCGCAAATGCAGCATTGTGTGTGGACAATAAGCAGACTTATGGCAATCACATCGATGCATCAACCAACACCATAAAGTATCTAAATGGTCCACATTTTGGTTGGATAAGTCCATAAATATACTCTTGAATCCTTTAAAGAAACATAGAGGGGTTGTGAATATTCTTTGTAAGGGAAGGTTGAATGTTCAACTTCTCTAGGGAGCATGCTTTGCAGAGCGAATGACCGGGATAAGATTTTAAGTGATGCTCATATGATGCTTTGAGAATACGGCGCATCATATCTCATCCGGGGTTTCCCATTCGATCATGCCAAAACAAGAGAGTGCTCTGGAACCCAGCCATAGGGCCATCCATGTGATGGGTCTCGATGACACGAATGGTTGTTATGTACAACCCACTCAGGAGATGTTCCAACTTCTCGTGAATACGTTTCTGGCCATATTTGTAAGAAGTGATACAAAGAATGCCTCTTTAATAGAGTGCCTTTTTAATTGTTAATTCAGTACCATTCGAAAACATAATACGGGCCTTCCTGTATCCTTATATCAGGTTGGATGGGCTTGAGAGCGTTGTCAGAAATGCATTTTTAGGTATGAAGTTAGTAAAATAGTGTTTCTCATGCAATATGGTGTGCGTGGTGGCATTATCAACCATAAATTAATTGAATCAGTCACATGCATAAATATAATTCCATTCATTCAATTAATCGAGTCGAGAAATAATATCCATAAAATAATTGTCCATGGTTCAAAACAAACCAAAACCAAACAAATAATTCCAAAGACTTAGAAAAATTGTTAAAAAATTAAACTATAAACCTAAAATGTAGGGGGGTTCGGCCACTAGGGGTGTAAAACACCCTAACATGTCTTAGAAAAATAAAACTTTATTCTTCCGTGGGAGCGGATGCTTCCCTAAAATCTGGGATCTCCAGAGTAGTAGTATTATTTTCGGGAAGTTTTACAAGTGCAAAGTTAGACTCATGACGGGAATGACACTTGGTAATCACCTCGGGGGTCGCTCGGTAGACGCGTGACCAATGATCCTTTGATCCACAACGATAACACTTGTCTAATTCAATGGAAGCTGATTGAACGGTAGCTTTTCCCTTATTCTTGAAGTTTGGGGCAATGGCTTGATGTTTCTGGGTCAAATTTCCTCCCTTGGGTGGACCTTTGTTTTGTTGACCTTAGGCCCGTGGTGGGGCTTGCTGCCTATTTCCACAGCCATGACAAGATTTCCATCAGTTGTGGCTGCTAGAATTGGTCGCATGCACTTCAGGCACAGCGTTTGAGCCAGTAGGTCGAGCTTGATGATTTCTCATCAAAAGCTAGTTCTGCTTTTTAGCAAGAAGTAAACTAGATATCAATCCAAAAATTTGGTGAACTTTTGTGCCCTATATTGTTGTTGCAGGACAATATTGGTGGCACTGAAGGTTGAATAGGTCTTTCCTAGGAGATTCTGTTCGGTTAAGTCCTTGTTACAGAACTTAAGTAGTGATCGGATTCTATAAACTTCAAAGTTGTATTCATTCACAGACTTAAAGTCTTGGAAGCATAAATGCTGCCAGTCATGTCTTGCTTTGCAAGGTACTCGGTCTGTAGTGCATCATGGATGTGTATACGGATGAAGATCATAGAGTAGCTTTCTGAGCTTCGTTGGCGGGTTCATCGTCCATTGTTTCCTTGATAGTAGCTCTAATACCCTTTGTAGTAAGATGGAGCTTCATGTCTTGAACCTACTTCAGGTAGTTTCTTCTAGAGACTTCTAGAGCAGTGAATTCAAGCTTGTTCAAGTTCAACATGTCCTTAAAATAAAGGGTACAACAAAACATGGTTAGTCATATGGAAATCCATAGACATATATCGTAGAACATTCAGATTCTATAGACATGTATTGGTTTAATTTAAGCATGAAAGCTACGGGTTTCATGTGGTAAGTTTTGAATGAAAACTTCGAGTTTTGAAGGTACTAAATTCGAAACTACAGGTTTGATTTAGTTATGTACGTTTAGTTCATATATAGGGGTACTCGCAAGAACACATAATACAATATATAATAAAGTATAGTGAATTTGTGGATTGCTTCAGGAACCCAAGTATGAGTGCTTCGGGAATACGAAAGATAATCAACGATTCAAAGAAATGAAATAATTTATTGAATTGTTAATTACCAAAAAGTTAGCTGTAGGCTAATAATTTTGGATTAATTGTTAGATTAATGGACTGCTGGTCACTTTAATTAATTCAATAGATCGGACCATACAAGGTCGATTGTAGAAGCAAAAATAATTATAACATTTGGGTTAAAATTATAAAGAATGCCAAAAGTAGCATTGGATTAAAAAAAAACCATAGCCTAATGACGGTGGGCTTGGTGCCGTGAGTAAGGTAAGGCCCTAAAAGGGCTTAGGGGGTCCACGGGTTGCAACAGGGTAGCCCAAATTATGGTTGTATGCCATGGGCCATTCTTGGGCAAGCTTAGTCGCAAAGGCTGGCTTGATTTGGTCTCGACCCAAAGTGTTATTAAGCCCAATCGAAGTTGGCTTTGGGTTGAGGTGCTGCAAAGCCTAGCTGAAGCTGGCTTTGTGGTTGGGCTATGACAATGTAAGCCTAGCAGCCAAGAAAGTTGCTGCAGGCTGGCCAGGGCAAGAAGATGAGCCCAGCAAGCACAAAAGCTTGTTGGCAGGTTGGGCTAGGCTGCATAGGATGGCCCGGCAAGGTTGCAGGCTTGTTGGTGAACTTGGGGCTTCAAGCTTGTGGAAACCCAACCCAGGTCAAAGCCTGGTTGTCTGTGCAGAGGCGACAAGCCTACGTGGCTGTTGTTTAGTGGTCCATGACGTCGAAACGACACCATCCCAAGGTGCTCCACGCAACTGGGCTGCAGGCCAATGATGGGGCACAGCGGCGGTGGTGCTAGCGGTGAGCCACGACTTATGCCGCAAAAATCCTAGATTTTTTCTTTTATTTTTTTCTCAAAATCTAGGGTTAAAAACCCTAATTACTTCTAAATTAATTTGAATGCTTTGACTCACAAATTCCACATAGCATAATTGCGTATTGCATGAACAAGTATATATATTGACAAAATATATGAACATATATGCAATATATATAATTGGAAGGAAAATATAAATATAGGGGGTTCAAGCATCATAAGGAATGTTTTCATTTTTCAAGGTTTTTTTTTTTCAAATATCATAATTTATTTTAGAACAACCTGATTAGCAGAAAATAATTGAAAGCCTTTGTTGTTATAGAAGAAAGCCTTTTCCACAATCCTTTAGTTCTTTAGCTTCTGGCAAAAGCATGCTTATAACGTGTTGTAGGCCTATTTGACTAAACTGTATTTAGGACAGAGAGGGAGAGGGGCCAGCGACAACAGAGAGAGAAGAGAAAGATGTAATTTTGAGGTGTGTATTGTATCACCCCATTGTGCCTTTATTTATAGTAGTAGGGAAGGTTAAATCCTTACCTAATTAGAATTACAACTCTAATAAGAATTAAACTACCAAAGGGAATATACAAAGATACTCCTAAATACACTAGAATTTACACAATTACATTCTCAATCCAATAGGATTGCGACAATTCTAATATATTTTGCATCTCATATTGGAGATGCTCTAATAGTGCGAAGTCAGGTTTCGATCCATTCCTTGTCACTTTGGAGGCAACATGATTAGGTAGTAGCTAGCTAATTGATGATGCATATGGAAGATTCATGATCACAATTTCTCTTTAGATTTAAGTATTTTATGAACTCTATTGGAAACTGGATGAGAATTTTTTTATACTGAAAGAAACATTTTTAGGAATTCGTTTTGAGAAATTCTTAAAAGAAAACATTAGATAAGCCACCTTTTTCGGTAAATCAATTGAGTATAAAGGTATACATCCAAGTACGTACATATAACCTTTTCTTTACACTTTAATTAGTGGGAACGAAAATATCAAAGTAATCTATAAAATAGGGTGAATTACATTTTATCACCTCAGGTTTGAGGTCTATTGCAACCTCATACAATATCTTCAAAACATTTCACTTTCATACCTCAACTACTATTTTATTTCAATATAATACATCCGTTACATTTTCCATCCATTGATCCATTAAGAGTAGTCGTGGTAATGAGCGGCAAGCCTCACCACGGGCCCAAGGTTAACAGAGTGTCGCACCTAAGGGAAGAAATGTGACCCAGCAGTGTCCGCCACTCGCCCCTAAGGCCCCAGACTCCAAGAACAAGGGCAAAGCTCCCGTTCAGCTTGCTTCTACTAAACTGGACATGTGCTATCGCTGTGGATCAAGGGATCATTGGTCACGCATATGCCGAGCTTCCCCTTAGGCTACTGCCAAGTATCATTCCCGTCGTGAGTCTAACTTTGCACATGTGGATCATCTGGAAGAAATGTGACCCAACATCGTCTACCACTTGCCCCTAAGGCCCCAAACTTCAAGAACAAGGGCAAAGCTCTCGTTCAGCTTGCTTCTATTGAACTGGCCATGTGCTATTGCTTTGGATCAAGGGATCATTGGTCACACGTATGCTGAGTTTTCCCCGAACCCACTAGAAGTGGCTGGCCCTACCCCCTATTTTTCTAGGTTGGTGGTTTAATTTTGAACAATTTTTCTAAGTATTTGGAACAATTTGTTTGGTTTTGGTTTGTTTTGAATTATGAATTGTTATTTGAATGGATATTGTTTTCTCAAATTGCTTGATTGAATGAATGGAATTATATTTATACATGTAACTAATTCAATCAATTTATTTCTAGGTATGTCTAGTGGGGAAGTTAGTTGTCTGGCAGATAGTGCAACCACGCACACCATCTTGCATGAGTGACACTATTTTATTAACTTAATACCTAAGAAAGTTCCTTTGAAAACTCTCTCAAGCTCATCCAACTTGATTAAAGGATACGAAAAGGCACGTATCATGTTATCCAATGGTACAATCTTGACTAGGGATGGGCACGGGTCGGGCCGGGGCGGGCCCAATTTTGAAGGAGCCGGACCTTACTCATTTGAAACAGTAACGGGGCGGGATGGGCTGGGTAGATGGATTTTAAGTTTAGGAACCGGACCTAAACCTCGGCCGGGACGGGTCCACGGGTCCAACTTTTTTTTTTTTTTTTTTTTTTTGTAATTTATATACTGCACAGCAACACAAAAATGTTTTAGAAAATTACAAGACCTATTTCACAAGCTTCTGCACACAGGAACTGTTTTTAAAACTTAAGGATGCACTGCAAATCAATTCTTATATATACACACACGTATTAATAAACCGGCTATGGGAACTCGACAAGTATCATTATTAGTCACCAATAAGGCACTGAACTCATAACTATATAAATCCTTATGTAATGGACTGTACAAATTCACTGAATTTCTAATCCTCAGCAACTTCATCTCTTCAACTAGTGAAAGAGTAAAACCATACTATTGTTTGGCATCATATAGAGAATAAGAAAAGAGTAAAAAATGAAAACAAAACATTTTCCTTTAATAATAACAATATTTGGTATTATAATAACACCTTGACAAGAGGGTACAAGAAGTATGATTCGACACAGTAAAATAAAAGGCTAGAAGAAGTATGCTTCGACATAGCCTAGTCTCCCACTAAAACAAATAACATTTTTGTATTCGACAGACAACACAATAGCTTTTTCTCTTCCAACGATGGTTGAAGATACATCTTATATAAATCTTTGAATGTAAACTCATCTTTGAAGAACATCATATACAAATTCAATCTACAAACTCATCTTTGACTTACAAGCATCAAGATTGCAACTTCAAGTACCAATTTTAGTTCAAAAATCAATATCTTCAAAAAATTGTAACAAATTTAAATCCCAACAACTTAAAATCTACAATCTATAAGCAAGTCCATAAAATTCAAAACCAATCAAAATTTTCAGCAAGTAATCAAATCACACCAGTCCATATAATGAATTAAAAGGCTTATGCCACAGCCCCAAAAAACCTAAATTCCCAAATCAGAAACCCACATAATTCCTAAATCAATTGAAAAGCTTATGCAAAAATCCTAAATTCTAAAATTAGAAACCCTAATTCATAAATTACCCAGGATTTGCAGGATGATGGTGGTGTTCTTAATGGCGAGGATGGTGTGGTGGTGGCTAGAACTCGCGATGGTCTGGTTGTGGTGTTCTTCCCCGATTGATGTCGACATAGTCTCAAGGAGTCAAGTCCAGAAGGGGTAGGAGGGAGAACGAGAAAGTGGGGGGATGGACGGAGATGACGTTTTATCAAGGCCAGAAAAGAGAGATGAGAGGAAATTCGAGGAGTGAGTGCGAGGTCTAAGAGAGTCAGAGAGACAGACTTTGATATATGTTTTAATGCAGAGATTTGATCAATGGACTAGGTTAAATCTCATATTTTTGAACGTGGAAACGGTCCGGGTCGGGGGCCAGTTTCCTCAGCAATTAGAACTCGCCCCGCCCTGCAATTAACGTGGAACCGCCCTGTCCCACCCCACTTCATATTTAAAAAAATTGGACCCGCCCCTACTCATGGGTCCATGCCCTGTTTGCCCACCCCTAATCTTGACCATTAAGGAGGCACTTTATTCTCCACGTTCCGGAAGAATGTTGTTGAGTTTTAGAGATATTCGACATAATCAATATCATATTGAAACCACTGAAGATAATGGTTCTGAATTTCTTTGTATCACTTCATACGAATATGGCTAGAAACGTATTCATGAGAAGTTGGAACGTCTGTCGAGTGAGTTGTACATCACAACCATTCGCGGCATAGAATGCCACAGTGTGGCCGGCCCTATGCCTGAGTTCCATGACATTTTGTTGCTTTGGCATGATCGTTTGGGACATCCTGGATGTGACATGATGCGCCGTATCCTCAAATCTTCACACATGCATAAGTTACATCCTTATGTTGGACTCTCACCATGCAAAGCGTGTTCTTTAGGGAAGTTGATTACTCAACCCTCATGTACAAAGATTATTCACAATCCCTTTAAGTTTCTTCAGAGGATTCAAGGCGACATTTGTAGACCTATCCAACTAACCTGCAGACCATTTAGATACTTTATGGTGTTGGTTGATGCATCGACAAAATGGTTACATGTTTGTATGTTGTCTACACGCAACGCCGCGTTTCCTAAACTCCTAGCTCAAATCATTAAGCTTAAGGCTCACCACTCTGATTATCCGATTACGTCGATTCGACTGGATGGCGTTGGAGAGTTTACGTCATAGACTTTTGATGATTATTGCATGTCAGTAGGGATTGATGTGGAACATCCTGTACCCCATGTTCACACCTAAAATGGCCTGGCAGAAGCTCTTATAAAATGCTTTCAATTGATAGCTCGGACTTTGGTTATGAGAACTAAGCTGCTGGTATCTGCCTTGGGCTATGCAATATTGCACGCAGCTATGTTGGTCTACCTGAGGCCCATTGCTACTCAACCACATTCACCATTACAGTTGGTCACAGGATACAAGCCTGCCGTCTCGCATTTATGGGTGTTTGGGTGCGCCATTTATGTGCCAATAATGTTGCCGCTACGTACCAAAATGGGTTCTCAGAAAAAAATAGGAATTTATGTCAGTTATGATTCGCCATTAATAGTTCGCCATTTCGAACCCTTGACGGAAGATCTCTTTACCGCATGTTTTGCAGATTGTTACTTTGATGAGACAATCTTCTCGTCGTTAAGGGGAGATAAGCATGCTAATGTTCCTGTAGAATGCCGCGAATTGTCGTGGTATGCTCCCACTATGTCTTATTTAGATCCTTGCACTGCCCAGTCGGAAACTGAGCTGTGACGAATTATAGATCTTTAGAGCATTACTCAAAGCATGCTTGATGCTTTTAATGATCTAGCAAAGGTGACAAGATCACATATACCCGCTGTAAACGCACCTGCAAGGATAAATGTACCCTGCGTATGTCTATAACCCGCTTGGGAAGGTTGGACCGTCCCCAAAGGTGGGGAGGCCACACCTTCCAAGCGGCAAGGTACATTGGCGGCTAGCCAATCATTTGCTCCGACCCTGAAGCGTGGCAGACCCCTTGGTTCAAAGGATTCACAACCTCGAAAGAGGAAAATGGTACCAACTAGTGACCTTAGTTTGAATTCAACCATCGCTCACTCATCCGTTCCAACGCATAAGGTTATTATAGATTACGGTGATGCTTCAGACAAAACATGTTGGCTTCCCAAGAATCACGAGATTTCGGTCCACTATGCAGTATTGGATGAGGTTTGGAATAGGAATGAGATGATCGTCGATGATGCATTCGCGTACTCAGTAGCTACTGACATCATGCTTAACGATGACATTGAACCACGTTCCGTTGATGAATGCTGACGTAGAACCGATTGGTCAAACTGGAAATAGGCAATCCAGGTCGAACTCGATTCGCTCGCGAAACGTAAAGTGTTTGGACTTATCGTTCCTACACCACCACACGTGAAGCCTGTTAGCTACAAGTGGATTTTTGTGAGGAAGCGTAATGAAAAAAATGAAATAGTGCGATACAAAGCATGCTTCGTAGCGCAAGGCTTCTCTCAGTGCCCTAAGATTGATTACGAGGAGACGTTTTCCCCCGTAATAGACGTTATAACGTTCCGCTACCTAATCAGTTTGTTAGTTTTTGAAAAACTGCAGCTTATGGAGATTGTAACCGCGTATCTCTATCAAGATGTAGATACAAAAATTTACATGAAAGTTCCAGAAGGACTTCCATTGACTGGTTCAAATAGTTCTAGACCACGAAACACTATCTTAATTAGGTTAAGGAGGTCACTCTACGGATTAAAACAATCCGGGCTGATGTGGTATAACCATCTGAGTGAATATTTGACAAGTCAAGGTCATGTGACTAACGAATTATTCCCATGCGTGTTCATAAAGAAGTCACATTCTGGATTTGCAATTGTTGCAGTTTATGTCGATGACATGAACCTCATCGGGACTCCCGTAAAGCTTGAAAAAATTGCTGCACACTTGAAATCAAAATTTGAGATGAAGGATCTTGGGAAAACTCGATACTGTCATGGCCTGGAGATCGAGCATTGTTTGGATGGAATCCTAATACATCAATCGAACTACACCCGAAATGCGTTATGTCATTTTAATGAGGATAAAGCGAAGCCTTCGAGTACACCCATGGTCATTTGGACTCAAGATGCTAAACGAAATCCCTTCTATCCAAAGGAGGATGAGGAATAGATTTTGGAACTCGAAGTTCCTTACCTAACTGCAATTGGGGCTTTATTGTACTTAGCTCAGTGCATTGGACCCAACATTTCCTTCGCTGTGAATCTTTTGGCAAGATACAGTAATGCGCCTACACACAGGCACTAGAATGGTGTTAAAGACATTTTTTGCTACCTCAAGGGTATTATGGATTTGGGCTTATTCTATACCCACGAATCTCCGAGTGTTGCCGGCCCCTATGGCCCTCGGGTTGATTCTCGCCTTGTTGGTTACGCAGATGTTGGATATCTGTCTAACCTACATAGGGCATGTTCTCAAACGGGTTATGTCTTTACTGTTGGAGACACCCATATATCTTAAAGGTCTACCAAACAAACGCTAGTTGCGACTTCGTCGAACCATGCTGAAATTCTTGCCCTACATGAAGCATTGCGTGAGTGCTTTTGGTTAAGAGAAGTTATGGGACATATTCGAAGCACTATTGGTTTTACATCAGTCGTTGACCTTCCTACGACGATCTTTGAAGACAGTGCAACATGTCTTGAGCAGTTGAAAAAGGGAGACAACACCAAGCACATAGGGCCAAAGTTCTTTTACTCACACCAGCAGCAGCATCAGAATATTGAATTCAAGCAAATCTGTTCCCAGGACAACCTGATCGATCTCTTCACCAAGTCATTGCCCAAGTCTACTTTTTACAAGCTCATCCAAGGAATCGATATGTGTAAATTATATGAGTTGATTCGCTTGTAGTTCTCTTATTTAGAGGTTATGTCTAACTCAGGAGGAGTATCTAGAAGCATACTCAAATGATCTTAATGTACTCTTTTTCCTACGATTAGGAGCATTTTTCCCACTGGGTTTTTGCAACCTAACGAGGTTTTAATGAGGCACCCATCCTGGGATGATCATACTCCATTGAGTTCACTACTTTTGTCCTGTTTGATGTTTGTTTGAAGATATTATGCATGCCTTACAAGTGGTCAAATCGCGAAGAAATAAGTATTAGGAATTAGCTGTGAATTTAGGCGTTATCTGTTACCTAATAAAATCTTCATTGGTGCAACACCCGAGTTTACTTGGCGGTCAATGCTAAAAAGGTTAGGGTATTTTAATGATCAAGCCTAATGTAATCTCCAAACCTTGAATACCAACTAAGAAACAATGATTTTCATGCTTGTTTATTGAACTTTAATTTTTATTGTGTGCATGCCTTACAAGTGGTCACGTTCCGAATTGAAAAGCATTAGGAATGAGTTATAAATTTAGACGTCACTTGATACACAATTAAACCTTCACCAACCCAACACCCAAGTTTACTTATATATATTGCTGGTCAGCAGTGGCGAAGTAACAAAGAAGCAAAAGGGGCGGCCGCCCCTCCTTTCGATGGAAATCAAGTCCAGGAGTAGTGGTTTCGTCCCTCTGGTCCCGTAGGAAGTGAGCAATCCTGTTTGGTTCTCTGGTTTTTGGTGCTCTGCAACAACAGCAGTGCTGCTGCATTTCTGTTTTCTATTTTTCAAAACCTAGGCCAAAACGCTTCCTTTGGACCTGGGCAAAGAAATTTTTTTTTAGTAGAACAGTGCGTTTTGGTTTCTAATAAAAAGTGCGATAGCAGGGACCATGCATTGTTTTGTCGTTTAGTAGCACGTGATCGTCGAAGCCTTAGCATTAACATCCTTCTATTCTTCTTTCTCATGGGATTTTTGAATGATTTCAAGGCTGGATTTTTCCTAATAATTTCGATATGGAATTGGAACTATGTATGCTAGCCAGATAAATATTGGTTTACGCTTTTGTAGATAACGTATTTCTTTTTCAATAAACTGTGTGTCTCAATAAACAATTGCGCATCATCAATATGTTTATACTAACACATTCGACGTACTTATGCACCCATTATATATGTACAATCGACCAAACCACATGTATGTACCCAATTATTAAACTCGTCATGCACTACAAGAATTTCATTTTATTTTCACTAAGTTCGTCATAGTGTGGCAGTTTGTAATTAATATTAATAAATTATGAATGTCATTATTTTTGTCTACTATCTAAAAGGATTTGATTGTCTACATTTTTTTTAACCTTGCACCCATTTAAACCCGTTCTTCCCTCTGCCAATTCTTGGCTTCGCCGCTGCTGGTCAGTTTGTGCATCCATTGGTGCGTAATGACAAATAATAATACTATAATCATTAAAATTCTTTGATTAAGTATAGACGAGCAGTAAATTTAGACTTTACTCAATCAAATTTTCATCATAGACTCCGTCAAAAGTTTACATATACATGCGACTTGCAAATGATTGTCAAACAAATACTTTTTAATATTACTAAAAATTATTTTAGTGACTCACTCACTATGAAATTCACCCCCACCATTCTGAGGGCTCTGTGATGCAAGGCTGACGTCAGGATGATGTCAACCATGTTATAAAAAAGTTTTCATCAGGTGTGTGCATAACACGCGTGCGTGGGGGTGTGTCACCGACAAGATTTTAGTTGGTGGGGCCTGCGGTTTGAACTCTGAAATGTTACCATTACTGGTGCCACGTGGCACCCTCTCATCCGTTGGATTTCAACGTCTATTTTTCTAAGACTTTTGGATTTCCAACAATAAAAAAAATTTCAAACCTCCCCCAATGGCTAGATGATGTGGCACAATCTCAGCCGTTCGATTCCAGATCAACGGTCCATGTTTTTCTGGTTTAACAATGAAAAGAAATGAAAAAAAAATAATATGTTACCATTATGACACATGGCACAATTTGCAGGGTTGGATTTCAAATTTTCTTTAATCAAACAGTAAAAAATAATTAAGTTAATAAAAATGTTAAAAATTAATTAAAAAATTGATTTTATTTTTCTATAAATACCTTTTCATTATCTTCCACCTTACAATTTCATATTTTCTCAAATACTTTCAACCACATTCCAATCTTTCTCTCAAAGTTTCTATATACTGCTGTTTCCAAAAAAATGGCTAATGACACAGATATGAATTGGACGCTTATTGAAGATGTTACGTTGTGTTCTAGTTGGGTTCAAGTTATTCATGATCCGATTACGGGTAATGAGATGTAGTTGCGAGAAATGTGGAGCAATATTCATTCCATTTTTCTTGAGAAAATTGGTGGCAAAAGAACAGAACAATTGCTCTCAAGTCGTTGGAGAATACTCAACCAATCGTTTACTGATTGGAGAAACACCTTGGCACAAGTTAGTACTAATATTCGAAGTGGGGAAAATTACGTGGATTAGGTAACAATATATTATTTATTTGTTTGTACTATACCTAAATTTACATTAGATACTTTGATTATAATTTTTTTTCTCTTGCATTTTGTAGACTCTTCAAGCACAAGCTTGGTATAATGCCAAAAACAAAAACAAATCATTTAACTGGTGGGAATGTTGGAATATTGTTGTCCCAAATTCAGAGTTGTGTCTATCAGTCCAGAAGTTGTCATGAACAACACCCCTCTACACTCTATGCCAGATCATGACTCGCATGTTCATGAAGGTAACATAGAACAAGTGTAGGAAGCAACCGCTGAACAAGTGTCAGGGTCGACCTGTTATCCACTTAGGCCTCATGGTAAGAAGGCTTAAAAGAGAAAATGGAGTACTTCCAAGAATGATTATGTAAAATATATGAAAGAACTTGCTTGCCAAGGTGAATTGACTTTGGCACAGAAAATGGCTAAATTTGAGGCTAATAAGTCTAAAGATGAGGTAGAAGCTGCAACTGTTGAGAGATTATTTCAAGCTAATTAGAGAGAAAAAGAGCTACTTAGGTAAGAAAGGGAAAAGCTTAAAGAAGAAAGAAGGGCTCAACAAGGTTGTGACATTATGAAGGAGCTTGTAGATGTGATGTTTCCAAATTCTAAATATTTTTGGCATTCAGAGATGGTGCGAAGGAGGCGTGCAAGAGAAGAGAGAGTAAGTGGAGATGGTCCTAGTACCAAAAATTGGTTAGGTGATGATTTTTCATTCACGAAGGACTAAGGAATTTGTTGTATAATCGGAGCCCATAATTTTCCAATCATTTTGGATTGTAATTTCGTATTTATTTAATTTGGTATTTTATGTAATTTTGTATTTATTGAATTGAGTACTTTATGTAATTTCGTATTTATTTAATTTTGTACTTTATTTAAACTAAGAGTATCTTTATTTAATTGGGTACTTTATTTAAACTAAGAAAATCTTTATTCAAAGAATATAAACACACCAAATAAAAAAAAAACCACACTAAATGAACTTAAAAATCACACCAAATAATGTCACATCCCGACTCAGGCCCCCACCACAACTCAAGCTTAACTTCACCGTAGCACGATATTGTCCGTTTTGGGCCCCTACCACACCCTCACAGTTTTCTTTCTGGGAACTCACACAAGAACTTCCTAGTGGGTCACCCATCATGAGATTGCTCTCGCACGCTACTCGTTTAACTTTGAAGTTCCTACGGAACCCAAAGCCAGTGAGCACCCAAAAGGCCTCGTGCTAGGTAGATATGAGAATATACATATAAGGCTTACATGATCCATTCCCCTGGCCAATGTGGGATGTTACAATCCACTCTCCTTAGGGGCCCGACGTCCGCGTCGGCACACTTTTGGCCAGGGATTGGCTCTAATAACAAATTGTTACATCCCGACCCGGGCCCCCACCACAACTTGGGCTTAACTCCATCGTAGCACGATATTGTCCGCTTTGGGCCCCTACCATACCCTCACGATTTTGTTTCTGGGAACTCACACGAGAACTTTCTAATGGGTCACCCATCATGGGATTGCTCTCGCTCATTACTCGCTTAACTTCGAAGTTCCTACAGAACCCGAAGCCAGTGAGCTCCGAAAGGGCCTCGTGCTAGGTAGAGATGGAAATATACATATAAGGCTTACATGATCCACTCTCTTGGGCGATGTGGGATGTTGCAAATAAAATTATATAAACACGCAAAATAAATAATAAAAAAACATACTAAATAAACTTAGAAATCACACCAAACAAACCAAGAGCATTCTTCTTCCACCACAAGCTTGTTTTTAAGTTTCTTGAGCTTGTTTCAATCCCGACAAGTGCTCTATCAAGTCAATTTGCTAGGATTTGTGAAAGTATGAGGATTAGAGTGAAGTATATCATTCAATGAACCTTTCATTGTAACTTCCATCCCTTTCTAATGGCTCATGTTGCACGGGTTCTTCATGTTGGAAGTATGCCCACAAAGCCACTCATTTGATGTAATAGCTTTTGAAATACTTATTGTGTTAAACTATTATATGTTTAATGAAGGGCAAAGCTTATTGTTAATCACTATTTATTGTATTATGTGTTTAAGCAATAAGGGAATCCAAGGAGTGTATTTAATCTAAGAGAGAAGTGATCTAAGTAAGTTAGATTAACAAGACCTTTCTATTATGTTTATTCCTCAAACGTTCCTAACCATAGAATTGCCAATTGGGCATTGACAATCTGCTAAGTTTAGTATGTGTTATGTTAAGTTAATCGTGAGTATGACTAGTCTCAAGTCATTTAGGGTTGGACATTGAGACAAACACATAGGTGCTCAAAAGGTAATTGAGTACACTGAACTACGATCAAAAGAGAGTTCGAACATACATGTCATGCAAGAACTCGTAAGTTGCAATGTGCAAAGTAGTCATTTGACCTGAGACATCATAGATGTCTAATGGTTAGGTCCTTGATCTTTGATCATGTCAAAAGCATTCCATCGAGAGTGTCCACGACATTGTTGGGGTCAAGCTATTTAGTCATATAGGCATATAAATGCACAACAAGAGATCTCTAACCTTCCATGGTGGAGGGAGAATACTCTAAGACATGATTTGGGAGTTTTTGGCCAAATCATACGAATATGACTTAGGAAGTTTGTTCCAAATCATATTCAATTGAATCATATAGAGAAGTATCACACTGGATAGTGGACATGAATCAAACGATCACTTAAACAATGTGATTAAGAGTATTGTATTAGAGAAGGACCGTATTGCGTTGTAATTGTAACTGGATAGGTTCTTGATGCGAGATTTATACGCACACAAATTAAACCCTCTTTTTATCAATTGTAGTAAGTACATAAGTAGGGATCGTTCTAGACCGGGGATTAGGAGGGCTTGCTAAAACCTCTAAATTGACTCAAAAACATAAAAACAAAGTTAAAAACGTTCACAAAGACTCAAAGGACTCAAAACAGGTTCAAAAGACTCAAAACTGCCTAAAAACACTAACTAGGCAGTTTCTGACCTTAAACACAAATTTGGACGAATTTAAGATTATAGGTTGAATCAAAACACTTTAAAACACGAATTAAGACACTTTAACACTAAACTAGACTCAAAGAATGCAAAACTAAAAGTTAAAACACTTAAACAAACCTAAAACCCAAAACAGCAACTAAAAGACTCCAAACTGCCTAAAAACCACTTTCTGGGCAGTTTTGAGCACCTACACTAATTTGGACGAAATTGGATGAAAACTTGAATCAAAATATTTAGAAACACAAATCAAAACACTTTCTAACTAATCTAAGACTTCAAATTAAAGGGGGATTTGTTTTGGACGAAAATTGAAATAACAAAACAAAGTAACAAACTAGGCAGATTGTAAAACGAATTCCTTGAAAACAAGATGATGGATGGATTAGCTAAGGGGTTCATCTCCACACATGTTACACTTGCATACAAAACGATTTCTAATTGCTTTTCAATAAACCATGAATTCTCAACTCCCCGGGTTAATTAGGTCCGCTTAAATTAACCGTCAAGTTTTCCTTATGTTAATGAATTGGATGATTGCATACGACAACCCAAAGCATTCCTCACAAGTTCCCTACATGAATTGCATAATAGAGATACAAGCAAGAATCATTAAGCATCATGAAAACTATAAGTGTTGACGAGGCATTTGTTACTATGATTGCATGAAACTTATGCCAAGAATTTGTTTAACGCGATTGTTTATAAGCAACCTCCACTACTTGTGAATATAAGTTCATAACTATTACGTGAAACTCACTTATATTCTAGCGTCAAATTCATGCATGAAAATTAAGCGTGCACTCTCAATAAACATACATAAATAGGTTATCAATCAAACAGTTAAACAAATTGAATTCACAACTTATGAAACGTAATTAGAAGTAATCAAATCATATTGCAAGCATAAACATATATTTCGAATCCCCCCCTAGCTAAGGGGGGGTTTAGTTCCTCATGATACAAAACAAAGAGAATCAAAGAAACACCTAAACATTCCAACAACTCAAACTTGAATTGTATGAACGTTTAGGTCCTCTTCTCTTCCATTCCTCATTCGTACAAAACAAAGAGTATTGAAATTAAACATTGAAATCAAAGAAACACCTAAACATTCCAACAACTCAAACTTGAATTGTATGAACGTTTAGGCCCTCTTATCTTCCTCTTCGTTGTAGCACAAGGTCTAATGGATAGTTTGATGGTGTGAATGGTTTGGGGAGTGGTGAAAATGGAAGGAGGAGGCCACGGCAATGGGATGATTTCTGGTGTGGTGTTTGGATTATTAGGGAGAGAGCATGGCACAAGGGAATGGTTGGTGTTTGTGACTGAAATGTGTATGGAAGAATGAATGAATTGAATGAATGCAATGCATGGTTTTATAGGGAGAGAAGGGATGGGAGAACATGTGAATGGCAGCTAGGAATGATTAAAGAAGGGAATGCATGTGTAATGACAACTAGATTGGTTGGTGGAAATCTGAAAATGGATGGGAGAGGGAACATGACAGCTAGGTAAAGTGAATGTGGCTGCATGTTTGAATGATTAAATGATGCATGTGGGTTGGAAATGCATGTGCAATGATTCTTTGGTTCTGAAAATGCATGTGTAAGCATGTGTTGGCTGAATTAAAGAATGTGAGGGAATGATGAAAGGGGAAACATGACAGCTAGGTTGAATTATAAAGAGTGAATGCATGTGGCTGATTTATGTGAATGATTATGGGTGATTATGATAAGTGATAAGTGGTGATGATAAGTGTATGATATGTGATTATGATAAGTGATAAGTGGTGATGATAAGTAATGATTTATGATAAGTGATAAGTGGTGATGATAAGTAATGATATGTGATTATGATAAGTGATAAGTGGTGATGATAAGTAATGATATGTGGGAGTGTGGCTGAAATGAAGGAGTGGAATGTTGGAATGTTATGCACGGCTAAGGATATAGGAAAGGTTTAAATGTCCTAAAACTAAAGGGAACAAGGTTCCAACACTTTGGTCTTCAATTAGGTCTTCAATTTAGTCCAACATTTTGGCTCCAAGCATAGGCTATCCATCCTTAGCCCAAAAATGCTCCAAAAGTCTCCAAAATGCATCTTTTTGCTCCTTTAGCCCTTTGGACCTACAAACACACGAAAATAGCTTAAAGTACTAAAATAACTAAAGAAACATAACGTAAATGCACGAGAACAAGCCATTTAAGTCGCATGAATATGCTCCTATCAGTTCTCCAACCACTTCTACTTAGCTTGGGTAGTCAGGACATATTGCTAGGTGTCACTCATGGTTTGTGGAAGCCCTAATGATTAGCAAACACTAATCTTCATCAAAGGGAGAATTGAAATGAAGTTTTAATTCACAATCGATCGTTATGAGTAACAATTGCCCACTGCCTCACTAATTGGAACCAAATGGATCATACATCAAGTAAGGATGAAAGTGAAAAATATGAATACGATGGATAAGGAATTAATTGAGAATGGTCAAGATTAATTAATTATACAAAAGGTTCGTATTAGGATTTCAAGTTAGTTTTGGGTCTCAGGGCCCAAAAGGGTTTTGGTCCACAAAGCCCATTATGTTTAAGTTGTATGACAACTAAAATAAAATGGGCAATTAGCCCAATAACTAATGGAAACCGTCCATAGGGTGAGTGGTAGCAAACTTGGGTTAATTGCAAGTTTGCCACTCACATGTGAGGTGGTATAAGGGCATCTTTATAGTCATTCTCTCACTAGGGTTTTCATTTGAGGCAAAAGAGCAAAACTTTTTCTCTCTTTGTCTTCCAAAGAGGCCGGCCACACATAGAGGAAAATAGCTAGCAATCTTCCTTCCATTAAGTCATTCATTTCATCTTCAAGGGTAATGAAACTCAAACTCTCTCTTCTCTTTAATTTGTTAAAGAGTCTTTTGGTTGACCATTCACTAGGCTTTGAAAGTCATGAGTTTTAGAATTATTTTTGAATGCATGCCTACTTTAAAGTGTTATTAGTTTGCTTGTATGTTCAAATGTTCTCACATGTTCTTAGCAAGGACAAAAATTTTCCTTCACTTTAGTGATGTCTGAGCACAATATATTTTTGTTTTGGAATTGTTCATCAGGTCTGGCTCAAATTCATCAATGGCATCATAATCATACACATCTTCCATAATCATGTTGTGAAGAATGATACATGTCATCATGATGGATCGAAGCGACTCTAAATCAAACAACCTGGTAGCACCTCTAATAATCGCCTAACGAGCTTGGAGGATACCGAAACAACACTTCACATCCTTCCTACACCCCTGTTGACAGCTTGCGAAGTGTTTTTCCTTTTCACTTCATGGACATGGCACTGTTTGACAAACGATGTCCACCTTTGGTAATGCCGTCTACTAGGTAGTATGCCTCGTGGTACTTATGTCCATTGACCCAATACATGGCTTTCGGTGCTTTTCCTTGCAGGACATCATTGAACACTGAGATTGGGCAAAGACATTGAGGTCATTTTGAGCTCATGGAACACCGAAAAAGCATGCCAAATCCATGTATCAAATGATGCCACCGCCTCCAAAATGATACTTTTTACTCATTTTCTATCCCCGTAAGCCCATTGCCATGTACTTGGATAGTTTTTCCAAGTCTAGTGCATATAGTCGATGCTTCCAATCATGCTAGGAAAACCTTGCATCTCACCCTTCTTCAGAAGCCTTTGCAAGTCCATTGTCGTAGGTCTTCGGATGTACTCTTTAGTGTAGATAGATTTGATTGCAGAGCAAAACCTTACCATGGACTCAAGAATGGTTGATTTCCCTATCTTCACTATCTCATCCACTTGGCCTACATATAGTCTATATATAAGCATCTGCAAGGCAGTATTAATATTTTGCTTAGGAATGAGACCTATGACACAAAAGCATCATTCTTTTGCACAAAGTAAGAATAATGGTTGCAAACAACAATTATGATTTTGTTCAACAAATGTCGTTACATTCTAAAACGACGTCTAAAGTACGTATTAGGGAATGCACTGTTACAGACAAAATAATCGTCCAAGAGATCCTCACCTTGTCGTTGCCTGCTTCTATCAATGTTTGTGGAACGGTTGGGCCTAAAGATCTCAGCCACAACTTGGATGACTCAACGGGAATGTGAGGCTCTTTGGCTTCTTACTTTGTCATCTCCCCATCTACGCTTCTCATCATCTTCCTCTTCCATCTCATTTTCACCCTCCTGGAGATTGAACATTTCTTCTCCTTGCTTTAACAATTCTTTCTCTTGCTCATCGATTTCCCACAACATTCTTGAAGAAGACATTGTAAGAAGGAAGCAGAAACTATAAATAAGGATAAAGATTTTGAGAGATTTTGATTTTGGTGTGTGATTTTTTTAGGATGGATGGTGAGTTATATGGAGAAAAAAAGGGATTAGGTTGGAGATAATACCATGTGGCATGCCGTGATTCGTTAAAAATCTTATTGAAATATATCCTCAAAGATTCTAAACAGATTGTGACATGTGACGTGACAGGGATTGGTTAAAAATCTTATCGGAAATCTATCCTCAATGATTCTAAAAAGATAATGACATGTGGCGTGACGGAATTGGATAAAAATCTTATCGAAATCTATCACAAAAAATTGTACTTTCGAATAATGACGCGTGGCGTAATGAGACTGGTTAAAAATCCTATCCGAAATTACAAATAAAATTATTTTTTATTATTTTATAAAATAAAAAATACTAATATTTAATTGTCTATTACCATAGCTATTTAGTTTAGATGTAAAAATGCAAAATACAATTACTTTTCATTAAAAACGATTATTATTCAGTAGAAGAGATTAAATTGTCAATTACCCGGGGAGCCTTCCTTTCCTGGAAGTACAGTCCATTGAAAGGAACAAGAGCAAAAGAAAAACAGCAGAAACAAGTGGTAGAAAATTCCAGAAATGCGCCAAAAAAAAAAAAAAAACAATTTAATCAGAGAGTGCACGTAAATATTAATTTCTGCGCACACATGGACACTCAACAATGCCACGTCATGGAGTTAGAAAATTGCAGAAATTGGATGATGATGAGAGAGAGAGAGACAGAACCGAGTGGCTTTTGGCTACAGATCTGATGGACCCAAATATGTAACTCAAAGTTTAATACAAAACACAATGAGAGAGTTTTAACCAAGAAAAAAAAAACACAAATAGAGAGTGCCCATTGTTTCAAACAAAAAAAAAAAAAAAAAAAAAAAAGGGAGAGAGAGAGTGCTCATTTCTCACAAATATAGAGAAAGCTGAGCTCCCATCCCACTCGAGAGATCGAGAGAGAGAGAGAGATAGAGAGAGGAGAGAGATTAAAAACAGAGTAAAACTTTAACAATTGAACTAAACCAATGGGGGAGGTCCTACAACTTTAATAATCTTTTTTTGATATGATATTTTTCTTTTTTTATATGATTTGTTTCTCTCGAAGTTTGCATCTTTTGTTTATTGGGTTTGTTTTTGTATTTGGGTTTGTGTTGATCTAGGAGGAGAAGAAAATGGAGAAGAAGCCAGAGGCGGAGGAGAAGAAGGCCGGAGAGAAAAAGCCTGAAGCTGCCGAGCAAAAGAAGGAGAAAGCCGAGGAGGGAAAAGATGGGAAAGCAGAGGCCAAGGAGGGTGATGCCGCCACTGCTCCTCCGCCTCCGCCTCCACCCCAAGAAATTGTGCTCAAAGTTTATATGCATTGTGAAGGGTGTGCTCGCAAGGTCAAGCGGTGCCTCAAAGGATTTCAAGGTTTGTTTTTTCAGATTTGGTTTGTTTTTGTGTTTGTGTTATTGGAATCTTGGGTTGGGGGATTAATTTGTGTTTGATTTAATTTTTTTTTTCAGGGGTGGAAGATGTGAGCACAGATTGCAAGACTCACAAGGTGGTGGTGAAGGGAGAGAAGGCTGAGCCAATTAAGGTTCTTGAAAGAGTTCAGAGGAAGAGCCACCGGCAGGTGGAGCTTCTCTCTCCAATCCCAAAACCGCCAGCGGAGGAGGAGAAGAAGGCGGAGGAGAAAGAGAAGCCCAAACCAGAGGAAAAGAAAGAAGAGGTTCTCAGTTCACTCAATTATTTTAATCATTTTGCAGAATTTTTTCCATTGCCATTTTAATTGATTTTTTTTTTTTCAATTTGATGGGTTTAATTATTTTTTGTTTTGTTTCAGCCTCAGGTAATCACAGTGGTGCTGAAAGTTCACATGCATTGCGACGCCTGTGCCCAAGAAATCAAGAAACGCATTCTCAGAATGAAAGGTGTACTCAAATTTTTATTTTCGTTTTCTTTTCTCAGAAATAAGAACAAAACCCAAAAAATAAAAAGAAAAAAAGGATTATTTCTTTGATCCCTTTTCAGATTTTGGTTCATGCATTTTCTAACTTTCCACAAATCAAAAAATGGAAATTTTGGAGTATGAATGCGTTGGCAATTAACGGTCCTGAACTTTTATTAATTTTTTTTTTTGGGAATCTCTTAAAAAAAGAGTTTATTATTCTATCAATAATGACCAATCTTTCAATGTCAATTCATTCTTTCTCTTCAATAATATAATTAATTAATTTCTACAGGTCCAATTAAAGTCGATTTAATTCTCTTCCAAGACCAAATCCCACCAATCCCAACTTTAAATTATTTCCAAAAGTTTCTGTTTTTAAAGTAATTATTTTATTCAAGCGATCTTCTAATTAATCATGTTTGTGTCTTTTCTTTTGTATTACTTTTTTAGGAGTGGAATCTGCTGAGGCGGATCTTACGAGCTCAGAGGTGACAGTGAAGGGTGTGTTTGATCCGCCTAAGCTAGTTGATTATGTGCACAAAAGAACTGGGAGGCACGCGGCGATCGTGAAGCAAGAACTGGAGAAGAAAGAGAAAGAAGAAGCCGAAGAAGCCAAAGATGAGAAGAAAGGTGGTAAAGGTGACAAAGATAAGAAGGGCAAAGATGGTGGTGGCGATGAAGCGAAAGCAGAAAAGAACAAGGAAAATAAAGGTGACAACAATGAAGCTGCCGCCGCGGCCGCTGGTGGTGCACCGGAAGGAGCTGCCGCAGAAGAGACCAAGGTGGTGGAGCTGATGAAGAAGAATGAATACTATTCTTACCCACCAAGGTATGCCATGGAACAGTATGCCTACCCACCTCAGATCATGGAAAATGCCTACCCACCTCAGATCTTCAGTGATGAGAACCCTAATGCCTGCTCTATCATGTAAAAAGTGAGCAATGTCAAGGGTAGAATGGGAACATGGGAAAAAATGTTCAAGTACCAATTACCATGTTCTGTTCATGTGTTGCTGTGTAGTATCTTTCTTGCACTGAAGTGAACTATAACATCTATCTACAGAGATAAGCTGTGGAATTTTGTTAGGCTGGTGCTTTTTATTTTCCTTTTTAGTTGGTAACTTGTTACATATATAAATATGAAAAAGATTAATAAACTTTAATAATTATCATAGATAATGACGTGTATATCTTTGTGTTTTCTATATCGATCCTTTGTACAGGATCGATTCCTGAATTCATTAGCGTTCTTTTGGATAATTTCGATAGAGCTTTCATCTCTTATTTGCCTCTCAAAATTTTTTATTTTGTAAAGAAGTTCCAACAGTGGCACCCAAATAACCATGATCTCAAAAATTTTGTGAGCTTCGATTTTCGTACTTACACTTATTTTTTTGGGCAATGGTAGAGAGATTAAATTTGTAGATAAATATATGAAAGTTGATTATTGAATTATTACTTAAGCGTTGATAAAAGTGTTCATTCCTAGTGATGACACATAATTTAGTTATATATTTTGTCTATATATTTAGTCTTCTAACATTTTCTCCTTTTTTATTAGTTTTTAAATTGAAAAAAAAATAAAGCAAAATTATGATATAGAAATAGGCAGGGGAGTGAACAAAGAGAAACAATAGAATGATGATAATATATTACTTAGGAATTTCTTGGGGTAAAAGTCTTCTCACTCACTATGTAAACAAGTGGATTTGAGTGGTGGTTGTAGGAGGGTTGGAAAGTGAATGCAATGAATGAAACAAAGACCGTTGGGTTTCTATTTTAGCACTTACAGTGGTTGTGAAATGTGCGATTTTGCATTGACCAAGATTAACAAATAGAAAGGGGGGAAAAAAATTAAGGGGTCCATGTTAGTTGAGACAAATAGTCTTTATTGGTGGGGAATTTTTATTGTGTTGGGAATGCAGTTCGTTACACTAAATATAGTAATACAATTAGTTGAAAACTTAAAAAAAAAAAAAATTCCAATCAATTATATTATGACACTTAATGTACCACATCCTGTTTCCGGTACACTGAAAAATTTCTTGGTTATTTGACACTGGCAATAGCAATATTTATTTTTTAATGCATAGTTTGATGTTTAAGGACATGGATAGGGTTTGTAATGATGTGGTGGTCCAAATTTGAAGTGAATCCAATGATTTTCTGTAGCTCTCTAAAAATGCTAGATTTTGCATTAGCATATAAACTTCCATCCAAAATGACAAAAAGGACCAAATATAAGCCTAATCTTATATAAATTCCATTTGCTAATCACGTGTTTTTTTGCGCCTTATTTGTTATGCAATTTTCTTCGACAACGAAGCCGTACGTGGTTTTTGGTTTTACTCATGACCTCCTTTGTTTTCGGATAAAAAATTGTGTGAGGCTTGACTTTTCACTAGACTTTATTGAGTGGCATTACAACCCACTCAAAACTCATCACGTGGCAAGTCTTAAATATAATCTTTTATCACTTTTTTTTATATTTAAAATTTTTATAATTATTTTTCTACTAATTAATATATATTAATCTATTTTTTTTTATTCTTTCCCCCTATTTTTTTTCTTCCCAAATTCCCCTCCATTTTGTTTTGTCGTAGGTCTTCAGTACTATCTTCCACTTCTTTGTCTCCCAGTTTTGCTTCTTGCTTTCCTTAAAAAAAAAATACATACATATATATATATATATATACACATTCATATATATACATACATACATACATATATATATATATATTCTACACCCACTCCAATTTTTTCATCAAAAACAACCAAGAATTTGTAAGTTTTTTCTTTTAATTAGGGGTTTTTCGGTTCGGGGGTTTGGTTTTTTATGTTTATAATATGAATTATGTTATAGAATTAGTGGGTGAATGCCCAGTCAAAAGAATGCCCAAAGACTTAGTACTAGTGAGTAATAGTGTTTGATACTTTCAAAAGTATCATCATTGTATTTTGATGGTTGTAGTTACGAGAGTTGCTGTGACATCCCACATCGCCCAGGGGAGTGATCCTTATATGTATATTCCCATCCCTACCTAGCATAAGGCTTTTTGGGAACTCATACGAGAACTTCCTAGTGGGTCACCCATCATGGGAGTGTTCTTGCGCGATACTCGCTTAACTTCAGAGTTCCAATGGAAACCAAAGCCCACATCGCACAGGGGAGTGATCCTTATATGTATATTTCCATCCCTACCTAGCACGAGACCTTTTGGGAGCTCACATCGCCCAGGTGAGTGATCTTTATATGTATATTCTCATCCCTACCTAGCACGAGGCCTTTTGGGAGCTCACTGGCTTCGGGTTCCATTGGAACTCTGAAGTTAAGCGAGTAGCGCGCGAGAGCACTCCCATGATGGGTGACCCACTGGGAAGTTCTCGTGTGAGTTCCTAAAAAGCCTCGTGCTAGGTAGAGATGTGAATATACATATAAGGATCACTCCCTTGGGCGATGTAGGATGTCATAGTTGCTTTATAAATAGAGCACTCCGTCTGTTATCAAATGCATTGCGAAAGAAAGCAAGAGAAATAATATTAGTATCCCTCCCTTTCTTTATCTGCCATCCTTTTTTGTGTTGTAACTACTAAAGTCATAATGTGATATTTTGCACCTGTTTCGCTCCTATCCTTAAAAAGGTTATCTCTGTAACTTTTGTCTATTTATAACACGTTATCAACACGACTCTCTAACCTTAAATAGTTCACATCTCCCTTCACCGAAAGAAAGAAAAAAAAAATGCTTCCTTTAAGGTTTTTCCTGTTTTTCTTTTTCTGCTGCTTCATCTACGTGATGCACCCTCGCGATGAACTGCTAGCACCATGCCTGCTTCTCGTTCTAAATTTAACAATTACTTATATCTTTGATTTCTTGTTTGGTGTAGTTCTTGGTTTCTAACCTAGTGTTTATTTATATTAATTTTACTGTAATCAAAGATGGTCCAGTATAATCGCCCATCTTGAATTGCAAATTTAATTTTCACTGTGATCAAAGATGGTGCGGTACAATTGCTCATCTTAAGCTGTAAATTTAATTTTACTACAATTTTAGGTGGTGCGGTATAATCGTCCACCTTGCTCAAAATATCTAAATCGATTATATCTTGCTCTGCATATTTAAATTTTTCTGCTGTTCAAGTGGTGCGGAATAATTGCCTATCCTATGCTTGTTTCGATCAAAATGGTGTGGTATAATCGCCTTTCTCATTAATCATGAAAATCTCAAGCCTGAAGTTTCGAGTGCTTACCATTTTTGGCTTGAAGATCAAAATAAAAAATTTGTAAGAACCAGAAGTTCTAACGCTATATTCCTCTAGGAGTACATAATAGTGCAAGTTCTTATGCATCTCATTTTTCTTTCAGAAAGAAAAAAAATGGCGAACTTGGCAAAACTTGATTTTGCTGCCCCATACATTATTGGGAAGAATTACCTTACCTGGGTACTGGATACCAAGATCCATCTGGAAGCAGGAAATCTTGGAGGTACCATTAGGAAAGAAAACAACTCATCCTCTCAAGATCAGGCGAAGACCATGATCTTTATTCGTCGCCATCTTGATGAGGGACTAAAGAACGAGTATTTAACGGTTGAAGATCCGTTAGCTCTCTGGAAGGCATTGAGAAACAGATACAATCACCAGACAACAGTGATTCTTCCAAGGGCTAGCTAGGAATGGACTCACCTAACGATCTAGGATTTCAAGTCAGTGGCTGAGTATAATTTGTGTTGTTCAGAATTACCTCTCAAATGAAGCTTTGTGGGGATACCATTACTGAGGAAGATATGCTGGAAAAGACTTTCAGCACATTTCATGCCTCCAACGTGCTCATGTAGTAGCAGTATAGAGTGCGAGACTTCACTGAATACAACCAACTGATATCTGTGCTCTTTGTAGCTGAACAAAACAATGAGCTCCTGATGAAAAATCATCAGACCCGACCTACTAGATCTGCACCATTCCCAGAAGTGAATGCTGCTTCCCTTGAAGTGAACGCCACATCCTCTGGTGGTGATAATCATAAACGAGGACGTGGCCATAAGCGAGGCCGGTGGATAAGAAAGGCAAGAATCATGGTGGTAAGTTTCACAACCAGATTCCAAGGAAAAATTCAGGCTCAAGCTTTAAAAATTGAAATCGCCACAAAGGCAAAGTTCGTATGAACAATGCTTCTAGAAACTCTGATGGAGCCTGTCACAGGTGTGGTGGCGATGGGCACTAGGCGCGTACCTGTCGTACCCCAAAACATCTGGTGGATCTATATCAAGCCTCCCTCAAGGAGAAAGGTGTCGAGACTAATTTCCTCGACTAAGCTAGACCAATGGATATACCTGATCCAGTGTGCGACTTATCAGGATAGTTGAAAACAACCCACCTAAATGTCTTAGACTTCATTGTGGAAATAGGGAATGAAGTGTATCTGTCTGACTAAATCATTTATATTTGATGTACTTTTATTATTTTGAACTTGTAGTTTAAAAACTCGCATTTCAATAAAAGAGGCATTTAAATTTCTAAGTTGTTTTTAACCGTGATCCCCTTTACTTGGAAAGCATGGATAAAAGCTATGGTTATTCTCAAAACATGAGAAATGGCAGAGATATTTGTCTTGCAAACAACGCAACCACACTTATAATACTTCGTGATTGAAAGTATTTCTCAAGCTTGATGCTTACAAGAGTAAGGGTAACAACAATATCAGGTCAATCAGATGTAATTGAAGGCTCATGAAAAGCCCATATTATGTTACCAAATGGAACAATATTATCCATATAGAATGCATTGTATGCTACTCGATCTACTCGAAATTTGTTGAGTTTCAAAGACATACATTTAAATGGATACCACATTGAAACGAAAAATGCAGGAAATGTGGAGTATCTATGCCTTACCTCAAATGATACCCAGAAGCGTATATTGGAGAAGTTGCGTGGTTTGTTGAGTGGATTGTATTATACATACATAAGGACAATTGAATCACATGTTGTCGTCAAAAGATTACATGCTTTGGCATGATCGTTTGGGTCATCCAGGATTCACCATGATGCGTACGATCATTGCCAACTCTAATGGACATCCATTATTGAGTAGAGACATTGTTATCTCAAATGATAACCCTTGCAAGGCTTGTTCTTAAGGGAAGTTGGTAATTAGACCATCACAATTAAAGGTTGATGCTGAATCCCCATCATTTTTGCAAAGAATTCAAGGGGTATTTGTAGACTTATTCAACCATCTTGTGGACTATTTCGGTATTTTATGGTTTTGGTTGATATATCTGCCCGATGGTCACATGTTTGTCTATTATCTACTCGGAATGTAGCTTTTGCGAGACTTCTTGCTCAGATAATCAAGTTGCAAGCATAGTTCCTAGATTATCCCATTAAGTCAATTTGACTTGATAAGGTTGGTGAATTTACGTCTTAAACCTTTGATGATTACTGCATGACGTTGGGCATTAATATTGAACACCTTGTTCCTCATATCCATACTCAAAATGGTTTAGCATAAGCATTGATCAAGCGGCTTCAGTTAATAGCTTGCACTTTACGCATAAAAACAAAATTGTCAGTTTCTGCATAGGGACATCTTACATGCTGCATCATTGGTTCGATTGAGACCTATAGCTAACCACCAATACTCCTTAGTACAACTCGTGTTTGGACATCAGCCAAACATTCACATTTACGAGTTTTTGGTTGTATTGTTTATGTACCTATTGCACCGCCGTAACGCACTAAAATAGGACCTCAGCATAGATTGGGAATTTATGTGGGTTTTGATTCACCATTTATCATTAGATATTTAGAACCCCTGATAGGCGATATGTTTACAACTCGTTTTGCTGATTATCACTTTGATGAGATAGTCTTCCCGTCGTTAGGAGGAGAAAAGACCGTTCCAGAAGAACGACAAGAGCTAACATGGGTTGTACCTACCTTGTCTCATTTTGATCTACGTAGCACTCAATGTGAAAATGAAGTGAAAAGGATCGTTCATCTTCAAAGTATTGCCAATCAAATGCCAGATGCATTTAATGATGCTATGAAAGTGACAAAATCACATATACCAGCTGCAAATGCACCTGCAAGCATTGATGTCCCTGTTGGATAAAATAAAGTGGCAGCGAATGATTCATCTGGTGCACGCCTGAAGCGTGGTAGACCCCTAGGTTCAAAAGATTCAGCCTTTCGAAAAAGACAAGGGCACAACTGAATCTAAATGACCTCATTCAGGAAGAGAAAATGAATGAAAAATCCGCCATTCATGATTCTGTACTTTCGGAAAAAGAAAATTTCCTTGATAAGACACATGTCACTGAAAAGACAGTTGTACATGAAAACAAAGAAATCTCTATAAATTATGCATGTACAAATGAATTGTGGGATCGGAATGAAATAATCATCGATGATATGTTTGCATTTGCAGTAGCCACTGAAATCATATTAAGTGATGGTATTGAGCCCATTCTGTTGATGAATGCAAACAGAGACAAGATTGGTGGAAAGATGCAATCCAAGCAGAATTAAATTCCTTGGAATAGCAAAGTGTTTTCGGACCAATGGTTTAAACTTCGCCTGATGTAAATCCCGTGGGTTACAAATGGGTATTCACAAGAAAACACAATGAGAAAAACGAGATTGCAAGATACAAACCAGGACTCGTTGCACAAGGCTTTTCACAAAGACCTGGAATTGATTATGAGGAGACATAATCTCCTGTAATAGACGTAATTACGTTCTGTTACTTAATAAGTTTAGTGGTTTCAGAAAACCTTGATATGCGACTTATGGATATCATCACTGTGTATCTACATGGAGAATTAGGTACTGACATATACATGAAGGTCTCAGAAGGACTTAAGTTGCCTGAAACAACTAACAAACCACAAGGTATGCTCTCGATCAAATTAAGACGATCATTGTAAGGGCTAAAACAATCTGGACGAATGTGGTATAATCGTTTTAGTGAATATTTAATCAAAGAAGGATATATCAACAATGTTATTTGCCCTTGTGTGTTCATTAAGAAATCCAATTCTGGATTTGCTACAGTGGTAATATATGTTGATGATATGAACCTAGTTGGAACTCCTGAAGAGCTCGATAAAACTGCTGAATATCTGAAAAGCGAATTTGAAATGAAAGACCTTGGGAAAACAAAATATTGTCTAAGCCTGCAGATCGAGCATTGTGCTAATGGAATTTTGGTCCATCAATCAACTTACATTGAAAAACTCCTAAAGCGGTTTGGCATGAACAAGGCTTATCTATTCAGCACGCCAATGGTTGTTCGTTCTTTGGACATTAAGAAAGATCTATTCCGTCCAAAAGAAGATTGAAATGGTTTTGGTCCAAAAGTACCATATCTGAGTGCAATAGGTGCTTTATTATACTTAGCGCAATGTACTAGACCAAATATAGCTTTTTCAGTTAACTTGTTAGTAAGGTATAACTTTGCTCCAACAATGCGTCATTGGAAAGGAGTCAAAGATGTTTTGCGATACCTTCGTGGGACAACAGACATGGGTCTCTTCTACTCAGGAAAATCCATAAATGACCAGATCCTTGCTGGATATGCGGATGTTGGGTTCCTTTCTGATCCGCATAAAGCCCGCTCACAAACTGGATATGTGTTCACTAATGGAGATACAACAATCTCATGGCGCTTAACAAAGCAAACATTATTTGCTACATCTTCAAATCGTTCAGAAATACTTGCTTTAGATGAAGCAAGTCGTGCATGTTCTTGGTTAAAATCAATGATCCATCATATTCGGAATTCATGTGGTCTATCTTCGAAGACAGACAATCCAACTGTCATCCATGAAGATAATGCAGCCTGTGTTGTCCAAATGAAAGAATGATTCATTAAGGGCGATAAAACTAAACACATACCGCTAAAGTTTTTCAGTGCACATGAGCTTCAGAAGACTAAAATTATTGAAGTCAGACAAATCCGTTCTAATAAAAATTTGGCAGACCTGTTCACCAAGTTTCTACCAAAGTGTACGTTTCAGAAGTTAGTGCAGAGTATCGGATTACATTGACTTACCAATCAGCTAAATTTGAAGAATGTGGAATCAGGGGGAGATAAATATCAGGGGAAGCATCCATAATACATGCTTGTTATACTTTTTTTTTTTTCCTTCGACTAGGATTTTTCTCACTGGGTTTTTCCTATCAAGGTTTTAACGAGTCAACATAAGCATATTTAACACTATATCAACAATCCAGGTAAAGTTGTACTCTTTTTCCTTTGCTATGGTTTTTTCCCACTGGGTTTTTCCAAGCAAGGTTTTAACGAGGCAACTGATGTTGATATGTGCGCATCCAAGGGGGAGTGTTATAGAAATAGTGGGTGAATGCCCACTCAAAAGAATGACCAAAGACTTAGTAATAGTGAGTAATAGTGTTTGATACTTTCAAAAGTATCATCATTATATTTTGATGCTTGCAGTTACAAGAGTCGCTCTATAAATAGAGCACTCCATCTATTATCAAATGCACTACGAAAGAAAGCAAGAGAAATAATATCAGTATCCTTCCTTCTCTTTATTTGCCATCCTTTTTTGTGTTATAGCTACTAAAGTCATAGTGTGATATTTTGCACCTGCTTCGCTCCTGTCCTTAGAAAGGTTATCTCTCTAACTTTTGTCTATTTATAACAAATTAGGGTATTTGGAGGGAGGAGATAAATAGGGGGGAGAAAGCAAAGAAATTTTTGGAAGAAAAAAGTGCAGAATTTCATAAAAAGCAAGAACCATAATTGGGAGAGAGAAAGAAGTGGGAAAGACAGTGAAGGGAACAACAAAACAAAGTGGAGGGAAATTTGGGAAGAAAAAAAAGGGGGAAGGAAGGAAAAAATGGGGAAAGAATGAAAAAAAATGAAACATTAGATTTGTGACAGCCCGTCCTAGAAACATTTTAACGTATGTGTGAAAAGACGAAATTGTCCCTAGTGCGTTTTCTTTTCGTGTTGTGGTTGTTTTGGGTTTTCGTTGGCTTGTTGTGAGCCACACACACACTAACCTACACCTACACACTTTCCCTGCCCTGTACCCCCTATCCCATGCCCAGTTCCCTTCCCCATTCCTTCCCTTTTTCTTCGAAAACGTACAGACACACATACAAGCACACTAAACCTCCACAGATCGAAGGAACTGAGCACATATTCGAGCTCGTGAGGCTCGTACGAGTCCAACCATACCATTTCCAGGTAAGAAGCTTGTAGTCCAACCACACGTGATTCCTCACGTTTTAGGAAAAATGAAGCTTGTAGTTAGCTTGGTGAGGTCCCAAGGAGGCTCGGAGTAGTTCGTTTGAAGGAATTAGACGTCGGGATCGTTGGTTTCGAAGTTGGCCGGAGTTGGTTCGATTTTTCAGGTGAGATTTCATGGTTTTTAGCCCTTAAAAGTTGTATGGTTGTGTTCTTCTAGTTCTAGGCTTCAATTTGGTACCTAAATCATGAAATTTGGTTGAGAAACGACGGAGATATTGAAGTTTAAAGTTTTCGCGATTTTCCGGCCCCGACGACGTCGCCGGAGTCTTGCCGGGGAAGAAGACGGAATATTCCGTCAAGTTTGACAAAATATTCCTGACGCCGCTGACGGAATCTGTCAAAACTGACGGAATATTCCTAACGAGGTCAGTTGACGCCGTCAGCGTGCCAGGCACGTGCCTGCGCGTGGCCGGCGCGTGTGGCCGTGCCTTGCCCGGCGCGTGAGGGCGAGTGCGGCGGTGAAAAAGTTTTCTAAAAATTTGTGGATGTTCATGAGGTTGAGTAGATCACGTTGGTGTATTCATACACCCCATTTGAGAATTGTATGAGAAGTTATTTCGAAAGTTTGGTTATGTGCTTTAAAATTAACGTTTTTATAGTTGTTTCGCATATAGGTGAGACATATCCCGAGGACGAGTGTGGTCACTCGAGGCAGGGGGGCTACGACCCTTCCACTTATCAGTGAGTGGGCTTTTGGTTTTCCGTATATACCTATATACTTATGTTTTCCCAGAAATTGAATTAAATGTTTATTAGTTATATGCCATGCATTATATTATCGTCATTTATGCATTATTGGTTGCTTTATTAGTCGTATATATACGTATGCATAATTGGTGTTGTGGATGCACAGGTAAGCGCCAGGTAAGCGTTATTTAATATTTGCATTCAATAGGGATTAGAGATGCTTAGAGAGCTCATAACCTGCACCCCCGGTGTTAGTGCCCCCGCCCAGAGTAGGGCACAGTCCTTCACGTGATGTTCACCTCCCGCACCACACGCTCAGCTTGGATCCAAGTTACGTGCACAGTCCTGTCATACAGACCACTTTAGGTGGTTCCGACTCGTAGGTGACCCGCGATTATTCGCACAGCCTTTACGTGATCGTAGCACTAGAGCGTTTATATATATTACACCCAGGCCTGTCGTACAGACCACTTTAGGTGGTTCCGACTCGTGGGCAGGTTTAGTTATTGTGATTGAGATTTGAGCTCTAGATTCAGCCGTACAGGTCACTTTAGGTGACTCCGGCTGCCAGATTATATGTTATTGATATGATTTATACCTGAGCACTTGCATTTCATTCTGAGGTTCCGACATGGCATATTCTTGCGCATGATTGGCATATCTATATATACGTACATATGTTTATTTTCTGGGAAGTATACAGGTTTTACGGCGAGGGGTTAGAATCTTGTTTTTGAAATGGTTTTCGAAAAGCTTTGTTTTTTCCCACTCACGCTTTTGTTTTGCGCCCCTCTAGGTTCTAGCTACCTAGCAGGTTCGGTGGTTTCCCAGAGGGCTTTTCCGGCATTTCTGACAGACGATCACCAGAGTAGGGTCACCTTCGGGTGTACTGTTGTAGCGTCATTTTAGTTTGGACTGCTTTAGGCTTTCTGCTTTGAACTTGTGTCTCACTTACGCTAGCACTTATTACTTTTATCTTATATATGCTAGTTTTTATTTATTCGTACCTTTATGTTACTACTTTATTAGCTTCCGCACTGTGCACATGGCTATGTCACTTCTACGTGACGGCCAACACGCCCTGATCTCGTTCGGGGTGTGTCAAGATTGATATATATATATATATATATAATATTAATTAGTAGAAAAATAATTATGAGAATTTTAAATATAAAAGAATGATAAAGAATTATATTTAAGATTTGCCACGTGACGAGTTTTGAGTGGATTGTAGTGCTATTCAACGAAGTTCAATGACAAGCCAAAGCCTCACACAAGTTTTTCTCCTCGTTTCCAATACCGATTTAGTTTTTGATTTTTTTTTAAATATCATATGAATTTATATATATATATATATATTTTTTTTTTTTTTCATATGAATTGAAATTTTAATCGATTTGTCACACTAGCTTTTTGAAATCTTTATTTTTTCCTTTCACGCTAATTCTGTTAAATTTCCAACCACATGAGTTATGTGCAGGGTTATTTCGACCATTTCAACATCTCATTTCCCTTCTAATAAGTTGCCTTCAACAAAAATAATTTTAGGATTTCTCAAAAAATACAAAAATGGAGGGTTGATCTGGTATATGAGGATATGAGGGTTTTCCGTTCAAAAAAAGAAGAATGACTAGCACACGCTTATCTGTGTTTAGAAGTAAAGATGACTAAAAAATAGAGTCATTGGTGATCCTCTAATTAATGGTAAAGTTGAATGACATTTATTGTGTTGAAATGTCTAAAATTATCCTGCACACAAGTTATATGCAAATAAAATTGATGATTTTAGAAAGTTGTTATGACAAATTGCTTGAAATTTTAAATAATATAATAAAATAATATAAGTGTATAAATTCACATGACATTAAAAAAAAAAGAATTCCTTTTTTTCCATTTTTCTAAGAATTTAATTTTTACCCCTTTTCTCCTTTCTTGATCTCATCTAGGTTTCCTCAAAATCTATACAATTATTTTTCACCTAAATCTTGAAATTGCCACTTTTAGACCAGCTCCAATGGTGGGTTAAAAGCCAAATTACCCCCCAAAATTTCCCCTCAAACCCACTCCAACCCAAAGGGAAATTTTGGGCTAAATGCTAAATGCTAAACCAATGCCAAATTCCCCCCAAAATTTAGCCCAGAAATCGGAGTGAACTCCACCCAATATTTATCGGAATTAAATTTTTTTTTAAATTAAAATGTTCATAAAATTAATTTACGATAGTCTACATATTTATTTTTTATAAAAAAAATTAATTAAACAAAAAAAAAAGCCTAAGTTCATTCTTTAATAATCCTAGGCTAAAATTTTAGGCTAAAATTTTAGGCTAAAACGGTTGGAGCAGAAAAACTGTTTCTGGGCTAAAAGCTAAATTTTCCGGGCTAAAAAATTTGGTTTTTAGCCCAACCATTGGAGATGATCTTAGAAGACCAAACTTTCCTCAAAATTTCCAATCTTAAATTTAGGGATCCATACATATCTTTTTACGTCTATATACTCATTGTTATTTTTTGTCATTTGGTTATTTTCAATTCATTAGATCTGAAAATGAAAAATTAAGAGATGTGAGTAAAAGTTGAAAATAATGTGCATATAACACTATTCTAAAATTAAGGGTAATGCTAGGTTTATGGGATAAAGAAACCGTGTTCCAGTGAACGGTTTCTGGGTACCTTTTGCAGCCATATATATATATATATATATATATATATATATATATATATATATATATATATACTTGTACGAGAAACTATTCTGCTAAACCAATATGGTTTGGAATATAGTCAGAGAAATGAGACAATTCTCCCATGGTTTTAGTCCTCAAGTCTATATTCTTTAGTTTTTAACAAATGCTGCCATTGTACGGATTTTAAGTGATGGAATGCCACCTACATTAGAGGGTGAGAGAACGTTAAGCGGTCGGTTAAGATGGTAGGTAGGAATAGTTTACTTATTAGAGTGGTTAGTAGTGAACACGTATGCATGAGTGATTATCCGTCATTGATGTATGATAAGATTTTACATTACTAACTGTTTGGGTTAATATTTGAATAGTGGGCCTTAATAAAGGAAAACCTAAGGAGCCAACTATAAGAAAGATTTGCCCGAAGCCCAACATCGAGCCTAGAAGCAAATTGAAGCCTTTTCAGCCATGATACAAGCCACGTATCTATAATTGAAATGACAAGTGATGGAAACTAACCTACTGCTAGCCAAAGAACATTTTCTAGTGGCATTGTTAGTAAAAAGTTGATGACCCACTACCTTCCAAGTGCTTTCGAGCAAGAGCAAAAGCTACAACAATTAGGCCAAATTGTCTATAAAAGGAAAGACAGGCCCCAGATTCAAGGACACTCAACCAATCAAACAAACAAACATACAAACTTTGCTCTCAAAAAGGATAAGCAGCAAGCAACTAAGTATGTCATGTGGAAGGAAAATCTGTTAAGAAAACTCCAGATAGGTTGTTAAAATGCTTAGGCCAAGAAGAGTCAATGAGAGTGATGGCTGAAGTACATGAAGGAATCTGTGAAGCACATCAAGCCGAAATTAAGATGAGGTGGTTACTCAGAAGATATGGTTACTTTTGGCCCGACATGGAGAAAGACTGCAAGGCCTATGCCCGAGGGTGTGAAGAATGTCAAAGGCATGAACCTTTCCAACATGTGCCCTCAGTACCCTTGAACCCTGTGGTCAAGCCTTGGCCTTTTAGAGGATGGGCAATGGACTTCATTGGGCAAGTTTACCTAGCTTCTAGTAAGGGGTATACATTCATAATTATGGCAACATATTACTTTACCAAGCGGCTAGAAGCTTCAGCTGTGAAGACCATCACCTCAACTATTGTCAAGAAGTTCATTGAAACCAAGATCTTACACAGATATGGGGTGCCGGAGACAATTATTACAGACCGCGGGCCATCTTTTATTTCCAAAGAAGTAGAAAAGTTTGCAAGTAAGTTCAAGATAAAGATGATCCAATCTAGTCCTTACTATCCCCAATTAAATGGTCAAGCAGAAGCTAGCAACAAGGTCTTGGTGAGTATTATAAAGAGGATGGTGGCAGATAGTCTAGAAAAATGGCATGAGAAGTTGGGAGATACTTTGTGGGCTTGCAGAACTTCCAAGAGGGCAGGAACTAGAACTACTCTTTATGCCTTAGCTTTCGGGCAAGATGTTGTACTACCCATGGAAATTAATGTGAGTTCTGATAGGATTCAAAATCGGTTTGGGCTGCATAGTGAAGAATACATTCAGGCTATGTGTCAAGGAGTTGAAGATCTAGATGTAGCCCAAATTGAAGCTTTAAATAAAATTCAAGAAGGAAAGAGAGCTGTTACTTGAGCATACAACAAGAAAGTGAGATTGAAAAGGAATGCCATTTTGCCCTTAAGAGCTCAAGTTAGAGGCTTTGGGAAGTGGAGCCCCACTTGGGAGGGTTCTTTCATTATCAATCAAGTGCTAGAAAAGGGAGGATATTACTTGGCAGATTTGGAAGGAATCTTGCAAAGGCACCCAGTTAATGCTAAGTTTTTAAAGAAATACCATCAACTTTATGGGATGCAATAGATTGTTATATTGAGGAGATATAAGCAAGTTAAAAAAGGTTGGAGTTAGGCTACTATAGTTAAAAATTCAAAGGAAGGAAAACCAAGATAAAGATGAAGAAGAAATTCATTTCATTTCATAAAAAAATTACAAAAGATCTTAGCTTAACAACTTTGCATCTTCGGCCAAGACAGTTACTCTAGAATAATAAGTTTGCATAATGGTGAAAATTCTACCTGGTTCTCCTAGATACATGTTGCTATTGAAAAGTTGGGTTTTTGAGTCTTTAACTTCCTGAGAAATCTTCTCTATCTCTTCTACTTTGTTGAAAAGATGCTTGGTCAGGGTCATCTTCTTGGCCTTCAGGGAAGAAAGCTTCTCCTCCAATCTCAAAATCTTAGAATCAACCGCTGCGATCTTATCTTCCATAACCGATCCCTCATCCACCAACTGTTCGAGTGTGGTTGAGGTTTTCGTGTATTTTTCTTGGAAGAATTTAACTCTATTAGATGCCTGCTCCGTCTTTTGATATCGATCCCTCAGCGTACGCAAATTCTCAAAGAAACTGAGAAATGACTCGTATTGAGCCTTTAACAGCAATTGAGCCTTGTAAAGCTCGATCAGGACTTTCTCAGCATCATGAAAGATCTTGAGACTGAAGGAAGTAGTAAACTCCCTCCTCATCCAATCCTTGAAGATATGACGAGCATTTTGGAGAATATAAGACTCAGATAAAGGTGGAGGAGATTGCAGCTTGGTCTTGATTTGCCCAAACTTCTTGACCAGCTTGAGCAAAGATGTTGCTGAATGAGTAGATATCAAAGATGGACGCATCTCTCTAACACCTTCAACAGTAGCAGAGGGGGCGACCTCAGTTGGCAGAGAATGAATGATCTCAGGAGTAGGAGCAGGAATGGAAGTAGTAGCAGCAGTTTTGACTTTCTTCTTTGGTTGATGGATAGAAATCTCCGTCACCCCAAAGGCCAAAGAAGGCATTGGGAGAGCTGCCTTGTGCATCAAGGGTATGTGAGACTTTCCCGAGCCCTCGCCAGAACTCTATTGCAAACCAAGAAAAACAAGTTAAGTAGAAGGATTACAAATCAGAGCATACAACAGGAAGGCGAGCAAAGGAAAATTGATATACCTGAGTTGAGCCTGGAGTTTTGGAAAGAGGTGGAGGATGAGTTATTTCCCTTGATGGCTGAGGGGGATCATTCTCACTTACTTGAGAAGGAGGGATAATGCCCAAGTCTTCACCAGAGACCTATAAATATCAAGGAGAAATGGCAAATGTTAGTAACTAACTTATGAAGAAAATAAAATAGAAGTAAAAATACTTTTATGCCTGAGCAGGATCTTGAATGGGAGGATGAAGTTCCTCTATGGTTGCTATTGTTTGAGTAAAAGCCCGTGGGCTAGTCACCTCTAAGACCACGGGGATCTCAGGGATTATAGGCTCCCTAAATGCAATTGTTGCTGATGGATGAGACTCTTGCACTGGGGAGGACTAGGAAAAGTAAAAAGAATATAAGTATAAGAGAAGAAGAGGACTTTAAGCATAAAATATCAAGACAAAATACCCACTGAGTTGTTGTTATCCTCTACAAAGTGTAGTATCTCCCCAGTACTTGGATTGAATTGAGAGGTTGAAGTCACCACCAATGCAGAAGGAGGAATGAAAGACTTGGGAGTTGAGCCTTGCCTGATCAAAGACGCAGATTCTCCAACCTTGGCCTACAAAGGAATGAAAGTCAATCATTAGCTTTAAAAGTAATAAAGTTACAAATTTTAAGCCAAAGGTGAGAAAAATATACCTTGGAAGATTTAGCCCAAGGAGGAGAAGCATGTGTCGTTCGGGCTAGGGGTGAAGAAGCCTCAGGCGAAAAGATCATTTCCTTTCTTATACCCTGTTTCAGGCAATTGGGCAAAAAGTCAATAATAAATAAATAAATAAATAAATAAATAAGAGAAAAGAAAAATGGAAAACTTCAAAGGAATGACTTGAGATGCATGGCATACCTTCAGTTCTTCAAGGGTGGTATCAAGAAGATCCTTGGCCTTCTGGTGCATCTCCACACCCAAGCCCAGCTGCCTACTGCAGAAGTTTGGATGATAAACTTCTAGCCCGCACTCGTAGCGGTCACTCCTTACTCCCCAGGCTCAGTCATTTGGTTGAATGCAGCTGATAAATTTCTTTCTACAGAAAGCACTGACATCCTCCCTGAAATCATCTTGGAAAGTTTGGTTGGAGAACCAACGATATCTTCTTAATACTGAAGCCCCCTACTCCAAGTCTGCCCGAGTCCTGCAGACTCTGAAGAAGTAAAGCAGGAAAATGTAGAGTGATTAGTGGGTGAAACCTCCCCAAGAATTCGGGTAGAAGCAACACCTTCAGGCAACTCCAGGTAGGGTGCCTGAAGTTCGAGGAAGTATCATTGCAGCCACAGCTGGATCATCCAGGTCGGTCTGTTGAGATTGTTCTCAAAGGGCTCGTCTTTGGTCATCTCATACAAAAGATGATAAAGATGAGTGAGGAGGAAGGGGCTCGTAGCTACGTCATCAAAATTGTAGCTTCCACTAAAGGGATTCACTCGAGTTTTACTCCCTTGGACTTGTTAGGGAAAATACGCTTGTTTAGCCAGTACAAGAGAAAGTACATGTGCTCTTGATCTCTGTTGGCAGTAGAAGAAGTCGAGCCAAAATTCTTCTTGGCAAAAGGAATGAAACCTGTGATGGAAGTCTCATAACTCTTAGAACTGGAAGAGTTGTACTCCAGCTTGATAATGGGATTAGAGGTGCTCGAACTCTCAGCAGTCGGGCAAGAAGAATAAGACCAGTCGTGGGTCACGTTTACAACTCTACCCGAGGGCTTTAGCCCGAAGACTTGAGCCATGTCAAGAATGGTCAAGGACATAGGGCTCATCCTGAAGTTAAAAGTATTGGTGCCCGAATTCCAGAAGAGGAGAGTCGTGGTTAACAATTTAGGCTTGGCAATTACAGTAGTCTTGGACAACATAATTAGCTCGTATATGCTGTTGTTCATGCATATCTTCTTGAAGGTGGGCTCGAGCTCATTTACCTACTACACTCAAGCTTTATCATTCATAAAAGGAAATCCTCGTCGATGGGTAGACCATTTAGAGGAAGAAATGCCAGCTTCGGCTAAAAATGTGTTTGGGGTGAACCAATTTGCCTTGGGCATGTTGTTTTCCATGGCAATGGGGACCTAAGAAGTCCATGCAGGTCCCAAGGAGTGCACTCCTCCCTTTTCAAAGAAAAGTGAGGTATAAAGGCCAGCCTGAGGGCAATTAAAGGTCGTTAAGCAAGTGGCGCATGGTGGTGATGCCCTCACCTGATGTGCAAGAAGATTAAGTCCGAGCAACTTTGGGTGAATTGGATGGTTTTAGAAAAGATAGAAGAAATTTGAAGTCATAAAGCAACAAGGAGCAGAGAGTAAGAGAATTATGAGAATTTAGGAAACTTGGAAATTCGAAGGATTGGAGTTACTAAGGAATGTGGCCGAGGGGTTAACTGAAGATTATATAGTAATGCAATTAATTAATGTTGGAATCCATGGGTTAATGCAAAGGTTTTGTTAAAAACAAACGGTTGCGCGTTGAATGGTGCAAGTCCTAAGTAAAGGTATGCAGTGGCTATTTGATCATCATTAACTCTCGATTTGCAAACTCAACAATGATTGTCACATCCCGGCTTGGGCCTCCACCACATCTAGGGCTTGACTCCATCGTAGCATGATATTGTCTGCTTTGGGCCACGACCACACCCTCACGGTTTTGTTTTTGTGGACTCACACAAGAACTTCCCAATGGATCACCCATCCTAGGATTACTCTCGCACGAACTCGCTTAACTTCGGAGTTTTTACTGAACCCGAACCCAGTGAGTTCCCAAAATGCATCGTGCTAGGTAGAGATGAGAATATACATATAAGACTTACAGGATCTTCACCCTTGGGCGATGTGGGATCTTACAATACACAATCCTTAAGGGCTCAACGTCCTCGTCGGCACACTTCCAGTCAGGAATTGGCTCTGATACCAAATTGTTACATCCCGACCGAGGCCTCCACCACATCCCGAGCTTGACTCCACCGTAGCATAATATTATCTGCTTTGGGCCCCAACCACGCCCTTGCGGTTTTGTTTCTACAAACTCACATAAGAACTTCCCAAGGGGGCTACTCATCCTGGGATTGCTCTCGCACGAACTTGCTTAACTTCGGAGTTCCTACGGAACCCGAAGCCAATGAGCTCCCAAAAGCCCTCGTGCTAGGTAGAGATGGGAATATACATATAAGGCTTACAAGATCCTCACCCCTGGACGATGTGGGATCTTACAATGATTAAAGAGGGCACCGTTTAGGTTAATATTTGAATATTGGGCCTTAATAAAGGAAAACCTAAGGATGCCAACGAAAAAAGAGATTTGCCCGAAGCCCAGCATCAAGCCTAGAAACAAATTGAAGCCTTTTTAGCCATTATACAAGCCACGTATCTATAATTGAAATGACAAGTGATGGAGACTAACCTACTACCAGCTAAAGAACATTTTCCAGTGGCATTGTTAGTAAAAAGTTGATGACCCACTACCCTCTAAGTGCTTTTAGGCAAGAGCAAAAGCTACAGCAGTTAGGCCAAATTGTCTATAAAAGGAAAGACAGGCCCTAGAGTCAAGGACACTTAACCAATCAAACAAACAAACATACAAACTCTTCTCTGAAGCTAAATTTGCACCCAAAAGCTGAAATCAACCTAGATTTAATCCCCTTTTAGGGATAGTTTCCTTAGAAAAGTTATATTTTCTCTAGTATAAAAGCTCTGCTACCATTCCCAATGTTGTAGTATCGATTCTCTCGTGTAAACTTGTTTACAATCCATCCTTTTTTAGCATATAACCTTGTAAATTCAAAGAAAAGTGATTGCAAAAGGTTCAACCTTGCCAGACAAGGTGAAATCTTGCCTGAAGCTCTTTGTTTGTTTTCTAAATTAGTAGATCTATTACTTAATGCATTCTCCAACATGTATTCAAGTTATTCCCGTCTGTTTTTTTTTTCCCTATTTTAAGAGTCCCATTTGCATTTGGATCTGGTTAGCTTAATGGATATGTTTTCATTTAGATCAGTTTAGGATTAAACAAATAATTTAAGGGGCTCTGGACTCCCTTCATTCAATCATACAAGACTACGAACTAAAAGTCCTTATTTACAAGGCAAGAAAAAGAACTTAATGTGGACTTAGTGCATCCATGACAATCCTTTGATAACAAGGAGTTTGAGTAACTTGGGGCGCAAGTAATCAACTTAAAACACATATGTTCTACATCTGCTATGCTGAGATAACAGTGGCACGCCTAGCACTTAGTTTTGATTGCAAGCCTCAAGGCCTACACCTAAGGCCCCACAAAGACACCTTTCAGAACTAACTTTGTTTTCTTCTTGTAGCACTTCAACAAGTAAAAGCCTGACTACACATCTAAAATTGCCAATCCTTTGGGGAGCTGTGTTGAGGTCCGAGGAGCATTCTCCAGATAAATCTTTGCCTAGACACTAACACTACAAATTAGTAATTACCATCCAAAAGTCTTACAATGTTTGTCAATATTCGTCAAATAAGGACATGGGTGGGGGCACATTAGACCAAATAATACAAATACGGATTCAGTGATATGATGCATGACAATCATACTAGTACTACTGTAGTCAATATATAAATAAAGAGAATATTATCACATCACATGCAAGCCTTTTGGTATTAGTGTAGGTTGAAGGTAGCATGTCGAGAATTTTGTACCAACACTGCTAATACAGTTTAATCATGGCTCATATTAGATTACAGGACGGTCTGTAGCTCGCCCTTTTCGAAAAGTTGTGTGTACAAGACTGGTAGATATATTCTGCAGATCAGATTCCATACCTCACATGCTAATTTCATCATTCCAGCTAGAGGTTCTTGTTTTTGTTTCTTACGTAGGGGTTTCAAAGATACCAAGGGAGGCTCTTGGACCTAATTGAAGTTGAACCCACAAAAGCATGCCCCTAATCATCATTTGATTATTCTAAAAGGGAAGTGTTATTGGTACTTCAAAAATCTCCTTCTACACTCCTCATAAGTGTATTTTTCTTTTCAAATATAGAAAGTTTGGAGTGTAGAATGAGATTTTTAGAGTGTTAATAACAATTTCCTTCTTAAATACGCGTAACATTCTCTCGTCATATATTTAGTATGATTTGTTCTCTTATCTTTGTGGAGTTGCTATGGCATTTACTTAATACATTCACCATTTAATAGTTATCTTCATGGTGAATGTATTAAGTAAATATTTCCACCATAGTCTGTCTCTTTTAAATCCAGACATGAATTAATAGTTCAAATAAGAAAGACAATATAGTTAATACTTTGTGGTTGCCATCTTTGTCTTTTCTCTCTCTTTCCCTTGCGTTGCCAAACAAGATATTCAAACCCTAGCTTTTCATATTCTGTTTAGCGTTTATGGACACCATTTCCAGGACATTATTTTGCATGCACCCAACCTAACCACAAACTCGCTTTCACAAAGTATTCAAGCCTTTTGGTACACAAAAGAAATTTCAATGTAGGCACCAATTCTGGCAGTGGAAAGCTGGAAGCTAATAGGTAAGATTAGGTACATGATTAAACAAAAAACTTGAAATCTCAGGTAGATGATTAGCTAATAGGCAAATAGGTAAGATTACAGGTTGCCACCTGAAATTTCAGTAACCACCCCTCAATTTCAACTAAGTGATGATTAAACAAAAAACTTGGGATTCTGAATAACCATATTTGGTATGGCGACAGTTGTGTACAAACAAAATCATTATATATTCTTTTGTTCAAATAAATCTAGAGGTGAATTGGAGACGGTTGCAACTGTAAAGGCTATTAATTTGTGAGTACTTTATGTGATAAAAGTCCAATGCTGCTCAACCCACTCTAACGTCTTATTTTTCTCACCCACATTATAACTTCACTTACCACACAAATTTTTAAAATTGAAATGTTATTTTAATTATTTTTCATAAAATAACCTCTATATATATTTTTTTTTTTTATTTTATTTTAAATGTGCTAATAAGCACAGTCAAGTCTCCACTCATAGTCAATTCTCCCTTCCCGATTTTCATTCCAGCTAGAATTCTAGAATGCAATCACTTCTTATATCTCCAACCGATTGCAACTCTCCTTCCTTCCCTATATCCACTCCTTCCCTCTCTCTTCCCCACGACCAAGCCTCATGCCGCATTCCCAAAATTCCAACCTCATGCCCCCTTCCAAATTCCCGACACTCAATCCCACTCCTTCAAACCCAATTACTTCTTCTAGTCTCCCATTTCATCTATTAATTTTTAAATAATTGTTTGGTAAAATATTTTAAATAACTATTATATATGATTAAACTAGAGGAATAGAAAATGAAGAAAATATTTATTGAATGGAATTGAGATGGTTGCAGTGCTATGGTGAATAGAGAAGAAATTTTCTTTTTCTTTTTTTACTTTGGTCCTTGGATGACATTTTACAAGAGGGTAAAATTAGTTTCAAAAGTTTTATTTAAAAGTGATTGAAAAGATAAGACAGTGGGGTAAGTTTATCAATACTCTTAAAGTCTGTTTGAAAGTGATTTTAAAATTACGAAAAGTAATTATGACCATATTTGGTAAAAATGTTAAAATTGTTTGTGTTTAAAAAACACTTAAAGTATTTCATGAAAGAACACATATCATTTGCTTCTTTTACACTTGTATTTTTATTAAAAATTAGTACTAATATTGCAACCTAGTTACTAAAAGCGTTTCTGAGCAAAATGTTTTCTTTTTGCGGACAAAAGTGTTTTCTAAACTGGTCAATTTTGGTTTTAATGTATAATCCATGACAATTCTATCGTAAGTATGCAATACTATTGATTATCTATCAACCAGGGACATTAGTGGGGCACTCATAATCCTTTGCCATAACTTTTTTTCCTTTATTCACTGGGGGTGGCCCGGGTGGGTGCAGTGCAGTCACTGCTAAATTTTATTTTCTTTACCAGATCCCTGAAATAAGAGAAAAGAAAGAAATAAATATTAGATTTATTTTTTCGCTAAATTTTGTGTCAGAAAGTTGTGGGTGCTGACTGAGTAGTGATGTAGTGAGCCCGAATATTTATGGTACTTATTTACTGGAGATGATCATGGTACTGTTACTGAAGATGCTGATGCTGCTGCTGCTGCAGATTGGTCCTATCCACATGGGTTGTAATTTTCACTAAACGCCGCAAACTCAGTTTCTTCCTCTTATCACGAGAGGAGAGAGCGGTCAAGCATCCCAACTCCCAAGCATGGGCTCGGGGATTTGTGTGTTGGAGTCTACATAATAACTGTATACATTGGTATTTGGTATTGTCACGTATTACAGGTACTACTATACGTGGCGGCGCCATATGTATACATAGTAATCGTGCATGCACTTCAGCTCACCACCTCAGTTTTCTGCGTAGAAAGACAACTGATGTAGAATAAACGACGGAATGAACCACACGACAAATTGAAAAGTACACGAACAACAGAGTTAAAAGCATTGTAATTTTAGAAAACTAGATTTTAATCTTTAAATAAGATAAAGTTTCGAAAATTATCTTATACAAGATTAAAAATTGATTTTAGTACCTAGATTCTATTTAATATCTGCATATGTATTCAATGTCTTTTTTTTATTTATAATTTTATGAATTTAAATTTTATGAAAATATTATAAATCGCATTATGGTAAGCATCTTATATAAGAAAATATTTTCGTAGAGATTTTTCGGTGCACTTATGTTTTTACATATTTTCTTATTTGCCACTAATTCATTACAATATATTTAGGTACGAACATTTCGGTACATTGGGTTAGTATAATATGTTTAGGTACAGATATTTTGGTACACTAGTTTAGTATAATATATTTAGGTACCGACATTTCGGTACACTAATTTAATATCATATAGTTAGGTATAGAATTTTTAGTACACTTATGTTTTTACATATTTTCTTATGTGTCACTAATTCACTATAATATATTTAGGTATGGACATTTTAGTACATTAATTTAGTAAAATATATTATAATACGAATGTGACAACCCGTTCCAAATTTTACGTTTTTATTTTATTTTAAAAGCGTGAAATTACGAAATTGCCCTAGAGGCAAGGACTTTGACTTCCGTTGACCATCGACTTGAAAGATGTGGGACTTATTCTTTTAGCATATCCTCGTAGTACTCATTGGTACGAACTTATAGGCGAAAGCCGTTTGCGAGTCCGGATTATAACGGTATAGTTACGGACGTTCGAAATTGGTTATTCAAGGTGAGTGTTTATTTAAATTAAATGGAAGCCCAATCAGAAAGAAAGAAACAAAAAAAAAAAAAAAAAAAAAAAAAAAAAAAAAAAAAAAAAAAAAAAAAAGTAGGGGGAAAAAGGCTTCCCGTGCACCCATACCCGCACCACCGCGAGGCCATATTCCAAGGCCGATTCCGGCCAACTCCGGTGGAGTTTTTCGATGCCACCACCACCATTTTGAAGCTCTCATTCCCCTCTACAAAACCCACCCAAGAATCACCTTGATTGACCACGGGATGTGGAGGTTTGAGGCCACGAAAGTTGACGAAAATCAATGGTACTCCGGCCACCCTTCTCCATTTTCCGGCAAATCGGCAAAGCGATGGCCGATGCCACCACTTGGGCTTTGTAGCCCATCATCCCAGGAGCAAAACCCAACCAACCTTGACCCCGTTGGACCACCGTAGACGACGAATCGACGTCGGGAAGTTTTAGGCACCCGCCGGCTTCGTGGGCAAAATTGACCATCTTCCGTCCACTTTTGGACTTCGTGTCAGGTATGAAAGTTGCTCCACTCACTGAGATCTTCATTTCTGTGAAGTTTAATAATTTTTGGAATTAGTTGGATTTTCCGGCGAGTCGGGGCGGCCGACCGCCACCCGCGGCGGCGCGTGCGGCGGCGCGTGGCCGGTGAGCCGCCAATGCTATTTTTAGGCTATGTCGAATGTTTTGAATTCAGTTTTGTCATTCGAATGACGTAGGTTGATCGTTGGAACCTAAATTCGTTATAATACGCTACTTGATAAAAATGTGAATCGAAGATCTGACCGTTGGATCGTCACCAAAATTGGATACATTATAATACGTAATATTTAAAGATCATAGGAATTTACGGATCGGGAATCCGACTTACGGATCTTCCTGAATTGGATTTGTAAGTTAGTAAAATAAATGTTCACGGCCACTTGTTTTAGGCAATTGGCGAAGATCTGACCGTTGGATCGTAATGAAATTTTAAGATGTTATTCTAGAAACATATTGTGGATCATTGGAAGTTGCAGATTGGAAATCTGATATGCGGATCTTCCGGGTCAGGTTATATAGGGTTGTAAGCCCTACCGTCGATCTTTGATCGACGGTTGACTTGTGGTCAATAGGTCTCAACCTATTTTAGAATGTCGTTGAGGTTGTGTTTTATGTGAATTGCATATTCTTCAGATAAGAGTTCTGAGATGTGATTTGATAATTGGCCACAGGGACCGATCATTCAGGACGCCTCGATGCGCGTGCTAGAGTAGTATAGCGTGGACTCCAGGTGAGTGGATCTTTTCCTTTTTATTGTGCATATTATTGAGAGTTCTATCGACACCTTTAAATTGATTAGGCATATTACTTTCATATATAATTATTGTGAATGCTTGAAGTACAATGTGAACTACGAATGGCTTGATCCCTGTTTAGGGTACGTAGGCAGTCTAACGAGACGTTAGATGCAGCCATAAAATATTTGAGACAAAAGCCTTGCTTGGGAAATTGAGTAATGCGAAGGAAATTGGTAAAGACAAGTTTTAGTTTTGTGAATTAGTTAGTTAAATTAGAGTTAATTGGATTGTTATGGATAATTATCCCTGAAAATAAGTAGTTTGGGAGTATGGCGTTATTGATTGTACACTTCACACCATATTGTTTATAATTGAAAATGCTACGACATGGTTGAGTAGTAGATTGCATCATGATATATCCATATGTATATTACTTGCTTATAGTTATTGGGAATGCTTTCAAGTGCAAAGGTGAACTCAGGACACCCAGGTAAGTTCAGGTGAGTTTATGGTATTAATTGAATCGATTGAGTTATAGCATGACTACAGTTATGAGTTAGGCAACTTCGATACTGTCGTACTGGTTGCCATGTGTTGCACATGTTATGATGAGATGTGGATAAGTCGTACAGGTCACTATAGGTGACTCCGACTTATATACTAGCCATGATTGACGAGATGTGGATAAGTCGTATAGGTCACTATAGGTGACTCCGACTTATATACTAGCCATGATTGACGAGATGTGGATAAGTCGTATAGGTCACTATAGGTGACTCCGACTTATATGCTAGCCATGATTGACGAGATGTGGATAAGTCGTATAGGTCACTATAGGTGACTCCGACTTATATGCTAGCCATGATTGACGAGATATGGATAAGTCGTACAGGTCACTATAGGTGACTCCGACTTATATGCTAGCCACGATTGACGAGATGTGGATAAGTCGTAGAGGTCACTATAGGTGACTCCGACTTATATACTAGCCATGATTGACGAGATGTGGATAAGTCGTACAGGTCACTATAGGTGACTCCGACTTATATGCTAGCCATGATTGACGAGATATGGATAAGTCGTAGAGGTCACTATAGGTGACTCCGACTTATATGCTAGCCATGATTGACGAGATGTGGATAAGTCGTACAGGTCACTATAGGTGACTCCGACTTATATGCTAGCCATGATTGACGAGATATGGATAAGTCGTACAGGTCACTATAGGTGACTCCGACTTATATACTAGCCATGATTGACGAGATGTGGATAAGTCGTATAGGTCACTATAGGTGACTCCGACTTATATACTAGCCATGATTGATGAGATACAGATAAGTTGTACATGTCATTTTAGCTGACTCTGATTGATATATCATTTTGTATTGATTTAGTTCATTTGGCCTACTTATTGATGTATGGTGGAGTTGATGGCAAACCGTGGTTTTGGTCATTTCCGAGTATGATTTGGATATATGTATATATGTTGTACTGTCTTATGGAAAACGATACGGGTTTTACATTTAGGGGCATTACTTTTTGAGAGGTAGTAACTTTGGGAAGCTTGGTTTTATTGCTTACTCACACCTTCTGTTTGGTGCCCTCCAGGTTTTAACTGCTGAGTTTGTATCGACAAGAATCTGTGACGAATCTTTGTATTGATGGATATTTTTGAGGGTATGATTCTTACCCATACTACTGTACCTCACTTATGCTCTGACATCGCGTGTGAAATGGGTTCGCTCCCACTCGTAGCGCACTCTGGTATTTAGACACTTTTAGATTCAAATTTATTCACTTTTTATGCACTATCACATTTTATGGCTTCGTCACCTTCCAGGTGTCGGCCAGCACAACTCGATTCAGGGTCCAAGTGGACTTTCTGGGTCGGGGTGTGTCACGAACGTTTAGGTACACTAATTAGATAAAGTTAAATAAAATTAATGAATTAAAATGTGTATAATAATAAATTTAAAATTTAATATAATAACATTACATAAGTTATCTATTAAATATAAAAACAAAAGTATAATATGTGTGACAGCCAATCCCGGACTTTTCGTACCGTAGGGGTGAAATGACGGTTTTGCCCCTAGTATAGTTTTTTCGTTGTGTGGTTGTTTTTGAGTTTTGATTGGTGGAGTCTGGACCACACACACACACCCCCACACTCACCCTCATCCCTATCCCTGTCCCGAGCCCTCTCTCTCTCTCCCTTTCCTATCTTCTTGTACGGACAACACCCAAAACCCTTGAAACCTTCACAGATCAAGGAAACAAGTTATACATTTGTGCTCGTGAGGTCCTTAGGAGTTCAACCATACCCATTTCAGGTAAAGATACCTTCGTTTTCACGTCGAACTCGGGATCCCCCGATTTGGTCACTGTTCATGCACACGTTAATTCTTGTGTTTTTGGGAATTTCAAGCTTGTAGGAAGCTTGGTGAGGTCCTTAGGAGGCTCGGGGTGGTTCGTTTGAAGGTTTTGGATGTCGGGATCGTGAGTTGCAGGTTTGGCTGGAGTTGGTGGTATTTTCCCGGCAAGATTCTGTTGGTTTTGGTGCTTGAAAATGGTATGGATTTGTTCCTCTTGTTGTAAGCTTCATTTTGGTACCAATTTTGTGAAATTTGGTTGAAAAACAAAGAAGATACAAAGTTTTGAAAATTTCCCGGTTTTCCAGCGCCGTCGCTGACGCTAGAGTTTGGCCAGAGAAGACGACAGAATATTCCGTCAGTTTGGACGAAATATTCCTAACGGTGTTAACGGCATCAGTTAGATTTAACGGAATATTCCTGACGGCGTTAACTGAAGCCGTCAGTGTGCCATGCACGTGCCTGCGCGTGGGCGGTGCATGTGGCCGTGCCTTGGCCGGCGCGTGGGGGCTCGTGTGGCGTCGAAAAATTATTTTAAAAATATGGGGATGTTCGTGAGGTTGAGTAGATCACGTTGGTGTATTCATACACCCCATTTGAGCTTTGTATGAGAAGTTATTTCGTTGTTAAACTATGAATATAGTGGCGTTAAAAATCAAACTCACTTTTGTAACGTGACATATGGACTGTTTGAGTCAAATTTTGTTGTTAAACTATGAATTTTTTAAGTTTTGATGAGATTTTGATTTTCATGTCTTGTCTTCAATTGGAATTTCTTGCAAGTGTTAAATCCATTTTTTCATATTATTTATTAGAATTTTGAGAGTTCTCTCTTACTCTTTTTTATGGCTTTGAATTTTCAAACTTTTAAGTTAACGTTTCATTTCATTTTTATTGTCGCAAGCTCAGTTAGAAACATACATGTAATATATTTATACGCTTTTCCCATTATCTTATTTTCTTTACGCGCAAGTTATCTTGTTGTATGACTTAGGTATAGGATAGTGCTATCTACACCAATTTTTAATTCTTACACATCCTTCTCAATTCTCGTGTATCTAATAAATTGAAAAAAAATCAATGAAAAATTAACAAGGGTGAAAAATAAAACTAAATGTGAATAATACTACCCTATATATATATACCCTCTCTGAGTATGACTAAAAAGTGAGAGGTGGAAAGGGTATACAAATAATGCAAGGCATTTCCACCACATGACGATTTGTATAGCTTCACTATAACGATGCCTTACAACTCAAGCAACATCGGACAACAGTAACAGCACTTTCTACAAAGAATCGTGTATTTCAAGGAAGTAGAAAAACATAAAAATTGAAATAGACTTCTAGCTAGCAATACAAGAAGGTTTCATACGATTTGAATATGGAACTACAGGACCTCAATTATTTGCTTTGTTTTGACAATAAAAATAAATAAAAAATTATTTGCTTTGTTATAATCTTGATTTCCAAACTTTTAAACAGCGTGCAGCCGTTTCAACTTTTGAATAGTGAGTGAGTGAGTGATTTCAAGATGAAGATATGGACGATAATGTATTAATATCTAAGATGAAAATGATTTGAAATCGTGGGACTAAACATCCCTAATCTTAACATTCCTTGAATAATTATATTCATTTTTAAAAACTTAAATCATGCAAATAGAGATTGTCTTGAGGAATACAACTTTTTATCTTAGGGCTAATTTGCACTACAAAATTCGTACTTATTAGAGGCAGTTTTATTTGCATCTATTAACTATTATTAGGTGCAATTATTGTTAATTTACACCTCTAAAACTAAGGAGTGGGGGATAAAAGATTTGCCTCTAAAACTGTCGTTGCTATTACTCCATCCGCACTTAATAACATCACTTTCCGCCCCTATTATTTTTCCTGCCATGTTGGCAGTTAAAGCAATGGAGGCATACAATTGTGCCCCTATTGTAAAGTTTATTTAATTTTACTTTCCTCGTAAATTAGATTAATATATACTTACATTTTTTGTCTCACACACACACACACGTACACACACATATACATACATACATACATATATATATATATATATATATATATATATTCTAGATATTCTTCTTGAATTCATTGAAACAGTCTTCTACTCAAGTCAAAACTTTAGTACCAGTTAAAGAAATAAATTTCTTTACTAATGTTAAATCTTTGATTTACAATGTTTATAGGGAATACATGAAAGAGGAAGAAGTATAAATCTAGCCCAGAATGTAGTACATATAAAATTATAACAAAACTTATATCTAATCAAAGACTCAATCTTTAGCCTCCAAAAACCCAAATGCATACGTCTTTTATCATTCTTTCATCCCGGTAGATACAATAGAGGGAGATGAAAGAAAAATTAATAGATTTCCACAAAATAAAACTTCAATTGAAAATCTCATATAAGAGTGCAATATAAGATAAAGTAATGTTTAAATATAAACAGAACTCACAAAAATAAAAAGAAACCTGCATTGTCACCTTTCTCAAAAGAATTGTACATTAAATCTGTAAAAGCAAAACAAACAAAAATAACAAAGAAAGCCCAACCCAAATCGAGCCGGTTCATAAGGTAATCTTCTAAAAATAAAACCTACAAATCTTACACCAAGTTAAAAGTATAAGAAAATCATTAAGTGAAGATTAGCACAAGGACCTTAAAATTTCTTGAAAATTTTCAATTAGTTCTACTTCGAATTCTTCAAATCCGGGCACTCTCCCCATTCTTAAATTTTGTTGCTTAGTTTTTTGATCTCTGGAATATCACAATGAAGAAAGATAAAGAAGAAATAGAGAAGAAAAGATTATGAAGAAGAAAGAAATGAGAGAGAACACGAGTTCAAAAGGAAGGAGTAGATGGAGGGTCTGTGTGCGTGGAAGGTTGGAAATGAGAGAAATAAGGGATGTGGGTACATATGTATCGGAGAATTAGGGGTTTGAGAGTTAGTATATTTTGATTTATCCCTTAAACACATCCAAAATAAACGGAAAAAATATATAAATACCTAACTAAAATTATTAAAAATTTCGTTAAATATATTAGAGGCCCACTTATTCGCCTCTAATGTCTGAAATTAATAGCAACAATATTTATTCCGCCCCTATCACTTTAATTAGAGGCAAATTTATATATCCGCTCCTAATGCAAATTAATAGAGACGAATCCTTATTTTCGCCCCTAAGCTACTGCCCCTAATAATCAATATTCTTGTAGTGTTGGTATTGCCAGATTGCTATGTTTTAAAAAAAAAATAATAATATTTCTGCTATACTTTGAGAATAAACAGCTATAAAATAAAAATATTGAGTGTTTGATATATATTGTAAAAGTGCTTTTAACAAAAAAAAAATAGTGACCTAGTGTTTGGTAAACTTTTATATAAATTACTGTGACTATTGATAAATGACTAAAACAAATATGATATTTAATGTGATAAAATAACAATAATGAGAAAATTAGAATGCCCCACTCCGTTTTTACAATTTTTTTATTAAACATTTGTGTCTTTTAAAGATTTGATTAAGACGCTTTGACTAGTGGCCACCTAAGTATTTTTAAATTTATTTTATTTAGTTTTTTTTTTCCTAAATGAAAAATGTTATATGTTGATTTCCCACATAATCTTTTTAGTTAATAGAGAGTTTTTGGCGTGTTAGAATTTATGCCCCTTTTTAAGGGATGTTGGATAATTAGTAGATATTAACTATTAAATCATCAATATTATCTCTTAATTTTTAAATTTTTAACATTTATTTTTCTATTATAAAACTTCATTGATCACGAAAAAAAACTTACATCAGCAGAAAAAATGAAGATAGCCAATCCAACATGATGAAAACACCATAGACCCTACATTTATCTTGTTGAGTTCTAGTTTGATTGCATGGTTGTGTAGTATTATGCAACAGAAAACAAGTGATTTTAAAATATTGTAGCACAATATAATTTGCATAAAAGTTGTTGACAAAAGGGATTAGCTGGAATGAGATTAATGTCATTCGGCATGAGATATATGAATGTGAATTTTAATTGAAATCAAATTTAAATATATTAGTTTTTAATTTGAATTGTACTCATGCCATGTTGAAATGTACTAATATGACTTGAATCATACCGATGCCAAATTGAAATGTAGCAATGCTGATAGGATATGTACCCATGCCAACTTGAAACGTACCAACATATTGTCTAGAAATGTACCCATGCCAAATTGAAACGTAGTGATGCTAATATGAAATGTACCTATGCCAACTTAAAATGTACCAACATATCAGCTAGAAACGTACCAATTGACACTCCCCGACCCGAAATGTCCACTAGGACCCTGAATCGAGCTGTGTTGGCCGACACCTAGAAGGTGACGAAGCCATAAGGTGTGATAGTGTATAAAATGTGAATAAATTAAAACCTAAAAGTGCTTAAATACACGAGTGCGCGATGAGCGGGTCTGGACCCATTTCACGCGTGATATAGAGCATAGGTATAGTACAGTAAGATAAGATAATGATTATACCATCATAAGAAGACATTTGTACTGAAAAGTGCCACAAATCCTCGTCGATACGAAACAAAACTTTTCAAACCAATTTCAATTACCAAAGGTAGTAACCCCCCACCGTAACATCTGTATAATTTCCCAGAAAATAACACGCGTGACTATAACTCAAAACCATAACCAAAATAACAGTCTCACAGCTATGTCGTGTCAAATATCTCAACAAGAATAAGTAACCCAGGTGAAATAAATCAATATGAAATGGTATGTTAGCCAGATCCACCTATTATGGCATGTACGGCTGAACCAACAGCTTATCAACATACTAGCCAATAGCTCATCAACATGCTAGCCGAAGTCACCTCATGTGACATGTACAGCTGAATCAATAACTCATCAACATGCTAGCCAATAGCTCATCAACATGCTAGCCGGAGTCACCTCACGCGACCTGTATGGCTGAATCAGTAACTCATCAACATGCTAGCCAATAACTCAATAACATGCTAGCCAATAACTCATCAACATGCTATCCAATAGCTCAATAACATGCTAGCCAATAGCTCATCAACATGCTAGCCAATAACTCAATAACATGCTAACCAATAACTCAATAACATGCTAGCCAATAGCTCAATAACATGGTAGCTAATAGCTCAATAAGTATACCTGCACACGAGTCGGAACCACCTAAAGTGGTATGTACGACAAGACTGGGTGTAAATAAATACGCTCAAGTGCTACGATCACATGAAGACTGTGCGAATAATCCCGGGTCACCTACAAGTTAGAACCACCTATTGTGGTCTGCACGACAGGACTGTGCACCTACCTTGGATCCAAGGTGAACGTAAGGTGCGGGAGGTGAATATCACGTAAAGGACTGTGCCATGGCCACGGGCGGGAGCACTAACACCGAGGTGCAGGTTTATGAGCTATAACTGCATCTAATATAACATGTACGACTCATGGGCAACCTGTACGACAAGGTTAGAGTTGCCTATTATTGCAACCTGTACGACAATGTCGGAGTTGCTTAAAAGCATTCACAATAGTTATGTGCAGATAATATACATATGGATATGCCATGATGCAATCTAATACTCAACCATAATATAGTGTTTCCAAATATATATATATACAACATGGTGTGAAATGCATAATCTATAACGCCCCACTTCCAAACTATTTATTTTCGGGAATAATTATCGGTGATAAGCCCAACTAGACACTAGTTTAATTAACTATCATTACTTATGTTTCTTTACTTTAATTTCTTGATTCTTCACACATTGATTTATGACCAACATTTAAGCACCAAATCATAAGGTTAAATCTCACATTTTCCACCAATGTCCCTCACATTGCTCAATTCCCCAAACAAGGCTATTGTCTCAATTATTTAGTCTCATTTATTATATGGATGCATCTAACGTCTCGTTAGACTGCCTACGTACCCTAAACAGGGATCAAGCCATTCGTAGTTCATACTAGTCCTCCAAAGCATTCACAGAAATTATATGAAATATTCAATTTATAAACATTTGTGGAGATGTCAATCTTATATATAGATATACGATAGAAGGGAAAAGACCCACTCACCTTAGGTCCACGCTACAACTATCATTTACGAATATTGAGACGTCATGAACGATCCTTACCTGCCACGAAGTCAAAAAGTGGACAGAAGATGGTCAATTTTGCCCACGAAGTCAATGGGTGCCTAAAGCTTCCCAATGTCGATTTATCGTCTATGGTGGTCCAACAGGGTCAAGGTTGGTTGGTTTTTCTCCTGGGATGATGGGCTACAAAATCCAAGTGGTGGAATCGGCCATCGCTTTGCCGTTTTGCCGGAAAAATAAAAAAGGGTAACCAGTGCATCGTAAGAACTGTCAACTTCTGTGGCCTCAAATCGCCATATACAAAGGTTAATCAAGATGGTTCTTGGGTGGATTTTGTAGAGGGGAATGAGAGCTTCAAGATGGCGGTGGTGGCATTGAGAAATTCCACCGGAGTTGGTCGGAATCGGCATTGGAAGTTGGGTGGTCGCGATGGTGGCGTGCACGGGAAAGCTAGGAGTTTTCTTCCCTTTTTTTTTTCTTCTGATTTCTGATTAGGCTGCTGCCCTTTTCTACCTTTTATCTAATTGCTCCTCCTTAACCAATTAACTAACTTTAAATAACCAACTTCAAACATTCGTAACTATATCGTTATGATCCGGACTCGCAAACGGCTTTCACCTATGTGTTCGTACCAACGAGTACTACTTACATACGCTAAAAGAATAAGTCATACGTTTCTCTAAACGATGGTTAACGGAAGTCAAAGTCCTTACCTATAGGGCATTTTTGTCAATTCCCTTGATTAAAATAAATAAAAACGTAAAATTAGGGACGGGTTGTGACACCAATACTAAATGGAAACATACCCCATATCATCTAAAACTAGAATCTATTTTCCAAATGTACCATGGTATGAATACTCAAATCTAGAGGTTTGCATCAAATGAAAATAGAAAGGGAATGAACATGACTCACAAAGGAGGATGGAAGAGTATCGACTGACAGAAAAGAAATGGCACAAAAGAATTGTAGAATGATCTTGAAAGAAGAACATAAATAAATATCACGCTAGAAGCATAAACAAATCAAATTTGATATGTTTTTAGATTTTTAAAACATACGTCTACTAGATTCTAGGAGATTTGGATAATTATTAGCTAATTGGTACATTATATATATGGCAAATTGTGTAATTTTGCATTAAAAAAATGCTACTTATAATATATTTGGCACTTAAAATGCAGGAAAATGTTTAATAAAAATGCTAAAAGGTATAGATGTTTAATCTAACAAATAGAACAATGAGACATTTAAATCTAAACGCCCCTATAATAATTGTCTAAGAGAATAATATAGGGACAATGATTGTAATTTTGTAAAATATGTGGGGTATACTTGTTATTTGAAAATTTCATTATATAGGCCCTGATTACTATGCTTAAAAAATAAAAATAAAAAATAAAAAAAATAAAACACTTTTTTTAGAAGCATGGTAGCCTCTACATCTGATTTTCTATGTTTTTCTACTATCATTGGCAACAATTTAAAAAAAAAAACATTTATTTTTTTTTGTTTTACCAAACACATTTTATATTCCAAAATTTTTAATAAGTTATTTTTTTAAAAGCACCACAATTCCAAACCAACTCTTACTATATCATGATCCTCACATTTTCTTTAGTGTAATTTAGAGTAATAGTATCATTGTTTAAAGAAAAATATAAATCAATAATGTTCAAATTTAAGATATAATATTTACTTATCAATTAACCAAAATCAAATATGAATGATTGCTCCAAGAAAAAAAAAATCAAAACAATTTACATGTAATGCAAGAGTAATGTAATTGGAGCCACCGCTCTGGTTCATATGAAGCATTCATAAACTGGAGAGCACAGTTTTACGAGAGATTTTTCAAGTGTAATCAAAATACGGGTTGGTATATTACGTGTCGCTATATAAATGGTGGTATTTCACTTCGCTTAGAAGTGAGAAGTCTTATATTTGAATCTTGTGGATGGTACATTCGATACCAATTTAGGATGCTCTATCACATCCCAGCCCGGGCCCCCACCACATTCCGAGCTCGACTCCACCGTAGCACGATATTGTCCGCTTTGGGCCCCGACCACGCCCTCATGGTTTTGTTTATGGGAATTCACGCGAGAACTTCCCAGTGGGTCACCTATCATGGGATTACTCTTGCGTGCTACTTGCTTAACTTCAGAGTTCCGACGGAACCCGAAGCCAGTGAACTCCCAAAAAGCCTTGTGCTAGGTAGAGATGAGAATATACATATAACGCTTACAAGATCCACTCTCCTGGACGATGTGGGATGTCACAATCCACCCTTCTTAGGGGCTCGACGTCCTCATCGGCACACTACGGCCAGGGTTAAGCTTTGATACCAAATTGTCACATCCTGGCCTAGGCCCCCACCACATCTCGGGCTCAACTCCACCGTAGAATGATATTGTCCACTTTGGGCCCCGACCACGCCCTCACAATTTTGTTCTGGAAAATCACGTGAAAACTTCCCAATGGGTCACCCATCATAGGATTGCTCTCGTGCTACTCGCTTAACTTCAGAGTTCCGATGAAATCCAAAGCCAGTAAGCTTCCAAAAGGCCTCGTGCTAGGTAGAGATGAGAATATACATATAAGGCTTATAGGATCCACTCTCCTGGGTGATGTGGGATGTCACATGCTCATTGTGTAGCTTAGCCGAACTCTCCATCTCCTAGTGTAAAAATATCGATGTACTACAAAAAAAAAAACACGTGGAGACTAAAATTTATAAACTAAATGACGTAGAAGTTAATAGTTGAATTATTACTTAAACATTGATTAACATGTTTACTTTTATTGATGATATATTATTTAATTTGTAAATTTAGACTATAAATTTAATTAACGGGGAGCATGATGTGGCGCTTTGTCTCATTCGCATGGATGGATTGGGGAATATGGACATGATGGGTGGGTAAGGGGTCCACTTCACCGGCATAATATTTTACTGCACAGCCCACGTGTCACCTTATAGTTTTTTCAGGAACTTGTATTTAACTGAATGGTAATGCTAAGGATATCAAAACTTTTAAACTAAATTTGTAAATTAAATAATATGGTGGTTAATTATTAAATTATTATTTAAATGTTGATTAACGTACTTATTTCCTATTAGTAACACATCATTTGGTTTTCAAATTTAATTTAAAATTTTGATCTCTCTAGCATTATCCTTAAAGATAATGCTACAAAGACTTTTGTAAACAATATTTACAAACTAAATGATGTGTCGCCAACTTTCATGTCATTTAATTTATAAATTTAACCTCGCTAGCATTACCTTATCCTTAGTTGAAAGTTTCAAAGATATTAAGGGTTATAAATCTATGTAATTTACTCGTAATCTATAAAATAAAACAATGATTGAAAATGCACAAGATATACAAGGAAGGGAAGAGTAAGACTGAGAGTAATGATAGCTTCTGAGCTTTTATCCTTTTCATTTTTTCTTTTCTGATTGAAAGTATACACAGCTTTTTTCAATGATCATCAGCTCACAATATAATTTTAACAGTTTTGAAACTTCATATACATCATTCTACGTACGTCCATGAATCATAATACACTTATTTACAAGTAATTTTAACAGGCCTTGTTGAGTGGAATCCTACGTTGAAAAAAAAAAACATCTTGCAAGTATTTATAAGTAATTAGATTACTTTTTATATTGTCAAATATTTTTATGACGAAATCCTAATTTTTTGATGGTAGGTTCTCACTGTGTGCTCAAGCGCTACATGTGCATCACGTCAATTGATTTGTATTGTTCATGAGTTAGGTTTAAAATTGAACTTGTTGAGAGTATGAATCTCATATCAACAAAAAGAGAATCTTTACATGTTCTTGTAACTTATAAGTAATTGGACTACATTTCATATTACTAATTAATATAATACCAGAACCCCAAGCACAATCACAAAGGTGGCAGACTCATATTGCATTTTAAGTCCCCGTAGTTATTACCTGCAATCTTATCAAAGTCATATTTCAAACAAATTAGGTCTGTTATGTCCGAAATTTACAACACAAGGTAGCATTATTAATTAGAGATATATCACAACAGTAACTTCTCCGCCCTTCTTTTCTCTACGTTCGAAGTCAAACAGTGGCGGTTGGGGATACTGATGGGGTATGATCAGACGGAATGCTCCACGCATGGACGAAGAACCAAGAGGAAGGGTTTCAGGATGGCTTTCCATGTGTCCAACAGTCGCTGGTCAGTCGTCAGCGGACGGATTCTGAAGGAGGTTGTGGAGACTGGCCATCACGTGGAAAGGTTAATTTTAGGCTTTGTCCTCTCCACTTAGCAAGCCTGCTATTGTGGACCATGTGATGCCATATGACGTGATACAAACTAATCAATTTTTTTTTGTAGAAAATAAGATTTAATACTGTTTGACAATCTAAATCCACGATTCGGACTGCAAGAGCAAGACATGCTATATTCAAAATATAATAAGAGAGATTATATTTATACATTTCAAATTACTTCTTTCATATTCTTTTAATTTTTTTAATATTTTTTATTAAATGTTAGTGATGCGTAGAAAATATTAAAAATTAAAAAAGTGTGAGAAAAGTAATTTTGGATGTGTGAATATAATCTCTCATATAATAATGAATGGTACTATCTAAACACGTATTTTCATGCACTCTTCTTGATTTCTAGTCTTCAAATAGAATGAGTTCAAGAACATCTAAACAAAAATTAATAAAAATGTGTGGAAATTAGTAAAAAGAAGTGTGCCAATGACACTATCATATATTAACTAAAGAAAAATGCTAACGAGATTCTTTCTAAATGGAACTTTTTATGACTTTTTATCACCTCACCATTTAACATTAATTCTCATGTCAACTCTACAAAATATTTAGCAAAAAACTATAAAATAACTAAAAGTCTACATAGAATCAAACTTAAGATAGTCACACTGTCAAACCAAATGTAAAGCTGCGGCAATCAAGCTCAAGTACCCATCCTCTAAATGGATATTGTAATTTGCTTTTTACTGGAATAAATAAAACCCACGAATTATTCCATTGGAACTTTTGGTATGATATTAGTTCAATGAAATTGTTACCGACATTCTCAGATCAACTTTTTCCAGTTTATATTTCAACTCTTTCTTCTTACTCATAAATGTTTGAAAATTTAAAAATAGATAATTTTACACGCTACAATTTACTAACAGATAAAAAAAGTTGAGAAACTATAATGAAAATATTTAAACAAAAGGATTTAAAACTTCTTGATTAATATCAAAAATAATGCTAAGCAGACTACATTTGTTGACAAAATTTTGTAAACTAAATGACATAGAAGTTGATGATTGAATTATTATTTCAGTGCTGATTAATGTGCCTATTTCTTAAGTGATACATTATTTAGTTCAACTTTAGTCTCCCTATCATTACCTTTAATATCAAAATTCTTTTCATTAAAATTTCTCAAAAAATTGATTCGTAAAAGCCGTAAATCAAGAGGTTGCTAATTAATGTTCAATAATTTCGGCATTTATCAAAGTTAAATAATTTTTAAGTTCAATAATGTTCAATGCTTTACGGCATTTTACAACATCGATGGTCTCAAACTTGTTCAACCAAATAATTTCCGATGATTTACGACATTTATCAAAGTTCAATAAGTTTGAAGTCAATCATGTATGGTGCAAATTAACAAGCTCTGCCAAAAACATCAATGGTCTCAAACTTGTGCATGAACACTACGGCCTCTTCAACTTAGTTTCCTCTATTCTTCATCTTCTTTCCTTAAAGCAAAAGTAATGTTTTGAGCAAAGTTTCTGATATGTTTTTAGACTATAAAACCCAATGCAACAGAGGTTAAAGGCCCATTGAATTATTTAAAAGATGCTTGCCTGAGTTGCCTCTTGGAATCTGGAAAAAAAGTGAGATTCATAAGATGGGCAAAGTATTATATTTTTCAAGTGTAGTTTAACAAGAGTCTATTATTAAAATATGGTAAACAGTTGCCAACCCCAGAACTGTCTGCATGCCAACTTCCACAAGACCTGGCTCGAAAAAGGTTAAAAACTTGCATGTAAAATAATCATGGAATCAATAAAAGAATGGATGCAAACCCTCCACAAACGGAATATCATGTACGATTTGATCAATTGTTTAATGTCATCGATATTCCAAACATATATATAAAGACGAAGGTGGGAAACATTATCGAATTAATATTAATTCTCTTATCATTCTTGGTCATCACATGTACCAAAGTATAGCAATATTCACAGACACATGCTGCTTAGCTGCAAAATATGAGAATTTTATTTTCTTGGCACTCATTGATTGTAAAGTTTGACTGAATATTCTTATTGTCGATAGAAAGACTCTAGGTTTCTGTAGACGAATCAAGACAAATTGATTTTGAGGTTGCCTTGCAAAAAGGGTTTTTGTTGTGTAAAAGCTGGAGAAGCGTAAAGAATTGGTTTTGCTCGACTGGAAGTACTACTTCACCCTGTCTTTTTCCATCTCATGTTCTCCTCCACCCTTCTTTTTCTTTTGAAGTTTGGGTTTGCCTGGGGTTGGTCTGCGTTGCTGTCGTATTTCATCAAAGAAAACAATTTTAATTCATCGATTGAAATGACTGCAGATTAGTGGTGTAACTTAGGTTTGGTAACCCGGCCGAACACCCAACTTCAGTTTTAAACTCATAGGGGAGTTGAATTAGATTATAACTTGTCCAAACTGAACAACCAACAAAAACCGATCATTTTTCAGGTTGAGTTAGGTTAAATCCTTGCCGCCTCAACATAACCTTAACGCAACTCTGAACTTATAATAGGTTTAAACAAGTTAACTAGATTATACTCCTCCGTATGCATCCATGTCAAATCCACCTCTATGTAATTTAGATTAACTATTGTAGACTACTACTCAGAATAAAAGAAAAACGCTACAAGAAAAATGGCCATTGGTCACGTTGCCCAAATAGTGACATACCCAATAGTAAAGCCCAATGGTGACCTTAATTGGTCACAACAACTTATAGTCACGTTGCAGTTACTGAAGGAAGCTGAGCTTTCACTATTAAACCAATTAGCAAGATGGGAAATAGCCCAATTTACTTATAAACTCATGCAAGGTCTATCCTCCCATCAATGTGAGATTCATTCTCAACACACCCCCCTCACGTGTGGCGAATTTTCAAGCCTAACATGTGATAACACAACGAGGCACAAAATCATACTTGTGCGACTAATCAAATTGCATCACGCAAAGTATGTTTGTGCAACCGTGACAACAAAACGTCACGCAAAACCATATTGCACAACGGAACTTTGCGTAACGAAGGTTGACATCACGCAAAACAGCTTCACGTGACGAACAAAGACTTCAACTGCTTTTTTCCCAACATTGCGCGACGTATGCGCACCTCCATCTCTCAAAGCTATTTTGCACGACGAATGTACACCTTCATCATGCAAAGTCAATGACTTTTTTCAATTTGGGAGGCAGAAACTGCAAACCCAGTTGCCATAGCTACCTCACTCCCCCATCTCTCTTCAAAACCTTCTTCAATCCCTCCCTTGCTCTTAAATTCATCATACAAATATTTCATCTCTCTTCTCCTCTATTTCCTCTACCTTCATCAATCTATTCCTATCCAGTAAGCGATTTGATTTTGTATATGTAACTTGGAATTGAGAATTCAAACTAAAACTATTAAATTTGTTTTGTACATGATTTTTATGTACGAATATCATTGAAGAACGAATTTGAAGGTATTTTCTTCAAATTGCATATGAGATTTTTGTAAATGTACCTTTGCCTACTTGATATGCCCTTTTTTGGTAATGGTGGAGTTTTGTGGGATTAAATTTTTAATTAATCTTTATTAATTTTACCTATTAAAAGAAGTGAGACTGTAGATATATTGATGAAGACTTTTTGGGCTTCATTTAGAATTAGCATTTGAATATTTTATCGGGGTTAACTTATATATTTACACGGAAGAAATTGTAAGAAATGTTGGTTTCCCCTTGAAATTTCCTTGATTTGTGCTATACGCTTGAACTAAGGGTAAATCCAATGCACCGCAGGTAATTAAGAATTATATAGAAAACCTACAGAAGCCATGATCTTCAAAGCTAATCTCATCCTCACTATTAAATTCTCAATGCTAAGCTATTGACAATAGGTGTTAGTTCAATAATGAGCGGGTTGATTTTTGTGAGCAGATGCCATATTTATGTAGATAAACAATGGCTATGATTCTCCTATTAAATCCTGGTAGAAAATCAATATTGTCTTCCAATTTTAATACAAGTAAGTAATTCAAGATTCATTTTCAGTCTCAATCCTTTGTAAACTTGAAGATAACCAAAACAACTTTCAATAAGATTTTTTAAAACCAATATCTAGCCAAAATACGCGTACACTTGTGCTCATATTCTAACACTACATTTATCTCACCACCAAAATTACTCTAGTGTAACTAACTAGAATATGTATATTATGTGATATAATTAGTATAAACAAGTAAAAACTAAGGCCATCAACATTATAGTTTAGAAGTATTAATATTTTGTATCTATTTTATTGAGTTTCAATAATTATTGTGATTTAATTTATTTGTATCCACATATTTTGTACATCAAGCACAAAATTGTTTTGTGTTGTAGGAAGTTAATACTACTTAACTTCGTACACTTTTTTCAAGAAAAGCTTAGGGTCTGTTTGGTACTCTACTTGAATCCAACTTTTTAAACTCAGAAACAATTTCAAGTGTTAGGCCTTAAAAACTTGTTTGGTAGGCCTATTTTCAAAAGCTTAGGGCATGTTTGGTACTGTACTTGAATCTAACGTTTTAAACTCGAAAACAATTTTCAAGTTTTAGGCCTTAAAAACTTATTTGGTAGGACTATTTTCAAAATCTATCTCTCCTCCTCTCTCATCTCTCTCATCTTTCTACACCATATCCGGATCACTAGATTGAGGATGACCTGGAGGGAGCTTCATGTAGACTTCCTCTTCGAGATCGCCATGCAAAAAAACGTTTTTTACGTCCATTTGAAAGAGAAGCCATGCATGGTTAATTGCAATCAACAATAAAACCCTCACAGTGTTCATTTTTGCAACCGGAGCAAATGTCTCCTTATAGTCGACGCCATATGTTTGAGTGAAGCCATGAGCCACCAAACGAGCCTTATGTCTCTCAATAGTCCCATCTGAATGCAACTTCGTCTTGTACACTCAACGACTGCCCACAGCCTTTTTTCCCTTTGGAAGCTTGACAACACACCATGTTTGATTTTCATGGAGAGCTTGAATTTCTTCTGCCATGGCCTTTTTCCACTCATCACAAAGATTTGCCTCTTGAAAACTTTGGGGTTCACGAGCACCATTGAGAGCACTAAGAAATGTAGCATAAAAGGATGAGAATTTGTCATAAGTAATGAAATATGCCAAGGGATACCTGGCATTGTAGGTGACATAGCCAAGTAACCTTGATGGAGGATTACGTTCATGAGCAGGGTTGCGTTGAACTTGAGCTATAGGAGTAGACATTTGTGAAGTCTCATAGGTTGGACTAGAAGTGTTGGATGATTCAGTTTGCATTCCTTGATTGGGAATGAGCACTTGCGATCATGATTCTCTTCCTGCCCAGAACCATCAATTCGAGAGGGACATTCGACATCGACAAGACATGGAATAGGTAATAAATCGAGCGGATTATCCCCCTGTCCAGAACTATCAACTGATGGTGTAAAATAGGGGCTAGCTTCAAATTTCACATCCCTTGAAACCACAATTTTATTAGTCTTTGGATTGTAACACTGATATCATTTTTGAGTGGATGAGTAACCCAAAAAAACACACTTAACAGCCCTAGGGTCAAGTTTGTCATGATGTGAAGATTGAATGTGAACAAAACATGTGCACCCAAAGACCTTTAAATGTGATAAATTTAGTTTTTTGCCTTTCAAAACTTCATAGGGTGATTTGAAATCTAACACTCTGCTAGGTAATCGATTAATGAGATACGTAGCAGTGAGCACTCATTGAGACCAAAATTTCTTGAGAACATGCATGTGAAACATAAGGGCTCTTGTTTTCTCGAGTAAATCTCAATTTTTTCTTTTTCTCTCGGCTACCCTATTTTGTTAGGGTGTACCAACATAACTTGTTTGATGTAAAATCCCATGTGTGCTCAAGTATTGTGAAATATATTCAGTGCCATTGTCTGATCATAGGACATGAATATGAGAAGAAAATTGAGTAATGACAAATTTATGAAAGTCTTTAAATACATCCACAACTTCACTTTTAAATTTCAAAAGATACAACCAAGTTATCCTTGTGAAATCATCCACAAAGGTTATAAAATATTGATATCCATCAAAGGACTTGAGAGTTGGACCCTAAATATCGGAATGAATGATTTCAAAAGGATTACTAGCCCTAGACATAGAGGAAGTGAATGGTAATCTAGCAAACTTAGATAAGTGACAAACATCACATTGATTCTTGATTTTGCGTAGATTTGGAAACAAAGAAGACAAAACTTGAAAAACCTTCGAAACATGGGTGTCTTTGGATAGATAATAGAGTCCATTTAAGTAAAAACCTTCACCAATTGTCTTATTGGTGACTAGATCCTGAAAGATGACAGTATGAGGAGAAAAAATGGCAAGGCACTTTAGTGAATTTGTGATTCTTCCAACATATAATAGTTGAAAAGGAAACGAAGGGACGTAGAAGGCAACAAACTTTATTTTTTTAGAGAGCAAATTTATTTTCCCTTTCCCTAAAACTAAAACACCCATTCCATTGGTAACTGACACTTGAGAAGGGGTGGACATTTTTTCAAAATCATGCAAATTTGTGAATCTATTTGTCAGATGACCAGTGGCTCCAGAATCTATAATCCAATAATTATGCACATTACCAATATTGAGAGTAGTTGAGAAGGAATTCAAAAAACCTGGAATGTCTTGGTGTGCTATGCCCTCACTTTCAGCAAGAAACCCTACAAACTGACCAAGTAATATAGTTTGGTTGCTACTCCCATGGCTGATATTTCCTTCACAGTCACCACCCATCTATTTTTTGTGAAGAAATGCTGCAAATTCATTGATTAAGGCTGTTGGATTAGCAATGAAGTTTGACACTGTAGATGAAGAAGCAACATGATTCGCCTTGTGTGGATAGTTATGAAGGGTTTTTGGAAAACTCTTGTGATCTTTAGAGAATTTTGGCTTCAATTCTAGGTGAAGGATCCAACACCTATCCCTCGAATGCCCAACACCCTTGCAATAGGTACATTTCAGATCCGATCTTTTCTATTTGTAGACTCTTTCTTCAACAACCTTGTGATTAGAAGCATAAGCCCTAGCTTCGGGCATGTTTGTCTTAACCTCCATATTCATCACCCTTTTGCAAACTTCTTCTCGTTGGATAGTGGCACAAATGCTCTAGAAAGACGGGAGATCAAAGTTCATGAGAATGTGACTTCAAAGATCTTCAAAATCAGGACTCAAACTTGCCAATAGTTGAAAATTTTTGTCCTCCTCAACCCTTTTTAACAACACTCTGGCATATGTGGTATGAGGTCAATAAACATTTAACTCATTCCACATAGTTGTTAGAGTGCCAAGATGTTGCACAAAAGGTTTTTCCTTCTTGTTGTATACCAGCAATACCTCTTTTGAGTTGAAAAACTCAAGCTAGTTATTCTGGTTTCCATACATCTCTTTGATATTCTTCCAAAGATGCATAGATGATTCAGCATAGCTAAAAATCTTAGCAATCTTCCGCTCTATGGAATTAAGTAGCCATAACATGACCAATTAGTCCTTTCACAGTCAAGTCTCATAGGTTGGTGAGGTGAGCTCTGGCATTTGTATGACTCCATTGACATAGCCGAGTTTAGATCTTCCTCCAAGAGCAAGAGTCACAACTCTTTCCCAAATGAGGTAATTAAACTCATTTAGTAGGACAGAACTAAGACGTTGGTTAGGGTTAACATCAATGTCAGAAAAAGTTGGAGTAGCGGCAAATGAGCTTTCTCCCTCCAGATTAACAGAACTTTCTTCAGCCATTGTTGTGGATTGAAAGAAACTCAAAACGCACAAAAATATGCAGAGACAGGCCTATTAGGGTCACTGCTCTGATACCATGTGGAATTTGATAAGCTTTAATGTGTTTTTTTATTAATTATATGAAAGAAAGACAAGTGACAACATATATATGCAAAGGAGAGAAGGAACATACTCATTCAATCATGCCCAAGCTACTGACTTCTTCCTTTAAATTAAGGGATTGATTACATAATTTTACAAAGATATGGACGCCACTCTACTAACCTATCTTCTACGATGGGACGCTGCACCTTGTTGCAGGAAATAAGGAAACCAACTTGTTGCACTTTGTCGCTAGAAACAAGGAAACCATTTGTCCAGATGATAAAAGACCCCAACTAGATGCAAACTATTATTTACTTCCAATAGGATTCTTTCATTCTCTTCAATTTATGGGCTTCTATTATGATGGAAATGAACATTATGTTGAGTGTAAACTTGAATCTGAGTGTTTTTAGCTCTGCCATCCTCTGCACATACATGCTTAACCCCAACATTAAACTCTAGCAAGACTTTTGTCGAGTTCGTGAGTGGTGGCACTCGGGCTCGCGTAGAATCGATCCTAGGTAACTAAATATCTTTATGCATGTGGTTTTTATTATTTTATTTTTTTTAGCTGGAAATCACTAAGGAACTGACATGCATGCTCTCGATGTAAACTTTCCAGAATTCAATGAAGAAACCTGGCTCTTGTAGGCCATTTTCCGGCCAAATGCGACCATGGACGAGAACCCCAGCGGTATATTTCATTAATCACGTTAGGTGTAGAAATTACAATATTAGAATATGCTTGTTTGGTGAGAAATTTTAGAAAAGAATAATGTTGATGTACTGTTTTTACAACAAGGACGAAATTGTAAAAATTGTTGAAGTTTTAGGGCTGTTTGGTAATTCTAGGAAGTTAGGGGCATTTTTGCAATTACCTCTAGGTTTAGGGGCAATTTTGTTAAATGAAAAATTGGGCAGATTATAGTTTATCTGTCCATTTTGTATATTATTTATGTTTAAGTATTTTGTTAAGTCAATGTGACTTGGTATAGGTACAAGCTTATTCGGTTTGACGAATGACAAGGCTTATCAAGAGCAAGTAAGCTATGGTTATGTGAGTGGGTCTTTTGTTTTTATGTGTGTGTGTGTGTGTGTGTGTATATGTAATTTTCCCAACAACTTTATATATTATGATATGGCATGCCATGTTTAGCTTTATAAATAGACTTTTCGTACACTTTATGTTTTAAATATTATTTGTGAGCATAAACTGTGGCATGGCATCCTTGCATTTTACCTGCTCATTATTACATGTTTGCACGATGTCTCTTAGTTATTTGTACTGTCCTAGGCCAAGGACTAGTTTCACGTGTAGTTCACATGCATCGTTTACATTCGCTTTGGATCCAGAGTAAGGTGACAGCCTGTCCTTTTGTATGATGTGTTGGACTTGTATGTGATGCGACTAGCGCAGCTCAGGTGATGTAGTATTAGAATGTAAAACCTACAACCAGTCTGTTCCATTATTTGAATACCTCTGCAATGGACTTGTGTGCCTACATAAATTAATGAGCATCGATTTCTTATATTATTAAATTGAGATTTGATGTTAAGATATCTTCTTGTTATGCCTACATCCAATAGCTTACTTGTGATGCAGGGTACTTATTACATACTATTATTATAATATTTTTAGGAAACCATATACTTGTTTTACAATGAGGGGTTACACTTTTCGAAATGGTTTTACAAAACTTTATTTTCAGGCCCACTCGTCCTTATATCTTGTCCCTCCAAGATTTTAGTGGTAAAGGTTTCGTGACGACGAGGATTGTTGGTAAAGTTGTTACGTAGGAGACTTCTCCTTTAACTATAAATATCCTTACTCTTCTTTTACTGCAATTTATCTATGCTCTGACATCACTTGTGTGATATGGGTTCAATCCCGCTCACATGCGCACTCTAAATTAGTCACTTTTAGGTTTTAATTTAGGGAATTGTTATTAGCACTCCAAAAATCTCATTCTACACTCCAAACTTTCTGTATTAGGAAAAAAAAATACATTTGTGACAAGTGTAGAATGAGATTTTTGGAGTGCCAATAACACTTCCCTTAATTTATTCACATTTTCCACATCACTACACTTTATGGTTTTGTCACCTTCGAGGTGTCGGACAGCACATCGCGATTTGGGTGTCTAGGTGGACATTCCAGGTTGAGGTGTGTCATTTATTTTGTACATATAACACTTAAGAAATTGAATGGTATGTATATTTATTAAGTAGCTTTAAATTTATTATAGTTCGGGTCAGGTTTTTGTTAGAAAAATATATTATTGTGGGTTTTATATAAAAAAATATTTTGAATTTGAAGGGAGCAAAGTTACATTTTCAGTCAAGTTTATAATAATTTAAAAAAAAATACCTTGAGTGACTCCACAATGTGGTCATTGTGCAAAAATACTTTGCGCGACGTCAAAATGTATACCTGCATCGCGCCAGTTGTGATAATTTTGACGATGCAATTGTAAAAAATAGGCGTCTTTTTTTTTTTTTTTTCACTGCTGGATACCATACCCAAACTCTCTCTTACTCGATCTCTCTCTTCCCTCTCGCTCATATCGCCCTCTCTCTCCCTCTCTCTCTCGGTCTCTCTCTTCCCAAGTTTGGACAAAATTTTCTTTTCCCATAGCCTTCCTCCTCATCCTCACCCGACTGCACCCTACCAGCAGCTATAGACCCAGGTCAGAATCAAGCTTAATTCTTTATTTTTCTTCTTTCTGAGGTCATAATCAAGCTTTAATGCCTTAATTTGAAGATTTTGGTATTGTAATTAGATTCAATTTGGAAAATTAAATTAGAAATTGGGGGTCTTAGTGTTAAATCAAATTTTAGGGTTAGGAATTTTAGGGTTTTAGTGTTAAATCGAATATTAAGATGTTGATGGTGTTGTGCATTGTGAGTGTGAATGAAAAACGAAGTAAACTTTGATCATGAATCTCTGGATATCGTCTCTGCGTATAGTTTTTTCCCCCACCTGTTTAGGGTGGTGGGTTGGTATGCTTTCTATCTACTGTTTCAGGTAAGGGTATTTTGCTTCTGAATACAATTGAAATCTTCAGTAAATACTTTATTCAGTAAGGCATTTCTTCAACCTGAATCCTTCAGTAAAAACTTTATTAACATTGAGGTTCAAACGTTCTGTAATCACTCAGGGGATCAAAAAATTGGTAAATCTCCACCATCATGAGGGATTAAAGGAACATTTGGATTTGGCAGTTCTCCGATATCCAACTCCAAATGCTTGAGATTTTTGGTGTAGGAAATAAAACAGCTAGCTGATGCACTCTCACGGTTTCAAGAAATCAACAAATGAATGTATACAAACACACCAAAACATAAATAGCTAATAAAGTAGCTTAAAACATAAATAGCTAATAAAGTAGCTTAAAACTTAACATTGTCTTCTGATCCGTGTTCAATAGGCATCCATGGACCGGAGAACGGGGCAATTAAGTTTACTCTTCAACCATGCTCCTAATGCCATAGTTATGTTCTAAGAATTAAGGTCTAAAAATCAAGCAGGAAGAAAAAGGTAGTGTTTTCTGAAATCAATTATCAGTATGGTTCATTTTTGGAGAAGTTATGAACGCAATTCTGCTAACAGAGCATGAAAATCATTCTGTAATGCATGTATATATTGACAATTATCTCCAACAGGCTATCAGTATCACATGGTTAAAAGCAGTACAGCGCACTGAACAACGATACTACCTCAAAATTAGTTCAGTAGTGGTCATGGCCTCGCTTTTGCTGGTGGTGGACTGAAACTCGGGACACAAGATCAAACTTTTTCCCTTTCTGTAAGTGAAGGCAGTAGATCCTGATTACTCCTTTTGTAAACTGATTTCCGTTTCTCTTAACTACACAAGTTAGACTACACTCCAATTCTCACTGTTAAGGTGGCATAGCACACAAGCTCTGGATTGAACAACCCGAAAACTTCCCAACTTGTCTCACCACAAAGCCGTACCCGAAATCCATGGTATCCTCATATTTTAAAAAGTTGAAACTCTATAAGTGATGTTAATGTCATCTTCATTAGTGCAAAGCCATGAATTGATTTGTATACGATTTTCAAGCATAAAGTGTTCGTTTATGAATAGCTCTTAATCCTTTTCAGTTTTGCTTCCCCTTTATGTTGAATGTGTTAGAATACAATTGATTAGCAGTCTGATGTCACAGTGTTCCTTCGTGTCATTTACCACCATCCTAGTTTAGATTCATGGCTCTGCTGCTGCAGTAAAGTACTGTTCTGTTGACACAAAATGTTTATATAACAGTGGATGGTATTGGTAATATGGGCTTTTTTCATATAAGTATATTTTCTCTTGAATCACCTGACAATTGAGAAGTATATTTTATGAATTTTTTAGTTATCATCAATAGATTAACTTCTTCCCTAGAATAATTTTGTATCTCATTGATTAGACAGACTGTATAGGAACTAACATAGTTGGTTCCTGGTGAACTATGCAAGCTATCTTTTGCTGATTATTGGAACTTGAACATGCATTTCTCAAGGTGTTTAGATCTCGACTTAACATTATGGGATTTAAATCCCCTAACAGCATCAGTTGCTTCTCTTACCTTTCTACCTGTTTACTAGTTAGTCTTTATGGTCATGTGTCTGGTTGTATGGCTTGTACAAAGTAAATTGTTTTTGTACGGTACTTTGATCATATCAATTAGTCTAATGAAGTTTTGGTACCATTGATTGATTACAATGTCTACTTACTAGAGTGTTTACTGGGCATCCGGAAACATGTTTTAGTTGTTATAAATAGTGATTCAGATAATCTTTAAAATTTACCACAGATTCTCAGTATCAGATTACCCATTCTTTTTTATTTCACTTGATGCACTTTTTTTGTTGGTCATGAAAATGGATAGGTAGTTCCTCTTGTTTTCAAATTAAGAATGTTGGTAACCTACTTACTTATATTACTTTGGCTGCTAATTTATTAGTTTCAAATGCAAGAAAGGATTAGTTTCTAATATTATATTTTTATGGTTGATGTGATATAAACTAACACACAAATTAAACCCTCTTTTTGATAGTTGTATTATGTGCAAGTAGGGATCGTTTTAGGTCGGGGATTAGGAGGGATGCTAATCTACACTAATTAGACTCTAAATTAGACTAGACTAGACTCAAACAACTCAAAACAAGCTAAATTGACTCAAATAACACAAAACTAAGTTAAATTGACTCAAAACAAGAACTAGAGAGAAGTTTAGACGAAAATTATTCTAAAAAGACTCAGAATACTAAATGGGGGTTGTTTTCACGAATTTTAACTAAAACTAAGTAGTTGCAGAAACAAACTAAAGATTGCACGAAATTGGGTGAATTAAAGGGTGAAAGGCTAGCTACAGGGTCCTTCTCCACACATGACACATATCCATACAAATTGATTTCCAGTTATTATTCCTATAAACCATGAATGACAACGCCCCAAATTAATTGTGAATTGCACAAATTAACCATCACATTTTCCTAATTTCATTGAATTAGACTCAGCGACGCAATCAAATTATCCTTATCAAGTTCCCTATATGAACTGCATGATAAAGATACATATCAAAGATCATTAAGTTCTATGAAAATTATAAGCATTGACAATGCATTCGTAACTATGAACTGCATAATACTCCTGTCATGGATTCATTTAACACAATCATAACTAGTGATTTCCATTACTTATAAATATAAGTTCATAACTACTAGGTGAAATTCCCTTATATTTTAGCATCAGATTCATGCATGCAAACTAAGTATGCATCCTTAATCAACATACAAGAATAAGTTATCAATCAAACAGATAAGTAAATCGCACTCATGTTTTACAAAACAATAACTAGAGGAAATCAATTCATATCACATATATGTTCATGGCTTTGAATTCACCTCTAACTAAAACGAAATTAGTTCCGTTCCACATGTTTGCAATTAAACAAAACCAATCTAATTTAAACATTGAACTAAATTTAAGGATAGAAAGAACCCAGAAACGCTCCAGCACTCCAATGGCAAATTCCACAATCCTTGAATAGCAGATCACGGCACAAAGCTTCTTCTCTCCTTTCTTTCTTGCTGCGGCACAAAGTATGTATTTATGATTTTCTCTCTAAAGCTCTCTGGTGGTTTTGTGCGGCATAAAACATGTATGTATAGGGCTAGGGTTCACGCACCAATCCTTGGATGACAAGGATAGGGCACGGCGCAAGTCTAGAAGGAAAATGACTAGGGTTAGGTGCGGCAGAGATTTAGGACTTCTAGAAAAAGGTATTGTGACAAGTTTATAGAAGGACAAAGCATAAGATATGCGGCAATAATCTAGGGCAGATGATAAGCTTTCTAGAACCAGATATTTAGGTGATTTAATGTGAAATTGACTCCCCTTTGCAACTGGAATTAAGGTAGGAAAAGATTAGGATAAGATAAGATTAGATAAGGTTGGATAAGGTTTGGATAATGTTCCTTCCTTTTAGCTGATTCCTTATCTTCAACGTCTTGAATTAATTCTTCCAGATGTTAAGCACATTCCTAGCCTCTTTTGATCTTCACAAACGTCCATCCACCTTACTCCATGCATATATTATCCATTCCAAGCCCAAAACTGCTCTAAAATGCTCCAAATTGCCTTTCTTGCCAACTTTGCCATTTGGACCTACAAACACGCGAAAATAGCTTAAATCGCTATAATAAATAGAAACTAACTCACTAAATGCAAAGAAATAAGCTAACAAAGTCGCATAAATATGTTCCTTTCAATGGTTCAAAAAGTGTATAAATGTTGCAGATGATCACTCGTCGTCGGAGTGTGACATGCGCCTATCACATTATCAGCATCTACCGTTCCAAGAATGAGTGCTCCATTGACTGGGGAGCCTACACCCTTTACTGAGGCTACTCCTACGACATCCTAGGTGGCTGCATCATTGACGTCATTAGTATTGGTTCAGCCACTCAGTGCACAGCGGTCTCACCGGCACCACGGCGATCCGGAGCCTTCTGATCATCGACAGCATTAGTTTCTAAAATTTTCTTAATGTTTTTTTTTTCTTCAGGAAGGCTCTAAGTTCGCAGAGATTTGCATGTTCAATGACGTTTACGTTCGACCCGGTAATGAGACCATTGAGCACCTTCATGTAAGTATATGTAATTGTTATTATTCTTATATTTATGAATCGTTCAAATATTAATTATATTTTGTTATTAAATATTATATGTTATTTCTTTATTATTACAGGCTGCTATGGTGGAAAAGCGCACCGTTGTTCTCTAAGAAGAAGCATTGTAACTTCCCTCGGAGACCTTGATCAAGGACGTCACTGTACCCGAGGATACAGGTCTTTAGATCCTGACTGAGGTCTTGGATCAGAAGCTCAGTCATCGTCATGGCAAGTTTGTTCGATGTATGGGGAAGGCGCAGGTTCGTGAGACAGGTGCCTCCTCTTCCAGATCAACCATAGGGCAAGTCAACGCCCTGAAGGAGGAAATGGCAACCCTAAAAGGTTAGCTTGTAGCCCAGGGCAAGTAGATGAGTATGATTGTATATGCCTTACAGATGTCCGATCTCCAAATCTCGATGTCAGCACCTGATCTTGCTCCACCTTCGACCTCCTAGCCACTTCGCCCAGCCAATACCCAGTAGCCTGATGTATCAAACCTAGATGACTACTTGTAGTTTTTTCTTTTATGTTCGGACATCTTGTATGTACATTTTCATATATTTTATAATTAAATATTTTTTCTTGGTTTATTAATTATTGTTTATAATTTAATTACAATATTTATAATAAAAAAATTAAATAAAAAATATTTTTGCTAAAAAAAAAAAAACAAGGGTTTGAGCAACGAAGAGAGCACCTGCGTCATGCAAAGTGTCTTTGTACGACCCAAGTTCTTCCATCGTGCAAAGACACTTTGCGCAACGCAAATGCTGTCATCGCGCAAAGACCTTTTACACAACTGAAGAACCTGCGTCGCGCAAACCCTACTTTCACCGCCCTTGAGCGACGGTTGGCACATGATGAAGGTTTTGTTGGGCTAATTTTCAGGCAACGTTTTTTGACTTTGCATGACGAAGGTACATGCGTCGCGCAAACTATTTTTTGTACTAGTAGGGTGATGTGGAGCGTGTGTTGCTATTTGCTTCACACGTTGGACAACTTGGGTTGATACCAAGAAGGACATTGAGGTTCCACCATAAAACCAATTGGTATTGTGAAGAATAGCTCAACTTACTTGTAAGCTCATCCAAGGTCTATCCTCCCATCAATGCGGAACTTATTCTCATCAAAGCCTTTCTATCTTGGCCTGGCTCAGTCACCTTATGCAACTGGCACTTCAGAAGGTGAAACTCTCCACCTAAGGGGCCTTTCGTCTTTTGATTAGAGTAGGGGTTGCGAGAGAGCAGGGCAATACAATTACCAATAATGGGTGTGTCGCTATTGCTGGCACGACAGGGGGTTTGTCAACAATTTTGGAAATATTTTTGCTCAACATCGTGATGGTGATGTTTACTATCCTATTCATTACCGTTAGATAAGTTTAAATCTCAAGATTCGTATAATGCATAGATATAAATCTCAAAATTTAAATTCATCTAATAGTAAACAGTAGGATGGTGAGCATTACCCAAGGTTCTAAAAAACGCTAGGCGCTAGTATGGCGCCTAGGCGGATTTAGGTAAATTTCTTGTATATCTTATAAATAAGTGCATATTGAGACTTACGAAAATTTAAACTTGTATGAAATTCATGGATAAGATAATAAAAGAATAATAAAATGCAAAAAGAGTATCCAACAAGTCCAAAATTTAAAAACACATTAAGCATATATGCCATAGAACCATAATGAAGAGTATTGTAGGATGATACATGTACAATAAGTTCACAGAAGGAAATATAGTAATGTATATAGGATTTTTTTTTTTTAATTTCACAGAAGAAAAAAAAAAAAAAAAAAAAACTCCTAGCCGCCTAGAGCCCAACCGATTTTTCCAACCAATTTGCAAGAAAACGCCTCGGGTCATCATTGCCCATCGCCTAAGCCGTTTTTTAGAACATTGGCATTACCATCATTTAAGAGTCAACCAAAAATGCAACCCAATTTTTTGTCGATCCCATGGAATAAAATGATAATTCTTGTTCAATTCATTAAAATTTTGAAAATAAAAGGATGAAAGAAATATCAAAGCTTACTCAACCGCTCATCACCCACGGTCCCAATTGGTTGAAATTTTTTTTTATTGTGCTCGGATCACAATTGTTACTCAACGGGTCATTATATAAGTAGAGGAAAATTTTATTTTTCAAGTTGTTAATTTTTTTAACATAAGTATCTCACTACTTGTATAGTGACACGTGATATGTCATCCAGTATTTTGGACACACTGAAAAATCTTTCGAATCAGTGGAGCCTAGATCTCTTGTTGTTGGATGCTTCGTTTGTGGGCATCTTCTCTTTCTTTTTTTTTTCCCTCAAGACTATAATGAGTTCTAGGCAGAGTTCGAGAAAATTAAAGAAATTAATTCTAGTCACCATTTTCCTTTTCCGTGTAAAATTGAGTGGGTATAGGGATGGGCAACGGTTATGACAGGCGGGTAACCGCGGTTATTTACGCATAACCGTTTATGCTCATACCCGCATAACCGTTTACCCGTTGGGTAATTGCCTAAACGGTTGTACCCGTACCCATAACCGTTTATAAACAGTTAACCATACCCATAACTGCATACCCATTTAACCGTAACCGTTTAATACCTGTTTACCCATTTACCCTTTTTAACCTATTTATCTTCTTTTTTTTTTTACCATTACCCCTTTTTCACCCGTCTACATGTTTTTTAACAACTTGAAAATTAAAAAAAAAAATTATCATAATTTTCTTTTTTTTGACAATTAAACACCGTTATATAATTTTCTTTTTTTTTTGACAATTAAACACCGTTATAGGTACATTCATCATACATTTCCGTATTTTAATTTTTTAAATCCTTATACCATTCCAATAATTGAAATAATAGTTTACGGACGATATTTTTAACTGTTACCAATGAAGGTAAATATAATATTTTCTAAGTATTATTGGGTTACAAAAATTGTTTAGAAGACATTTATATCAAAGCATTTCTGTCAATTTCACGGTTACCCACAAAGAATTTAAATTAATTTGGCAAATTCCTTGATGATGAGAATCATTATTTCTCTAGCAGTGTTATTGAGAGAATGACCGATGAATTTCTTGCTAATTTATTGGGTGCTAAGTATTATTGGATCGAGAACATGGTTTGTGTTAATTTTATATATATATATAATAAATGGGTAAACGGTTACCCATTTATAACTGCGAATAATACCCATAACCGTCCATTTAAATTTCGCTGGTGTTTATACCCATAACCGTTTATTTATCTAAACGGTTACCCATAACCGTAACCGTTTACTTTAAATGGGCAGATAACCGCGGTTACCCATAACCAATAGGTATTTGTCCATCCCTAAGTGGGTCCTTTCTCCCCTTGTGCCAGATGGTACTCTATTGATGTATATTTAAAAATAATGCAATAGTTACCATTCTTATTTTTCGTTAAACGGTTAGTGACGGACGAAATCAATAATAGTGACAATCTCTCTCAAATGCTAAAAACCTTCTCCCTTGCTTGATACTTTCTCACAACTGAATAATTGTGACAATTCTTCGTGACTGTTGCTCACATTTCTTGTAGTGAAATATCCTCATGTTACACATGTTCAACCCATTTCATAGAACAAAATAAGTAAGAATACATATAATTAGGTTTTATTTGGTTTACACTCTAGAAGCAATCATTTGTTTTAACTGGTCGTTAGGCTTTGAAACCCAAACCTTTCAGGGGAATAAGATGGGAGATTTGAACCACCACGGGATGGCATATGGTTAGAGATGAATTCCATGCCATATTTTGTACAGCACATTCTAAGTTCGATTCCTGGCGTTGGTAAATCATACAATGGTAGTCAGAGAGATACTGAAATGCCTCTGTGAGTCTTTCCGGCCTCCAAAATGGTAGACTGAAATAGTGAAGCCACCAACTAATCATTTTTTAAAGAAAAGGGAAAATAGATGGGAGACTTGGGCTTACCATTGAGTTAGTTTTGTACTCCACAATCATGGTAGTCTTGAGTAATCAGATTTAAAATTAGGGCCTTATCCATTGATCTCACTTCAAGTCAAGGCTTCTCATAAACATAAAAACAAACATGTTACCCTAATAACTATATGGACTATGTAGTTTTGTATTTTCTTGTTCCATAAAACCTTCTAAGCACTGCACTGTCACGGGTGTAGTGCACTTGTAAAATATGGTTACAGCCTGGTGAATAATACAGCACGCCAAAGCAAAAAATTGATAAAAATCAAGGAACCCAGATGGGAAACCAAAAAGGCTTGAAAACAAATTGATGTGAGGCTAACAAACTGAAACTGCTGCAAATTTTGAGGTCAATGCAGTTTATCCTTTTGTTTCGTATTCCATTCCGTTCGTGCTCGTACTATCTCTGCCTTATCTGCCTGCATCCGGAGAAGGTGTGTGTATTCTAGGTCTGGTCTCCGATTGATGGAGTTGTTCTTGCAGTTGGAGTCATCAGCCAAACTTGATGTTGTACTTGTTAGAGACTCTAGCAAATTTGATTGTCTACATTCACGTCTATACTCCAGTGTCATGCTTGTGAGATCATAATCTCCCAATACATTGATGGGCACACTCTGCTCATTAAAAAACCCCAATTAATTAAGTCAGTAGCAGTGAAACAAAAAAAGCAAAAAAAAAAAGTTAGTAGCAGTCTTTATGTACCGATATAGCTAAGCTAGCCACATAAAGGTTCAAAATGTTCTCTTGCTGGACTTTCTTGCGAGATTTGATGTGCATCTAAATCATTTTTCAAGTGGATTCTCATTTGAATATGTGGCTCAGAATAACAATCAACATAAAAATTGGTATGGCTCTGGCTAAGCAAGTTTTGGTACTTTCTAGATATGAACATAAGGTTTAGTGAAGTACCTCCAAAATCCATCCAATGTATTTCACATTATTAACATGTTGGTTGGCATCCATGTCACTCCATCTTGGCTGGAATAATTGTAGGCAAAGAAGTAGTTAATATGAAGAAACTATTACACTAACCAAATTGTATGAAATGAAAAGTAAATTCAAAAGTTTGATGACCTAATATTTCAACACTTACTGCTAAACCTGATGTGATCCTCTCTGCAGTATCATCGGTGAGCTTGTCGATTTTCTCGCTGTCATTTTTCTCTTTAGCAATTGCAAATCTGTTTAGGTAGAATGGTAACACCTCTTGCCTCACTTGGTCAGGTATCTTGGACAGCCTTCTTGTCTCTCTGTTCATGATCACCCAAGTGCTGCATGAAGTTAATGTAGGAGATCAGATAATTATAAGATAAACTTGGAATTAAACATTAATATCATTGGTTAAATTATGCAGTAAGCAGAAGATTGCAAACCTTGTAGCTCTGGTAATAATTTCTTGAGTCTGGTAGTCTCGGATAATCCAATCTCTTCGCATTCCGTTTTTGCCCGCTGCATCCACCCAAGTATCGATTTCGACCACATCTCCCCTGTCACGTACCAATTTTTGCACATCACCCTTTGTGAAATGTTTGAACTTGTACACATACCATGCAGTTCAGTTATGCCTAAAGTTATATGTCATATATCGATAACACATGCGTACGAGTAATGCTGGAGAGACCATATTTTTTGAATCATTTGTATCATTATTCATCACATACCATGAGTTGTATCTCTGTACTTGAATGTGGATCCGTGTGACAACCCAGATGAGCTTCCGGATGCTCATCTCACGGGTAGCCCCAAATCCATTTCCGGCAAGGCCGGAACTTGTCACATGATTTAGAGCTGTCTCCTGCACCCATAAACCATATAAAGGTTACTAAGTTCAATGAAAGTGTACATCCTAGTAATTCATGATTAGAATCTCTTATTTGAATAATAAGTAAACACTTTTTTCCTTGAAGCAAAACTGAAAAAATTGGACCTGGAGGAGGTTCATTAGGGTTTCCATGGTGGCAGTTTTGTCAGGTCCAATCTCATAAGACCTAATAACAAAGGTCTGCCTATAAACAAACCTGTCCTCCACAAACTTTCCATGCAAAGAGGAATGCGGAAGTGAATCGCCATCATCATTAATCAACTCTATACTATTCTTGTTTCCAAATAATGTAGCCTCTCCCACATGAACACCGTTGATCTTCCCATTGATTGTCTCCACACTTCTAGGAGTTCTGCCGGCACTGGCCCTCACTGAAAAGTTTCCATTTTTTCTCGTGATCATTGCTACACGCCTGGAAGGATAAAACCCTAATTTGGTAGCCGTCTCATTCTTCCCCGCCATCAACACGTCCCCCGGAAGGCCTAGCGTGGCGATACTATTAGTTCTTGCTGCCATTGATGCCACAATAATCTCTAAGCGCTCATTTGTTTTTTCAGATATTTTGGAATCAAATAAAGCCAACGAAGTTTAAGTTTGATAAAAGAGGGTGGTGAAGCTTTTAGCACTTCTTGTCAAAGATTAGTATTAGGTGTAACCACTTATTGGAAGGAATAGGAGATCTAGTTATACAATTTAGGAAAAAAGATTGATGGGAAAAAAGGGAAGATTTTCCTGAAATGGAGGAGGATTACGGTATTTTTAGCTCAACCACTTCAATGGGTGGGGGAGAAATGGGGTAGTTTGCACCAATGGCTTCCACGCTAATGTTTTGAGTGGTGTTTTTGTGCGTATTTACAAGGGAGTTTCAAATAATAGATTATTTGGACAATAGTAATTTTGGATTAATAAGTAACTCTACCACTAATTATGTTGTTTAATTTGGTCTTGCTATTATGATATGCTAGAAAAAGGTATGCCTCTATATAATAAGGCTTTAAAAGGATGGTGTTGGTAATCTGCCTCTAACTATAGTCATGAAGAGTATTTGAGTTTGATAGGGGATTTTATCAGTGCTTTTTTTTTTTTTTTTTTAAGAAACAGAAATGCTAAGGAGGATATCTTAAAATAGGCATCTCCATGGATCATCTGTCACCTTATGTTTTTTGTTCAATATTTTATAATGTTAGCAAAAAAATTACGCCAAAAATATAAGGTGACGTAGTTCTACTTTTGAAAAAATCTCCTTACCATTTTCCATTGAAAAAAAGGTTTGGTTGAGCTTGTTGATTGTTTGACCGCCATAAAGGGGTAGATGAAGTATTTGTGTTCCCCATTTCTGAGTTTGTGGAAACCAAGTCCAAAATATCTCGAAGGAGTAGGAATCATTTCACATAGAAATACTTTGTTGTTCTTCAAGCAGCTCCTAAATATTTGGTTTGATCTTTTATTGAATTTTCATTAACAATTAAGGTTGAAAATTTTCAAATATAAGAGAGCTCTAAGAGCAGTCCATCCATGACTCAAAAGGCAGGCAAGGGCTTTGGAATTGCCCTTTAGCTCAAAAATCCCCGTCCAACAGTCCATTTTGTAAAGGACAACTAGTGAGCTCTAATGTGACCATCAGATTGCGCAGCCATTTCATGCCAAGCCTTGAGTCTGTTCGCTATGGGCGACGTCAACACTGACATCACTGAGAAGACAGATGCACTTCCTTTAACAGCTCTTTTTGTCTCACACCTTAGCCGTTGGACTTTCAACGGTCTGACTATATGGACATTTGGGTTTTCAATGGTAAAAAAAATTGAAAATTTGAAGGTTCTGCCACGTAGCACAATATGGGATGTCTGATTTCCAAAGAGAAAGGAAATCAACGGCTCGGATTAATCCGATGGTACACCAGCGGTAGAAACCTTTCCTCGTGGGGTGCTCTTGGCCCAGTGAATATCGCTTATTCTGGTGTTTATCAGTAATGTTATACAATTGGTTTACGTACTAATGAGGATCTTTATACTGGAGCTCTTTTTCTATTATTTCTTTTTGCTATATCCTTAACAGCGGGTTGGTTACACCTACAACCGAAATGGAAACCGAGCATTTCGAGGTTTAAAAATGCTGAAATGAAACCGAGTGTTTCGTGGATTAGTACAATTATTATATTATTAGCATCAAATTCAGGTTTTCATGGGATACCGGACTGTACTTGGTCTAGCTTTTTCAATTACTCCCAATCTTTGAAATATGAAATAGAGTAGAGTATTATATGTTTCCCGGGAGTACATACATAAATGGAATTTCCAAATAAATACCTAACCATCTTCTTCATACTCCACACCATAACTCAATATTTATTTTATCACAATCTCCTTATTTGTTTTTCACCTTCAAAATCCATTTGTTACAAAAAAAAAAAGAAAAAAAAAAAGAGTAAGAAGACAAATTGGTCAATCAGGGAAGACGTTACTTTGCTTGAGGCTTGGGTGCATGTTACTAATGGGCCAGTCACGAGTAATGAGATGATGATAGAGCAAATGTGGGAAGAAGATGCATGCACAAACTGTCGAGCAAATTCAAAGCATATTTCAAACCAATCTATCTATGCCGAGTAGGTAAAAAAATGCACACAAAGATTTGAAATCTTGGCAAGAAGCCTTCACAAAAGCAAAAGCAATTTATCGAAGTGGCAATAATCTAGCCAATGAAGTAATAGCATTTTATTATTAATAAATTTCAAATGTAATTAACATTTATTTATGTAATTTATTATGTTGTTTCACAATTTTTTTTTTCAGCAACTAAAAGCACAAATGTAGTTCAGCTTTATAACAACAACATATCATTCACAAAGCACAAGTGGTGGACCGTTGTGTAGCATACTCCGTAATATAAAATTGTGCCATATGTTGGATGCCCTAGCGTTGTGCATTGGATGCTCTATGTTGCATCGTTTTAAAAGACGTTAGGCGCTACTCGGGCGACGAGCAGGGGCCTAGCCTAGGTAGGGCCGGCCTTGAGAATTTGGGGGCCTTAGGCGAGTCTTCGAAGTGGGGCCCTAAAATTCTCTGATCTTCGGTTCTTTGTATATTGATTTGTATAACAAAGAATTCGCTAAATGCATAAAAAGTTCTATTTTCACATCAAATATCATTAGAAATTAAAATCAAAAGAAGATAAATATACAAATATTACTTAAACATTACACGATTCACGTTTTTACACACAAATATACTAAATGTTTGTAGTCAAGAGTCTAAGATTGAGAGTGAAGAACAATAAAACTTAATGATCAAGAGAGTAAATAACAATAAAACTTGATTGATGAGTATAATAAATTCAATGCCAATTGTTTCTCTTGTGTATTTTTTCTTCTTCTAAAATCAACATCACACTAACAAATTGAATATTAAAATAATCCATTAAATAAAAAGTTATTGAAAAGAAAAATAGAAATTAAAAATTTTAATTACCTTAAAGTACAATCTTTAAGACCTTATGGTAGTTGGTTTAAACATTCACTAGAAATGGAGAGAATGAGAAGTTAGTTTAAACATTCGATAGAAATGGAAAGAATGAGAAGTTGAAAGAAAAAAAAATTGCAATGAGACTTGAGTTTTATAACTTTATATGCATTTGGACAGATGAATTGACAGTAAATTTGAAAAACAAGAAAAATCTAGTGATTGAAAGGCACCTCCATGTTTCGAACTCAACCACCCCAAAGAAAAATGAAGCCAACATTTCCACTGCACTAACAAATGAATTATGATATTTCTTACTTTTTTATTTATTTATATGTTAATTACAAGATATAAAATATTTTTGGAGGTCCTTCTGAAGTGGGAGCCTTAGGCGGGCGCCTACTTGGGCTACCCTCAGGGCCGGCCCTGCACCTAGGTGCTTAAGCGGGACCTAGGCAGGAATTTAGACAAACTAAACAAATTTAAGTAAATAAGTGTATATTTACACTTAAAAAATATACTTTGTGTTTAAAAAAATATATACTTATATTCTAACATTAGCACAACAATAACCATTCTTTATCATGAATGTGAACCACAAAACCGGTTGGGCGTAACAACATACAGATACAGGCCCATGTCTTTCACAAAACTCGTAGTGTGAAACATAATGAAGCAAAGTTATGCCAAAATCAAAAGAGGCTCAAATAAAAAGAAAAAGTAATAATTAATTTATAGTCATTTATGGGTATCATTAATATTTACGGGAACCCTTTTATTATTATAAAGATTAATTTTTTTAGCTTTCTATATTGATGGCTGATTCTAAACCCAAAGCATTCTTTTTTTCCCTTTCTCTTCGTCTTCCCAATCTTTTTGCAGGTGAATCATAGTTTCTCTTCGTTTTTTCTTTTTTTCTTTTTTTATTCAGTTTCCAAAATTTAAGGTCTAATTCTAGGCGTGAATTACGAGTCATCGTTTGATGTTGGGTGTGTGGGTACGGGTTGTGAAGGATGGGTTATATGGGTGGCGGGCAGCGGATCGTGTGGCCTTGACGGCCGCATGCCTCATTGCCTTCTTCTAGGTGGTGATGGTTTGACTCCTGAGCCACCTAGGCTCCGACAAGATCGCCTACACTGCCCAACGGCAATCTAAGACCATCTTCAACCGTAGGCTGGTCAGATGACTAAAACTAGTCTTATTTTAGCCCTCTAATCCTTTAAGATATTAATATTTTAATGAACAGTACATAACCATATTTACTTCTATCTTTAATCGATGGTCAAAAGGTCAAACATAATTTATTATTTAAATTTAAAAACTACAACAACTTGAATTTAAAAAACTACAACTTATGTTTTCAAGCTACAACTTATGTTTAAAAACCACAACTTAAATTTAAAACTACAAATTAAATTTAAAAACTACAACTTGGTTAATGTTATTTAATGTTGTTTCATATTGTTTAATGTTGTTTCATGTTACTTAATTTAATTTAATGTTGTATATTAACTTAGGAAGTTATAGGAAAAAAATATAAATTTTTTAAAAAATATGAAACAAGGAAGTTATAGGAAAAAAAAAATAGAAGTTACAGGAAAAAAAAATAAAAAACATAAAACTGTAAAAAAAAAATATTCCAAAAATAACGGCTAGCTGATGTAAGCTAGCCTTTGTTTTTAAATTTTTGACTTAGCATTCCTATCGGATATAACTGACACCAATATAATATATTCATGTCGGTTATATCCGATAGGAATGCTCAAATTTCTAGCCCAACTCGGGGTTGGCTTGATTGGGCCAACCGATTGGCCCTTTGACTCTTTCAGATTTCGTGGGGCCCACGAGCCCTCTGGTCTAACCCTCGGTTGGATACGGTTTTCGAGCGTTTTTCGGCCCTCGGACCCTTTGGACCCTTCGGTTGGAGATGGCCTAACATCTGCCTTAGCTCTGCCTAATTGTTTGCTGATTTTCTCTCCGATTTTGGCCTACTCGAAAAGGCTAACCATCGCCTAGCACCTAGACGCCACCTAGGCAGCCGCATAAAGCACAAAACATTGCTAGGTTGTAGTCTACTGAGAATTATATTGTTTTAATATTGTACAAGGTTGTAATGCTATGCTTTACTTTGCATTTGAAAGTAAATTATTGGCGTAAAACATAGAGTTTTATTTTCAAAGAAAAAATTTGCAAAGTTTACACTTAAACACAATTACAAGGAACAAAAAAGAGAACATATGTGATTAGTAATCGCCATTGTTCAATGAATAAGTAAGACAAAGAAAAATAATGTTTAGAGTGAATAATAAAGAACATTCAACTGTTTTACTCCTGCCACTGCTGTTGCACTTTCCAAACGAATGAACTTGCACTAAGTATAAAGTTTAGACTTCATTGACCCTAAGTAGCTTGAAGTCTTAATCATTAAAGTGTTCTTGTGGGGCTTTAATGATGGGCTTTAATCATTAAAGTCTTAATCATTGACCCTAAGTAGCTTGAAGTCTTAATCACTAAGTATAAAGTTTGGACCTTCCATTTCTCTCCTCTGTGAGAGATCTTCCCTCTGCATGTAAGGGTCTCTCTCTCATTTTGTGAGAGAATTTTAACAGTTGCAATTTCTCACCATCCCTCCCGTTTCTTCAGTTTCCCCATCCGATTGCCGTTTTGAGAGTCGGAGGCTTGGAATTTTTCTTATTACTTTCTGTGTTCTTTTCATACCGTAGTCCCCATCTTACAGCCCCTTTTCCTCAACCTCACCCCTTCTATATTTCCATTACCAACTTGCACATCAGTCCATTTCAACCATGTTTTTCCCCACCATTTTCCTTCTCCCTTACCCAAAAATTAGATATTAAAGTTTTGGACCTAATCTGGAATTTCAATTTTTATACTTTAAGATTTGATTTTTGCTTTGGGTATGCTTGCCACTTTTTGGTTGATTTTGCTATGCCTTGGTCTTTGTAGACCCACTATAGTTTTGGATCCTTCATGGTGGCTATTTTGGTGGTTGCTAGCCGGAGACAAAGGGCGTGAGACTGTTTCTATTTGTTGGGGATTAAGGTTTTTCCGGATGTTTTTACTTTTGGGCTTATTGCTTTTGGTGTCTTCTTGTTTTCGTTTGCTGCTGGTGCCTCTCTTAGTTCTTCTCACATTTGTGGATTTCACGTCTGCGGTGGTGGGTCGAGCTTTTTGAGAGTCATGTTTGACTCATCGTTTGATCGCTTGAAGATGACGCATGTTGCTAGTTCCGGTTGGATGCTACAATACCATCTTTTACGGATCTCCCGTCGAGGCTTCAGTCTCTTCTTTGGTTCATCGGTTCCGTAGTGACGTTGTAGGAAGATTAAAAAAGTTCTTTGCCTTTTGTTTTTTCTTATTATGGGTTCCAATTTCTGTTTTGGCCCAAACTTCTGTTTGTTTAGAAGGTCTTTACTTTTCTCCTATGCTTGCTTTTGATTTTGGGCTTCCTTTCATGTAATCTTGCTTTGCTGGTAATGAAATTATCCTTGACCCCGCTCCACAAAAAAAAAAAAAAAAAAAAAAAAAAAAAAAAAAAAAAAAAGAATTTCTTGCAATTTGGCTAATTAATAACTATTTTAAATTTCATAAGAATTAAATTTTCAAATTGATTTAACGTGGGTGAGATTTTCAAATTTTTTTTTTTTTTAAATTGTATGGTACTAATTTACCAATTGGTGCTAGGTAAATTATTGTGTTATACATGAAAATCAAATTATTTCAGGGGACGAAGTGAGGGTTTGTTTCTTTTAAAGAATGAGTTTGAGATAAAAGAATATAATCTAACAAACGATATATAAGTAATGAAATCTAACTTTGTCACAATTTGAACTTTTTAGGCTGAAAGGTTCATAAAAAAAATTAAGATAGAACATCTAAAACTTAACTTAAGAAAAACTTAAAAAATAAAATAAAATCATTTCTTAATTAATTTACTATATAAATAAGTATATATAACCAGATATATAGTCAGAAGAAATTAGGCCTGGAAAACAAGTTATGTTTGTCGTTTTCGTGTAACACCGTTATCTTAACGGGTCGTGTTGTGTCACACCCGTTATCTTAACGGGTCCTTAACAGGTCGGGTCATTTTATCGAACAGGTGAAGTGACCCAACCCGTTAAGAAAAATATTTATTTTTTCTTAAATTTGCACATACCACACATTGCCACATAAATATTACTTCAAAACATTAATACACATGTTGTTTAAGTATTACATCTACACTTGAAATTAAGAGCCTAATAAACAAACATCTATACACTACTAGTCTATTGCAAACTATTAAATGTACAAGGATACACTACTAGTCTATTACAAACATCCATACACTACTCGGAGTTAAAATAATCGTTAAATCATGATTTTTTATTCATAACCGTCGAAAAGTTTTGTCCCGTTATTTGATCTCTAAATGTTTGTTTTTTGCGATTTTTGGTGTATGCGATCTTGAAGCATATACAAACAAGTTTGACGTTGAAATTAGTTTCATAGAATGCGTATCCCATCAAAACAATATATTCACTAACACTTAGAGTTTATTTATACTTCCATTAAGTATAATATAAGATTTTGTGGTATCCACTAGTGTAAATATTTTAAATTGAAGATCGTTCATTCATTGTATTCATATAGGGTCAAAGAGTGTAGCTGTAAAAAATTATCAAAATCAGAGTTAAAATAACCATTAAATTATGATTTTTCGTTGATAACCGTCGAAAAGTTTTGTCCTGTTACTTAATCTCTAAATGTTTGCATTTCGCAATTTTTGGTGTATGCGATCTTGAAGTATATACAAACATGTTTGATAGTTAGATTATTGAAGCTAGTTTCGTACAATGCGTATCCCATCAAAACAATAGATTCACTAACACTTAAAAGTTTATTCACTTTCATTAAGTATAACATAAGATTTTGTGATATCCACTAGTGTAAATATTTTAAATTGAAGATCAAATTCATTCATTGTATTCATATAGGGTCAATGAGTGTAACTGTAAAAAATCATCAAAATCAGAGTTAAAATAACTGTTAAATCGTGATTTTTCATTGATAACCGTCAAAATGTTTTGTCTCATTACTTGATCTCTGAATGTTTGTTTTTTGCGGATTTTGGCGTATGCGATCTTGAAGCATATACAAACAAGTTTGACGGTGAGATCATTGAAATTAGTTTCGTAGAATGTGTATTCCATCAAAAAGATTGATTCACTAACACTTAAGAGTTTATTAATATTTTCATTAAGTATAACATAAGATTTTGTGGTATCTACTAATGTAAATATTTTAAATTGAAGATTGAATTCATTCATTGTATTCATATAGGGTCAAGGAGTGTAGCTGTAAAAAAATCATCAAAATCGGAGTTAAAATAACCGTTAAATTATGATTTTTCGTTGATAACTGTCAAAAAATTTTGTTACGTTACTTGATCTTTGAATGTTTGTTTTTTGCGATTGTTGGCGTATGCCATCTTGAAGCATATTCAAACAAGTTTGATGGATGAACTGTTGAAATTAGTTTCGTAGAATGCGTATCCCATCAAAACGATAGATTCACTAACACTTAGAGTTTATTTATACTTTCATTAAGTATAACATAAGATTTTGTGGTATCCACTAGTGTAAATATTTTAAATTGAAGATCGAGTTCATTCATTGTATTCATATAGGCTCAAGGAGTGTAGTTGTAAACAATCATCAAAATCGAAGTTAAAATAACCGTTAAATCGTGATTTTTCGTTGATAACCGTCGAAAAGTTTTGTCCCGTTACTTGATCTCTGAATGTTTGTTTTTTTGCGATTTTTGGCTGATGCGATCTCGAAGCATATGCAAACAAGTTTGACAATTAGATCGTTGAAATTAGTTTCGTAGAATTCGTATCCCATCAAGTTCAATGGTGTATATATATATATATATTTATTTATTTATTAAGTAAATTTAAATTTATTTATTTTGGATGTATAACACTTAAGAAATTGAATGATATGTATATTTAAGCCGATCCAATGGTCACCAATATTTAATATTTAATTTAATATATATATATATATATATATATTTATAGTTTTTAGAGCACCCCCAATGGAAGCTTTATCCTCCATAAGGCTACCACATTTCTAGCCTTAGTGAGAGATTTCATCCCCAATAAACCAGAAAATGAGATTAGATCCACCACTGAGGCTAGTAACTTCATTTATTGGGTAGCAGAAAATCGGGTTACATCTAACCCGAAAAAACAGTGGGTCCTACAAAAAAAGTAACAACCTATGTGAGCAAAATTTTATCATTCTTTCTCCACTTGCAAATACACTTATACTCTCATTTTATTATTTTTTAAATTCTTTTTTCTTACTTATTTTTCTTGCAATTTGGCTAATTAATGATTGTTTTAAATTCTATAAGAATTAAAATTTCAAATTGATTTAACGTTCATAGGCATTAAAGGGTGAAATTTTCAAATAATTTTTTTCAAAATTGTATGATACTAATTTACCAATTGGTGCTAGGTAAATTGTTGTGTTATATGTGAAAATCAAATTATTTCAAAGAGCGAAGTATGAGTTTGTTTTTTTTGAACGAATGAGATTGAGATAAAGGAATCTAATTCAACGAACGATTCATAAGTGATGAAATCTAACTTTATCACAATTTAAACATTTTAGCTTGAATGGTTCACAAAAAAAAAAAAAAATCATCACTTAATCAAATTAGAACATAAATAAATATATATAATCCCATATAGAGCCCGAAAGATATAGCTCCTCATTAGGAGATATTTTTTATAAAGCCCTAAAGATTTTCAGAACTCTAAAATGGGATATATCCATCACTTTTTCAGCTCCATATAAAGCCCCTTACTGGGGATGCTCTAATCTCTCTACCATTACATTTCCTTCCTACTATTTGAATAATCACGGTTAAACTATGTCAACATCTCATATTAATTTTTTATATAAAGATAATAAAATAAAAAATAATATGTGAGAGAAGAGAATAAAAAGGTAGAAAATCGTATTCCAAAAGAAATAACCCTCGGGAAGAGATTCTTTATTTACTACCGACATCACAACACAATAAATCATGACCCCACCTTGAATGATCTGTCTCAATCGGACCTGCAATAAAAAAAAATAGAAAATATGTCCTTTTAACACTACATATTTGGGTGCTCATCCTCCGGCACGTGTGACCGACCTCGATTAAACTACAGAAAACCCACAAAAACCAATACGTGGCTTGTGTCTGTAGCAAAGCACAAAGCCGTTGTGTCGTTTGAGGTAATGGCAGAGCCCAAGGGCCTCCAGCCACTCACGCACCTGACTAACCTGACCGCACCGCTGGACGGGGGGGTGTTAATCCACCTTGACACGCTTAAGGCAAAATCCGATACTTGTTCTTCTCCTGCCACGTGTCCTCTTCTTGCCATCCTATAAATGCAGCACCAACTCTCTTCAATCTAGCTCGGAAATTCTGAACTTAAAACCCTTCGTACTGTCTACTCTTTTTTTGCAACCAACCCGATTTATCCATCCGAGTTTTTTGCTTCAGTTTTCAAGTTCTTGTTGTTTTTGTTGGACCCCCGCCCCGCCCCCAAAAGAAAAAAATGGGAAAAGCTTGGACCTTTCTTACCCAAGTTCACACAGTTGCTGGGTAAAACTTCATTTTCTTGCTTTTTTAACATTTAATTTTTGGTTCGATTTTCTTTCCAATTTGTGTTATTTTTGTCTTTCTGGGTTGATCAGTTATCTGACCCAAAAGTTTCTTGACAATTTATGCAGGCCAGTGCTGATGTTGCTTTACCCTTTGTAAGCATCTCTCTCTCTCTCTCTCAAAGTTTATTTCTTTTGATTAATTTGATGAAACCCAATAAGTAGATGAAGAAGAAGTATTAATTTTTGGTTTTTGTTGCAATGGGCATGTATGTTTATATGATTTGAGTGTAGATATGCATCAGTGGTAGCCATAGAGAGCACGTCCAAACTAGATGATGAGCAGTGGCTTGCCTATTGGATTATTTACTCTTTCCTCACTCTCGTGGAGATGTTGCTCCAACCAGCCCTCGAGTGGTAAGAACAAATTAAGAAACTTATCAATTTCGTTTAATTTTCAATTTTTTCGTTTTCAATTTTCAATTTTGGTTTTCACTTTCTTTGAAAACTGAAATGGTTATCAAACGGGCTTTTGTTTTAAGTTTATCATAATTTAAGTTTGTTAGTTTGTGATTAAGTTTGTTGGTGGTGGAATATTTGTAGGTTACCAATTTGGTACAATGTGAAACTTGTGTTTGTGGCATGGTTGGTTCTGCCACAGTTCAAGGGGGCAGCTTTCTTGTATGAGAGATATGTGAGAGATCAAGTCAGAAAGTATGGAGGATTTAATAACCATCCCCAATATAACCATCCCCAATCCAGCAATACATCCCCCACTGGCAAAGCAAAGAACAAGTTTGTGCAGTTCATGAACCCCAAGACTGTGAGTGGTTCTTAATTTCAAGCTTTGATAATATTTCATTTTCCAAAGATTCTCCTTTGATTTATTCAATTTAAAAGCTCGTAAAAAAATATGGAGTGCGAAAAATCGAATTCTTATTTTGATTCTCAAATGGGCCTTTTCTTTTCTACTTTTACACCTTTTAAGATTGATGTTTACGATTAATTATTCTAATTAATCCTTGGTTTGGTTAATGGCTAGGGGGAGCAGGAGGCCTATTGAAAGAGGCAGAGAAAGCAATCTAATTTCCCTGAAAAAATAAATTTCCCAAGCTGACTGGTGTGGATGAGTGCACTGATTGGAAGTTCTTCAACCTTTGCTTTCTTTTCTTACACTTTCGGCCTTTCACCTTACTTGTTTTCCATGTACAACTTCTAAAGTAGATGACTTTGATGCCCCTGTGTTCCTTCATCTGTAGTGTATAAGATCTCCACTTAGTGATCATTTCATTAGTGTGTAATGTATGACGTTTATTCAGCTCTTTGTACGCTACTTGGTCGATAATAATCCACCGCCTAATTTACTTTAGTATTGATTGGACGTGAGTTGTTTGTGCATGTCTCTCTCTTCCTCTTTCCATTCTTTTCTATCTTCTCTTCTAATATTCTTTATTTTGTCTTTTTTTTTTAATAAAAAATTAATATAAGATATCAACAGTGACTTGTTTAAATATAAAAAATTAATATAAGATGTTAACGTGAATTAACCATTTAAATAAAAAAAAAAGAAAAAAAATAGACAAAAAAAAAAAAAAAAAAGAAAGAGAATCTTATTTCCTCTTCCGGACCCTTTCACACAAATAATTATGAAACAAAAGAAACTCATTCCTTTCACACAAATAATTATGAAACAAGAGACTCATTTTCTGGGCCGATGTTTCAACCTTCTACGTCAGATCCAATTCCAACTTTCAACTCACAGATAATTATGAAACAGAAATAGTTATGAAAGGGGAAACTTATCACAATAAAAGTATTACCGTGTTGGTGTTTCAAATTAATATTTAGTATGATACGTTGTATTTTGTAACATAACTATCTGTCTAAGTTGAAGTACCGTACTAAATGATATTTCACTGCATGAAAGTCTTGTTACAAAGTAGGAAGGGATTGGAAAATTTTAAGTTATCTTTAATATTTTGAAAATTATTATTGACATTTTAAAATAGTAATATTTTTATTAAAAAAAAAAAAGAATTTGCAAATAAAAAGTTCATCGTTTTTCTGATTTTCTTAAAACACTAAATTATGTTGCTTGCTGAATAGGGGTGGGAAACATTTATTGGATACACCAAGTGCCAAATGGCCCGATGAACCCGCATTGCATTATTGCATTCATGAAAGAAAAAGTCTTCAAAGTTTGAACTTGAATTTTTTTTCTAAGAACACTATTGTGCCAGGATAGCACCAAACCAATTGGAACCAACTCAAGTTAACCCGCAGATAATATATCAAATGAAATGCAAGAACAAAATATAAAAGACACTCAGATTTTAATAAAGTTTCTCAACAGTCAGTGTAACTGAACTATGTCCTCGGAATAGTAAGAGCTCAGTCGATAATCCACTATCAACCAAATGGGAGTTTACAAAGTGTTGTCACCCTCACAACCCAAACCCCAACACACCCAATGACTCTCACTGAACAAAGAAACAAATAAGTAAAGAAATATAATGATCAATTTCTTCTCTATACAAAGCTCAAAGCTATTACAACAACTAATACTTTGATGAATGATTGCTAACCAAAAAGAAGAGCACTTTCTTCTTCTCTTCTAAGTGGGGCTGCGGCACCTTTTCTAATTTTTGCTTCTCTCAAAACAAATGGCAGCAGCTGCTGCCTCACTAAAACCCTAGCCACCTCACGTGGCTTGCACATATGGGCTAAATAAAAGGACCCATTGAATGGGCTGCTGAGATGAATTAAAGCCCAATAGAATTTGGACACAAATCCAACAAACACCACTTTTGTCACCAAATTGCCTTTTTAGACACACGGACCAACCCACTTATTTGCAAACACTGATATCTCGCTCGACGAAGAGCACAACCACCACATACGACCAACAGAGGGCCGCCGGCCGATGGGACACATCATGCATATGCCCTCCTCTCTCGCGTACAGAGGTCTTGATTTTTACACAGTTACCTTTTAGGTTGAAATGGAAAACGTATAGTTAGGCTTTGGCTATTGAATAATTAAGTTCTTTTAGTTTTCGTGGCAGTTCCTTCCCAGTCAATACGTGGTTTGCCATTTCCTGCCTTCTGATTTCCATGTTTAACAGGTTTTCTTGGAAAACTTACTGTTACTAACGTGATATTTTACCACATTGTAATTGTATCTTGTTTTGCAAATTTTGTTTACGTATCATTAGTTGCACAAAAAAGATGGCGATCTAGTGAGCATGTCCGAGAGGATGTTGCTAAAAATATCGTGAATTTATATTAACCAAAAGCTTATTTGGTTTGATTTGGTTTGGTTTTGGTTTGTAGAAGTTTTGGTTGTGAAGCACAGCCCCTAGTTGCTAAACAGCATTTTTTAGTCCAGTAATACTTCTCTTCTAGGTAGATGTCTAAGATTAAATTGATCCTCCTTTTAATTTTATTTGAGAACCTACACGTTCGATCTTCTTCTGTCGAACAATTCCTTTCCATTTGGCCTTTTATTGTCCAAGGCGTCGAGATTTCAATAAAACAGCAGGAATTTTATTTTAAAAACCGAAAAAAAAGAAAAGTTTCGAACCCTTGACTTTGAGCGTGTTCTTTGTTTGAGAAGAAGATGAACACAAAAGCATTTTTGTTATGATTTTTTTTTTTTTTTTTTTTTTTTGGTCAAGGAGATTATTATTACAAAAAACACACCTTACAACATAGGCCAGTAAGGCACAAAAACCAAACAACTTCCGCCACCACAGCCATCTCCACCCTCTGAAACACGTCCATCAGCCAATTCCCATCCTCTGTGCAGTTGCGCCTCCACAGATGCCACCTCAAACCTCGACTTGCTACCAGAGCACAAACATAAACAATGGATAATCGACAACCAAGTGAACGGAGCCGACTATGGTATGAAGTTCGTGGATACCACAAACGACACTGCCGGAATAACCGACGGACAACAAGGAAATAGTGGTGATGGTTGTAACACCTGAGCCAGTGTAAACACTGGAACTCTACACACAATCTCCTCATGAAACATGGCTGAAGATCAGATCAAAGATGAGCAGGGAAGAGGTATACCTTCAGGAGTAGAGGAAATGGGGAGACCAAAGTGAAAATTGGGAAAGGATAGCAGTAGAGGCAGGGAGAGAAGAAGGAAAAGAGAAAAGAAAATACACGGCAACCAACCCCGACCGAAGCTAGGGTCGGTGTTATCGGAAAATCCCAAGTTCGAAAGACTTACATGCAATGAGAAATACTCTCAGATTAGAGAGAAAGAACTCTCACTGTACATAGAGAATACCAAATCACAAAAGCTTTTTTTATTAGAAAAATAATTAGGGCTTGTGGGTAGTTAAACTAAAGTGGTGAGGTGAAATTAGATGGGTTGCGGTATTTATTAGAAAAAATATTGTACATTGTAGAACAAAGACTACTTTCTACGTTGCAAGATGCACCATCATGTGCACTCTTACTTTCGTGGGCAATTAAATGATCACAAATTATTACAAGAAAACAGAAAAGAAAGAGAGAAAAAAAAAAGGAGTAAAAAGTAAGAACCAACAGCAAAGGAAGGAAAAGGGAAGTAAAAGACCCTACCAAATCGGCTTCGAAGCCACACACGACTTCCAACTTCTTGTTGGGTTCCATGTGCTGAAAGGCGTTAATCTACGTTTCATTATGCTCAAAATCCATCAAATGGGGGTTTTTTGTTTGTGGTCGAAGGATACTTCCAAGTTTCATTGAACGAGAACATCAAGGGAGTTATGTGTGAATTGTGAACCCTGTATTTGAAGGGCACGTTGTAAGATGTACATTATATGCCCAAAAGTTCAAAAAGGAGGAGAGATTTTTCTAAGTTCTGGGTATTCAAGTGGTATTCCAATGACATAAGAGCAAGTCCACCCCTAAAGACTTTGCGCCAGCACCTAGCCCATTTATCTACTCAAGTGAACAGTAATAGACCACAGTGAGCAGTAATAGGCCAAAGCATCTCTATCCCTAAAAAAAAATAGCCTAGTCCATTTTATTAAAATATTATTATTTTTTATTACAAAATAATAAATAATAATAATTTTATTTTAAATTTCTGAATTTATTAAAAATTTTATGTATTTTTTAAAAGTGAAATTCTTAATTTTTGGGGGGAAAAAACGTGGATTGTTGATCTGTGATTGGACGCTCTAGTTTAAAAGTGAAATTCAAATTTTTTTTACCGTTGGAAATCCAACGGTAGAAATTGGGCCATGTCGCCCACCCGAGGGAGAGGTTAATGAGCCTGCGCCGCTGGGCTCTACCTCTGATTTTGTTGTCTCCTACTCGCTAGGATGTGCACGTGTAGGACATATGCCAGGCTTAAGAACACAAACAGGCTGATCCCCAGGTCTGTCAAAAATGGGCTGGTCTGGAGACCAGCTTAGGCTGGGTGCCAGGCAAACACATGGGCTAGAGTGGATTGGCTAAGTCCCAGCCTGTTTTTTCCACTGGGTGCTGGCCTCTTTTTGCTCCGGTGGAACTGCTCTAATACAAGTGGAGGAAATGATATACTTTTTGTGTCCCACCACTTGTATTATTACATATAGAGTACCAGCTTGAATACTAGGCACTGTAAAAAAGGGAACTTTAACAAAAAGCTCCCGGTACTGTTTACTTTAAAGAAAAACCATATTTTTACACTAAAAAGTTAATCATGGTACTATTCACTTTACCCTTTATTTTGTCCTTATCATTAAAACTCAAAGTTTTCAACCTCTTTTCATTAGTTTTTCTTTTAAAAATTTGAAAAAAAAAAAAGAAAAGAAAAGAAAAGAAAAAAATCTTGTCAAATTTTGAAGAGAAGCTCACATGTATCTAGGATATGATGGTGGCGCTTATTTCAAACTACTTGCACACTCACATATGTTTAAGTTTTCTCCTATGACAATGCTTGTGTGGTTGAGTGAAATACCACCAGTGGTATCCCCCATTAGGGAGAATGACAAGTCATCCATTTCAGTTACTGTTAAATAATGTGTTAAAACTAAATGTAACTAGTTGTGCTAATGGTTGTGATTAGTTAGAATAGTTATGAGATTAGCTAAGGCAATTAGGGGTGTCTATGTAAATAGCCAAAGCCTATACATATATCTTCATAGTGTACAATTCATTATTCAGTTAATATAATTGAAAACTTACAGAGGAAGTTTTCTGTTTTAATATGGTATCTTGCTATTTCGCTTAACAGGATCGATTCATCCTTCTGCTCGATTCTTGATCGATTCTTGTTCTCATTCTCCTATGATTCTTCAATTCTTCATCTCTGATCTATCTTGCATCTTGATTTCTGCAAGATGTGACGGCTCAATCGTCTTCGCCATCGACTGGATCGTCTTCTTCGTCGATTCAAAACCCTAATTCCTCTTGCAATCCAAGTCCTATGAATTCCGGCACCTCTTTTACGATTCACAACATCGGCAGCATGGTGCCAATTAAGCTGAAAAGATCAAACTATCTACCATGGTGTGCGTTGTTTGGCCCAATTTTCAGGCGCTACAAGCTTCTTGGCATCATTGATGGTTCTGAAGTCTGTCCACCACCATTCTTGCCCGATCATACCATAAACTCTGCCTTTGAGGAATGGTATGAAAAAGATCAAAATCTTTTGATCTGGCTCAATTCCATGCTCTCTAAAGAAATCATCCCTTTCACGGTTGGGGTTTCATATTTTTGAGAGCTCTGGGTGAAGCTTGAACAACGATTTGGTGGAATTTCAGAGCCTTACATCCATCAATTGTCGCTCCTTTAATCAATTCAAAAATGATCTCACTCCATCTTTGAGTATCTTTAAGAAATTAAGGAAATTGTAGATTCCTTGCAAGCAGTTGGTGCTTATGTGTCCGATCGCGATCTTAGGGCAGCCACGCTTCATGGATTGCTTAATGAATTCGAGTCTTTCATTGACTCTATCATGCTTCGGTTGTCTTCTACATCCCTTGATGAACTCCATTGACTTCAACTCACTAAAGAATTATTTATGGCTCAACGCAAAACTGTCAACTCATATTCTGCAGCTGAGTATTTCCAAGCTTTCTTGGTGCAATCTCAACCCCCTCTACTACCCATTCCATCTGTGTTTGCTGCTCAACATTAACTCCAATCGTGGCAACAACTAAACTCTAATAATCGTGGCAAAAACACTCGAGGCAATTACTTCTCTGATAGAGGCAATCGTAACTTCCATAAGAACCATGGTAATTTCTCCAACAATTGTGGCAATTGAAGTTATCAAATCCCTCGCACTACTCAAGGTTCTTCCACCTTCACAGCTCTTTGCCAGATATGTGGATCTACTAGTCATAAGGCAATTGATTGCTTTGATTGCATGAATCTGGACATCTGTGGTTGAAATCTTCCATCCAAACTCGCTGCCATGTGTGCACATCACTCTGCAAAACCATCTCAGTCTTGGTTGATTGACCCGGGTGCCACCTCTCACATCACCAATGATGTTGCCAATATTTCTTCTCTTACCCCCTATACAGGCGAGGATAAAATGTATATGGGCGATGGTAAAGGCCTTTCTATTCATCATATTGGTTCATCATCCTTGCACATTCCTCACACTTCTTTTCAGCTGCAAAATGTTTTACACGTTCCTCACATAAAACGTAATATCTTATCTGCGTATCAGTTTCTTAAGGATAATAATGTTCATAGACACTTGACCCCTATGGATCCATTGTCAATGATCATATTTCGGGGAAGATGCTTTTGTGGGGACTGGTAGAGATGGATTTTATCCTCTTCAAGGTTCCAGCAACTCTTTTATTCCATCACATTCAACTTTGCTCAATATTAAAGCTCTTGTTAAAGTTTGGCACAAACGCTTGAGTTATCCTTCCTCCTCTACTTTTAGAAGGGTAATATCTACTAATAAACTTGCATTACAAGGCAAGTCCACTGTTGATTTTTTCTGTTCAGATTGTGCACTTGCAAAGAATCATAAGCTTCCTTTTGGAGTAGCTTCTTTAACAACTCAAAGTCTTCAACTTTTTTACTGTGATATGTGAGGTCCTACATCTGTTATCTCCAATAATGGTTTCAAGTACTATTTGCTTCTTGTTGATGACTTTAGCAAATATAGTTGATTCTTTCCTTTGAAATCAAAGTCGGATGTATTTTCTACATTTGTTGTCTTCAAATCCTATGTAGAAAACTTGGAAATAAAATCAAAGTTTTGCGTTCAAATTTAGAGGGTGAATTACTAGTCACTCTTTTGCATCATTTCTCAATAAACATGGCATTTTACATCACTTCAGTTGTCCCCATACCCCTGAACAAAATGGTTGTGCCGAGAGAAAGCACATGCACCTTGTTAAGACAGCTCGAACTTTGCTTGTTGCTTCTCATGTTCCTCATATATTCTGGGTTGAAGCATTCTCCACTGCCATGTATCTAATTAGTCAACTTCTCATCTCTGTTATTTCAAAGTCACCATGGAAACTGCTATTCAATTAACGTCCGGACTACTCTAAACTCAAAGTGTTTGGTTGCCAATGCTTTCCTTGGCTCAAACCTTATGTTCATAGTAAATTGGATGCCAAGAGCAAAAGTAGTGTATTTTTGGGATATAGTCTTCAACATAAAGGCTATAGCTGTCTTGATCCCCTCGCAAATAGAATCTACATCTCTATCCATTTTAGTCACTGCAGCTCCAAAGTTCAAACCAAGATGCTTTGTGTTCAAAAGGTCCATCTATGGATCTTCACTTTGGCAAATATATTCCCAATATCGCCACTAGCAATGCATCATCAACACCACCATATGTTTCTGCCCTTGTTCCAATTCCTCCGAGTTCATCTTCTACTGGAACCATTTCAGTACCTATTTCTTCTAGTTCTATTTCTGTTTCAGAACCCTCAACTTTGCCACCAAGTCAGCCAAGTCATCCTTCTATCACTGTTAATTTCCATCCCATGAGTACAAGATCCAAGGTTGGCATATGCAAAATCTAAGTCTCAGGCTTATGCAGTAACAAAGCATCATCTTCCAGTTGATCTTGAATATGTTCCCAGAACCTACTTGCAAGCTTATAAGCATGCTCACTGGCGAGCTGCAATGCAAGATGAATACAATGCTTTCATATCTACTGGTACTTGGTCTCTAGTTCCCTCTCATCTTTCCCAAAATATAGTTGGATGTAAGTGGGTGTTTCAGGTTAAGAAAAAGCCTGATGGCACTGTTGATAAGTATTTGTGGTTATTGTGTGTTCCAAGGCTCTAATATCATTAGCTGGAGTGCCAAGAAACAAAGTACTGTTGCTCGGTCATCTACAAAAACTTAATATCGCTCCTTAGCTCACACAGTTGTAGAAATCACTTCGTTGCAAAATTCTCAGATATCTTCACTTTCCTCTACCTACACTACCTACACTTTGGTGTGACATTCTCAGCAATATCCTTAGCATCTAATCTTGTCTTTCATGCTAGAACAAAGCATGTTGAGATAGACTACCACTATTTCCGAGAATTGGTTTTGGCTAATCTCCTTAGAGTGCAGTTTGTTTGCAGTGAAGACCAATTAGCTGATCTTCACACCAAGTCCCTATCTAAAAGCAGATTCACCTATTTGTGTTCCAAGCTTCCAATTGGAATCATTTATGATTCCCCTTCTTGCTTAAGGGGGTGTATTAGGGAGAATGACAAGTCATTCATTTCAGTTACTATTAAATAGTGTGTTAAAACTAAATGTAATTAGTTGTGCTAATGGTTGTGATTAGTCAGGGTAGTTATGAGATTAGCTAAGGCAATTAGGGGTATCTATGTAAATAGCCAAAGCCTATATATATCTTCATAGTGTACAATTCATTATTCAATTAATACAATTGAAAACTTACCGAGGAAGTTTTCTGTTTTAATATCCCCAAGCACATGAACTTCTCGAAATCAACACTTGAGGCGGTGAGCTAATAAAGATTTTTGACCCGCACTTGTTGGGGTTTGTTCTATTTGTCCTAACAAGTTGGCGATCATTTTTCAAATCTTAATTGTTGAAATGTTTAATTTTTTGGTATCGTTGATAACTAATCACTATGTCGTCAACCTTTGAATATTAAGCTTCCAATATATGGTTTATATATATTATTGATATTTAATTTAATCAGTTATTCAATTGAGATTTAATTTTCAATCATCTTAGCCAATTCCCAACTTTTCTTTCTTATCAATCGATCGATGTGTTTGAAAATGTATGTCAAAGGAATTGGCATATTAAATCAATCTGCATTTTCCCGTTATGCTAATATCGAAAGGTTGATTTTTAAAGGTATATTTTGGTGCGTGCTTGTACTATTGTGTACTGAATAGACGTACATATATACGTACACATGCGATGCATGTGGGCAGCCAAGAAGTAGAAAGAAACACACCCAAAAGTTCATAAAAGCTTTCGGTTCTTTAGGCACCAAAAAGTAAGAAATCCCCATCTTCATGTGTTTTTTAAGATATAAGAAAGCATTATAGGATAACTTTAAGACAACAAGGTTGGCTGTTAAAAAAAACAAATAGTGTTATCCATACACACATGAGAAAATTAGAATTAAATGCCTCATTTTAAATTTTTGTAGACTAAACATTTATGCTTTTTGAGTTTTTTTTATTAAGTTTTTGAAACATTTGACTAAGATACTCAGACTTGAACTACTTCAAATTAATTGCAATGAATTTACATTTAAATATCTACTATATATTTTAAATAATTTCAACTATATTTAAGTCCAAAAATTTAAACTTTTCAATCTAAGTGTACACTCACGCCAAATGAAACATACCAACATTAAATAAAAACATACCAACGTCAAACGAAAACGTACCAACCTCGAATTAAAGCGTACCCAATTATAAACTACATTAAAATGGATATTCATCCTTTTGGAATGTTTAAAAATATGTTTAATTCATAAACAATGATCTAGATAGTCTTGTTTTTTGGTAGATAAGTCTCTGAAACATTTTTTAGTTGATTGGAGATAAATCCTTATTATTGTAGATAATGCTAAATAATAACGATAAATCATATATTAACAAAAAGGTTATTATCCATTGATTAATGACTCTTTCTAAAAAGAAAAAATAATTAATTAAAGTAATTTAAACTTTTACATTGTTAACGACTCTTTCTATAAAAAAAAAAAAAAGGTAATTCCTCATCATTAGAACAAAAAGTAATAAAACTTATGTTTTGAAAACAAACGTACCAACAATTCAAATGTACAAAAAACTAAATAGACTAAAAATTCAAATGTATCAAGAAGCCAAATGGACCAAAAATTCAAATGTACAAAGTAATTAAATGTACCATTATAAGCAAACGTACCTAACAATGAGTTTTGTTACATTCTATTTAATTTACTAAAGTAAATATTTTAATAAAAAATAAAAAAAATCTTAAATCATCATAATAAGAGATGCATAAAAATAGGAGAAAAAAGGGAATGCTAACGTGATTAGACTTCTAATGAAATAAAATTAAAGTACCAAAATTGTAGGGAAAATGTTTAATCAAATTTGTCAAAGGAATGAATGTTTAGTCTATGACATTTAAAAGCGAGGTGTCTAATTCAAAACGTCCCTACACACATTTTTACTTCTCATATACTTCTTTTAATTTCCGCGCGTCGGATTGATTGAATTGAATAAAATCATAAAATCAATGAACAAAAATTAACAGAGGTATGTGAGAGGTAAAATTAGATGTGTGAATAAACCTATCTTAAGAAAAAATAATGCATGTATGTATAATACTCTTTTATATCATGTTGTTTGATTATTTATAATATTTAGAGAAATAGAAATGTGGAAGGGAAAAGACGAGCTAGGGTGTTGTTTTGGATCCTCAAAGGGTTCATATCATGTTTACCAAAAAAAAAAAAAAAAAAAAAAAAAGGGTTCATGTCATTTATCCACCAATGTAAAACGAGATATGTGCTCAATTAACAACCCAGATTTCATATAAAATGAAACAAGATCTTCCACATACATATCTAATAAGCAGCCCTGGCGCTTTCATCACCTAAAATGCATTAGTGTTGTAAAAATGCATGTAAATATGGATGTCCACTATGTAGTGGGAGTAGTAGGTAAAGGTTTAATGGGTGTAGTATGTGAAGGCATTAAGTGAGTGTGGTAGGTATTGATTTAACATCTGGCCTATTCATTTGCCTATATAAGAAAGACCAAAGTGTAAGAAGAGGAGACAACATCAAAAAGAGGAGAGAATAGAGAGTTATATTTGTACTCCTATTATTCCAAATAATGAATCAAATCACCATTGCTGCCCTGAAGACGTACTCCAGTCACACTGGTTGTAGAGAAACCTCGTAAATTTTGTATCTTATTTCATTTATTCCAATGCACACATACTGTTGATTTTACAACACGTTATCAGCACGAGAAGCTCTCGTGTCAATGGAAAGCACAACGCCACAAATCCGGTGAAGCACTACTTACCTCTCACCTCTGTCAGCTGGAATCTCACAGATAAGAAAATCTTTTCATTTATCTTCAAATCACTGTACTACTAATTTTCTTGAAGCAACTATATATCTTTTTGTATAACTGTATATCATCCTTTGCAGAAGTAGAAGGGTACATACTCAAAATCCATAGAAAACCTAATAGCCATTTACCCAACCTCTGAACTCTAACTTGCTGACCTCGGATTGAAATACTTTCTTCTTGAAAGTTGTTCATCCACCCAATACCTATAACATATCAAATTTTCAGAAAATTCCAACTGTGCAATCGTCGCAGATGTCTAAAACACCAACTCAGTTTCCAATTCTGCATAAAACTGGACAGCCATATTATGAGTATCGAAACTTCATTTTTGGTAGGTCAGATTGAAACTGTTTCGTCACGAAAGTTGTTCGGTATCCTCTTATCCATATCATATTAAAATTTGAGCTAAATCTAACAGTTTGATTTTCTCATAAGTTGTAGACACTACTCTTGACTCCAAAAATTATGAGAACCGTTTCGATCCTTTCAAAACTCACCGGAGAAGGAACACCAATTGAGACTTATTGTTACTATTACTTCCTAAGTGGAATTGGATCCCATCTCGATCCATTTTGTGGAGATCCTAGAAATCCCCACATCTTAGTCGTTCATCATATATTGTGCGGTCATAAATCATTTGCTTTTTTTTTTATTTGAAATTTAACACAAATAGTATCTGACAAAAATTAACCGCACGATGTACGATGAACAGTTAGGATGTGGAAATCCCTATGATCCCCACAAAATGGATCCGGATAGGATCATTTTCCTTCCTGAGTAACTAAAAGGACTTAGAGTTGTGAAAATAAAAATAAAATAAAATAAAAGGGATGAAACAAAAGGAAGTGGCATACAAAGAAAAAAAAAATGAATAGGCAAGATGTTAAATCAACACCTACCACACTCACTTAATGCCTTCACCTACTACACCCATTAAGCTTTCACCTATTACTCCCACTACATGGCGGACATCCACATTTACCTTGCATTTTTACAACACTTCCCTTTGGATGACAATATGTCAATATTGATTGTCTTGATAAAATCTTGATATGTTTTGGATGCTCATTTGGATGAGTATCTCCCCTTGATTTCAAATTCTTTAGGTTGATGCGTGTCAATGCAATATTTGAAATCAGGGGGAGATACTCATCCAAGGTAGCATCCAAACATATCAAGATTTTAATGAGGTAGTCAATATTGAGATATGGCTATCCAATGGGGAGTGTTGTAAAAATGCATGGTAAATATGGATGTCCACTATGTAGTGTGAGTAATAGGTAAAGGCTTAATGAGTTTAGTAGTTGAAGACATTAAGTGAGTGTGGTAGGTATTGATTTAACATCTTGCCTATTCATTTGCCTATATAAGGAAGGCCAAAGTGTAAGAAGAGGAGACAACATCAAAGAGAGGAATAAGAGAGGAAGAGATGAGAGAATAGAGAGAGTTATCTTTGTACTCTTATTATTCCAAATAATGAATGAAAAGGAACCTCCAATCACAGTGATTGTAAAGGAACCTCATAAATATTATGTCTTATTTCATTTATGCCACTATACACATACCGCCGATTTTATAGCAATTAGACTTAATTAACCAACTACATACAATTATATGTCTAAATATCCCATTATACGTTATTGAGCAAAACTTGTGACATGGTATACTTTCTCCTCTGAAAGGTTCCCTTTTTGGTTCCACTCAACGATGTCCCACCTAGTTGAGGAATTATGAGAGGAAAAAGCAAAAAAAGATCCAGGAAAAGAAGGAAATGATACAATTATGCATATACTTTTTACGTGGACTACTAGTAATCCCCCTTTAATAATGTTGATGAACAAAGGGAATCTATAACCCAAACGCCCACCCAACATGAAGTCCCGAAACTCATTCATTAGCATAATCTATGAAGCTGATTCAAAGGCCTTATAAGTTAAACATGCAGACTCATTGCACAAATAAAACCTTAATTAAACAAGCTTTTAGCTCTTAATTTTCTTCTCGTGCGGTCGAGGTTTAATAAAAATAAAAACTCAATAATTTGGCTGCTATTGATGTCATGTTGAATTGCATGAATTTGATCTCGCTGACTGTCTGTCTCTGATGAACCCAGAATTAGATTTCTTCAGTCCCAGGTTTTTGTGTACTGGGAGCATGTTAATCCTTTTAGTTTTTGTTAAAAATTTGCAAGCAGGGGAAGAGCAAAGTTAGCTTAGCCTGAAAAATAAAAGTAACCAATAAACACTAATCAATCTCCCTATAACTTTTTAAAAGTCACCTTCTCCCATATGAAGTAAAATATAAAGAGTATGATGAATCTTAATTACCAAATTAACCCCATTTCACCCACTATATAAACCAGTGGTTGCAAATGCCTTACGGTCAGGCAGATGAAAACCTACCCCATTTTTTCTGAGATTGTCTTTTGAGCTAGCTCTTCCTCATTAGAATTACCTCTTACTCCACCCTTTTTTTAGGTTGAATTTATAACCTCCAAATGGATCCAATCAAGTTACTGAAGTTCCAAGCAGTCCACAAACACAAGAAACACCATCATCCTTTGAGCAATTTCGTCCTTTATTTTTTTACTGCATTAACTTGCAGTTTATTTTGTTTTAGCCCTTTGTGGCTTCCCTATGTATCTTCTTCCATGAAGGTATTTGTCCTCGTTACCATCCCTAAAATCAGTTCAGTATTCTTGAGCTCCAAGTTTGTGTTCATTCTAGGGAATCTCATTGTTGTTGCCCTTATAGGAGAATCCAAAATCTTTTCAACAGGGACTTCGCCATCTAATATTGTTGACCAATACGAAAGTATGAAAAGGATCCAAGGCCAGCAGAGCTCTTCAGGCCACCAAGAAAGGGAACTCAAGACCTTGAATACTCTTTTGGTTGAAGAAAGGGTAGTGCTGAAGAGGACTTGTGGAGATCTATTAGAAGCTGTAGATGAGAAAGGATCGGTTGGAGAAAGTGAGGAAGTAATGGAGGAGGCGAAAGAGGATTTAGATGAAGATGAAGATGATGATGATGATAATGATGATGATGAGCTTAATTTACCTGATGATGATCAAAAACTAAACCAAAGAGCTGATGATTTGATTGCAAGGGTTAATGAGAGGAGAAGGTTTGAACTGCTATTCGTAACTGATGGCCTTTAGTAGCAAAGAATAGTTGTAAGTTTTAAAGTAGATGTGCGTAGGCCAGTGGTCAGGCAGTGTGTGCTACCTCTTGCACTTGAAATCTAATTTTGTTCTAGATGCGTATATTAGAATTGTTTAGATATTGTTTTGCATAAAAGAGCAGAAGAAGTAATCTTATTGTTATGCATCTGTGATCAATAAAATTGGTATGTTAAAAGTGCCGTTCTATTGAGGCCCAAAGACTTTTGCCTTTTCTTCTTCTTTAATGGACATCCCTCTATTTTAACCTAATTAAGGTTTTACGTGAGAAGAGACTTAATTCATCTTGTAGTTTTAATGGAAAACTAACCAAAACCCCCCAAAAAACTTTCCTTTCAATTATAAGGACAAAATAATTCAATAATATCCAAAATGGGCATGAAAAAGAAGACAAGGGAGAAAGCATTCCAGGGATATCACTTGCAAAAGCAAAAATTGTCTCCAAAGTTCACATGCAAAGCAAAAGTCAAACCACGTTTAAGAAACAGTGCTGATAATTTCAGCAACAGTAGAAACATAGTGACAAATGACAAATACCAAAGAGATGTCCACACCATTTATTTATAATTTTAATACCATTGTATCCTCATTCAATCTATATAAGTGGAGTTCCATTCATTGTAAAAAACACCTCAACATCTCAATACCTGAACACCATACTCTCACCATATACTCACACCAACTTCATACTCTCAAGCATCTGTAGTCTTCATAGCATCATTTGTAAACATTTCTTTGTAAACACTTCTCTTTGTAAACATTTTATATATCAATAAAAGTTCAAATGTACATATTCAAGCAATCTCCAAGTCTTAAGTAAGTTTTCTTTTCTTTTTTTAGTGTGTTTGTTTAATTAGACTTCTAATCCAAAACAAGGAAACACCATTGTAGTTATATTATTAACTTGCTAAACTGACGATCATACTTTGTTCGAGCACTCTGTTATAGTTGAATGCTTGCCATACAAATAACTGGACATTAACCAGGGTACTTCTGAATTCTTCGTACCTCTGAGTTTAGCCATTAAGGCCTTATACCTGCATTGTGAGTGACCATCATGTTGAAACATGTCGAGTTCCATGTGCAAGGTTTTATGTCTAGTTGTTATAATGACCATTCGATATTTAACCGGGCTTACTTAGCGAATCTGGTATCAGAGCCAAGTTTAGCATTTTAATAGTATAATTATAATAGTAAAGTACCCTGAGGACAAAAGTCATTAACACAACTGATATCATACTTGTGTTATTTTGTATGAACAACAGATATTATTGTCCTTTGAGACCTCGGCGACCACAACCACCAGGTATTTATTGTCCGAGGCACCCAACTATAGTTAGCATAAAGAGAAGATTATCATATATATCCAAAAGAATTAACAGGACTTTGAAGAAGCAAAAGTTTTATCTTGGTTATCTTGAACATCCTTCATTTATTCGTAAATATAATAACATAGAAGTGCAGCATTAAGTTTTAGAAGCAAACGAGCAACAGATCAAACTTTAGAGACCCTAAGAGAAGAAAGAGAGTTTCTAAGAAGCCAGTTAGCCATAACTTTAGAGAAAAGTGGACTATAGTTTATGATAGATTACCTTAATTTAGAAATTAGTGAACCTCAAAAAAGAAAAATAACCTTAGATCAAAATAGTTTAGTTTGTTATTTTCGATTAAGAAAGCATAATCATATTTTACATAGTGAAGAAAATCCACAAGCCAATAGTATTGTAGATCTTATCATTAGTCAAGCAAAAAATATAAAACTAGAAAATAATAAGCATAATCATTTGTTAAACCAGTTGTTAGAGTATTTTTAGAAAAATTCCATAAAAACAATTACAAAATTTAGATTATATTACATCTCAGTTAGAAGATAATAATAAAAATATTCAAAGGTTTCCTAGCAAAAGAGAGATAAAAAAGTTTGTTGACCTCATAGATAGTAAGCATAAGCAAGTAGAACTTAGATCAATAGAAATAGTTGAGCAATTAAAATTAGAAGTTCAAAAAATTCAATTAGTGCAAAAGGAGTTAAGTGAACAAGTAGATAAGTTGCATAATAAAATAGATAAATTATTAGTTTAATGACCGATTCTAGAACTAGCAGAAAATATATCCAAGCTTTGAAAGAAATTAGTAAGCTAGATAAAGAATCAGTAGGTTTAACAGATTTTTCAACACAAGTAGCCAGTAGTAATATTACCATTAGGCAAAATAATTTAATTATTCAATTAGTTTTAAGTTTGGCTGAGAAATTAGATCAAGTTGAAGAACAAATAGCAGAAATAAATCAAGTTTTACATAACGCATCGTCATCATTTCCACCATCTTTGTTAAATAAATTAGAAAATTTAACTATAAGTGCAAATAATAATATTAGAAGACCTAAGCTAAATCCTTTTGATAACCGAAAATAGAACTCTTTAGGAAAAAAAGGAAAAAAAGTAGTTAGAGCTAAAAATATTTATCCAAATGAAGAAGAAGCACAATAATTCATTAAAAGAGATTTTGGGAGAACACGGAAAAATAAATATAATTTGTATCAATTAGATTTACTTGAAAATAGAAGTAGAATTGAACGTAGCATCAGTCAATATAAAGTTAGCTATATTGATAAGGAAGTTACACTTAATTTAATTAGTAAATAAGCAATTACTTATTTGAGAAAATCACAATTCAGCCATATTTACATAGGAACAATATTAATTGGAGGGCACAAATAGGCATAAAAGCTTTAGTATACATATATGATGACAGATGGGATAATCACCAACAAGCAGTAATTGCAACAGCTGAAGTAGACTTAAGTTCAAACTTAGCAGTCATAGGATGTATTCCAAATTATGTTATGACAATTAATGAATTTAGTAAATATATTAAAGTAAGCATAAGAACAAAAAATTATAACATGAAAAGAGAGTATAAAAATTTGTGTATTAGCTTAATGTATATTGGTAAAGTGTCTGATAGATATAATCATAAGTTTAATTTAAAATTTCAAATTTTAGTTCAAACATTTGGTAGTAAACATGTAAATATGATAGAAGCAAAACCAGTAGATAATAGCCTTTTAGAAGGAACTCAGTGGATATTACCTAACTTACAAGTAGCAGGAAATAGACAACCAAATAATGTACAAATATATGAAACTAGTACAGGTCAAGCAACAATTAGGTTTAGTAATTACAAGCAACTAAAAAAAGTAGAAGAGGATGAAAGTGAGATCGAAAATGAGAGTATTCATATGACTTTTGATAATTTAGATATTAATTTCGTTGAGCAAAATTTTGATCATATTGTAAATAAGCTTATAGAAGATATTGATCACTTAGATGAAGAACAATATTTAGAAAAATATAAGACATATGATTTAGGACTATACAGAATTTCAGATGAAGAGATGAAAATTTTAATTTTAGAAATAGGAGTAGAACATATTTTAGGATCAAAAGAATATAATAATTTATTAGAATTGAAAGAAGAATGTAATCCAATAGAAGAAAATAGTACATTAGGAGTAGAAAATCCCAGACACGTAAGTAGAACTGATCAATAATTTTTTAGACCAACAAATGAACAATATAATGGAAAAGCAAAAGTAGATTATATAGAAGAAAGTATGATAAGACCACCTAGAAAAAATAGGATTCCATATTTGAGAGGGTTAGAACTGTCACATCCCGGCCCGGGTGGCACCACTTCCCGGGCCCGCTCCACCACCGTAGCACGATATTGTCCGCTTTGGGCCCCGACCACGCCTTCACGGTTTTGTTTCTGGGAACTCACACGAGAACTTCCCGATGGGTCACCCATCCTGGGAGTGTCTTGCGCGCTACTCGCTTAACTTCAGAGTTCCCATGGAATCCGAAGCCAGTGAACTCCCAAAAGGCCTCGTGCTAGGTAGGGATGGGAATATACATTTAAGGATCACTTCCCTGGGCGATGTGGGATGTCACAAGAACAAATTAATATAGCAAGTAATATATTAAACTTAGATAATGTAGATCCACAAGATTGGGAAAGAATGATTGAGAGATGAGAAAAAGGTTGCGTACATGCGGCATTAATGTTAGATTTTAGTAATTCACAAAATATGTTAGATTACTTTGAGTATACTTTAGATGATTTAGTTTTTTTATTATTTTCAGTCATGGAAAGTTCAAAATCCAGAACAACATCAGGCAGACAAAACACATTTTAATATTGATGGTTTTGTTACTTTGATTAAACAATAATTTTTAGATCATAATATGTTAGATGGCAGAAGCGAATAAGAACAAATAAGAGCAATTAGGAATTTAGAACAGTTATAGATTTGTGATTTACAATATATAGCTGAGTATACTACAGATTTCTTTAAATATTTAGGAAGAACATGTAGAATTAGTGATATTAATTTATTAGATACTTATATGACAAAAATAAAAGGATTAATAGGTGAAAAGATTTGGAATGAATGGCAAAGCATCAAAGAAAAATGATATTGCAATAGGATTTAGAATTCAACATGTATATGACATACTTACACAGGAGTGTAGTCAAATAAAAGCTAAGAAGCAGATTAGAAAACAATTTTACATGAGTTGTAAAAATATAAATTTACCACAACAGTATGGTTGTCATAAGAAAAATAAGCATAAGAAAGTATACAAAAAAAAAATATAAGTCATATAAACCTTACAAACAACATAAGAATTTCAACATAAGACCTTCAAGAACATATAGGAAGAGAAAATATATTCCAAAACAATTCAGAAAAAGAAGTGGTAGACCTTGGATTAGAAAATATAAAGTACCAAATGATAAGAGTAGTTGTAAATGTTATTCATGTAGAGAAGTTAGACACATTTGACCTAAATGTCCAAAATTAGGTAAACAGCCGAGAGAAAAAGTACATTTAATGGAGTTGTTTAACTTAGAAGAAGATGAAAATATTCAGTCAATATACAGTTTAGATTATTTAAGTGATAATGAGAGTATTTATAGTATAGAAAGTATAAATATGATAGATTCAGATTTTGAAGATTCAAGTAGCACAAATAGTGATTTATAAGAATATATGTATGCATTCATAGAAGAGCAACATGAAGAAGAATATAAATACATTAATTTAGGTTGGCCAAAAAGATGTCATAAGTGTAACAAATTAGTTGCAAATAAATATTATAATACAAATTCAATATTGTGTGAAAATTGTTATAGTAATAGGTTATTAGAAATTAATTCAGCAGAATCACAAGAAAATACTGAAATATTATGAAATATTATTTATAGTATAGAAAAGCCAAAAAATAGTTCTTTAATTACCATAAATTGTGAAATAAAATTAGCAAAAGAATATAAAATACAAACAACAGCCATGATAGATACATGGAGTACAAAGAGTGTCATAAGAGAAGAGTTAATACCGGAAAAATATAGACAAAAATTAGCAAAACCAGTAAGAAAAACACAGTTTGATGAGAGACCAGTTTATTTAACACATTGTATTATTAAACTAGAAAAAAAAACAATTTAATTTACCATTAACATTTGTTTCACCAGTAGGATCATATCCATTCATTTTAGGTTTAAATTTTTTGAAAAGTTTACAAGGTTTTTTTATTTATGAATCCTAACATAACATTTTTTAAAAGAGGTATTACAATAACTGTTCAAAGTAATACTATAAAAGCATACAAAAACATAAGTATAGAAGAGACTAGTGGCCAAGATAGTTGTTACTTAGAAAACTCAAAAGAAAATGATGAGCATAATAATATAGAAGAGTTTGATGAAGAAATATTTGAACATGAATGATAGGAGCATATTTAGGCGACTTACTTAGCTTGTTTTCGTGCATCTATGTTGTTAATTCATAGTTGTTTTAGTAGTTTAAGCCATTTTCGTGTGTTTTTAGGTTCATATGGCTAAGGAAGCAAAAAGATGCATTTTGGAGCATTTTGGAGCAAAATTGGGCTTGGAATGGATAGCATATGATTGGAGCCAAAGTGTTGGACGAATTTGAAGGCCTTGTATTCATTTTGGACATAAAACAAAGGGCCTAGCCCATTCTCTCTTAAACCAACCCCAAGGCCATGCATTTCCTTCCAATTCCAAAGCCCACAATCACTTCAAAAGCCATGCAAAGAACCATCCATATCATCATAAACAATCATGCACTCCACATGCATTTCCACCCTTACAAGACCCTAAACATATCATCCACACAAATCTGCCATCATTCACACATTTCTCCACTCATTGCCATGCACATTCACTCACCACAAACATTCCACATGCATTCATCAACATATCTAGTTGTCACTCACATGCATTTCTTTCATCATTTCCAACCCACATGTTCCTTTAATCATTCACACATACACCCATTCACCACCAGAAATCATCCTTTAAAACATTGCACATGCATCCATAATCATTCATTTCAGCCATTCCACATGCATTCCCTTCATAAATAATTCACATGCATTCATCATCATTACCCCTTTAGTCCACATGCTCTCCCATTTCAGATTCACCACAAGAAAACACCATCATTGCCGTGCACATGCATATATTCCTCATCCTAGCTGTCATGTCCCCCCCATTTTACCTATAAATAAGCATCCATTGCATTCATTCTCATTCACTCTCATTCATACACATTTCAGTCACAAACTCTTCCATTTTCAATGTAGACATCAAACCACAACACCTTTGGTCGTGACTCTCCCTTACAATCCAAACACCATACTTCCATCCCCCCAACCAACTATCCCTAGACCTTATGCTACAACGAAGAGGAAGAGAAGAGGAAGAGAAGAGGGCCTAAACGTTCATACAATTCAAGTTTGAGTTGTTGGAATGTTTAGGTGTTTCTTTGATTTCAATGTTTAAATTCAATTCTCTTTGTTTTGTATGATTGAGGAATGGAAGAAAAGAGTGCTTAAACGTTCATACAATTCATGTTTGAGTTGTTGGAATGTTTAGGTGTTTCTTTGATTTCAATGTTATAAAGAACTAAATCCCCCTTTGGCTAGGGGTGGTTTCGATGTAGCCTTGCAAAACTATTCCATGTTATTAAGTTAAAGTATTTGATTCACCAATCTGTGTTCTTGTTTCATTCACTGATTTTATAGTTTAATTTGTTTGTTAATCTTAATGTTTGATCACCATTAGGGCTGCTTATGAATTATTTGATCAAGGTTATAGTACACATCATGCTTAATCTTGGTAGACATGTAAATGAATGAAGAAACTGCTATGCATACATCCTGCCATGTGATTTCTTTGATTCATTGAAGTTTTCTTGTTCTTAATGGATTCTTACTTGCTAATCTAAGTTGAACATCACAACTAGGTTGCATATTAGGAATACTTGATCACAACCACACATCAAATGGATGATCATAAATAAGTAAAACGAACCCTAGTTGCAGATTGGAGAGTTGAATACGTTTTGACTTAACAAACATGGACTTCGTTTAGCAATGGTGAAATCGAATCCCTAGCTTCATCTCCATTGATACTATCTCATTTTATTAGTTGTTGATTCATTTATTTGTGTTTACTTCATTTCCTTATGCTTTTAAGTTACAACAACAAATCTGCCTTTAAATTGCAATCTGTGCATTTAATTTATTTTCGTCAAAAATTCAATCCCCCTTTACTTTAGTGTCCAATTTAGTTAGAAAGTATCTTAGTTTGTGTTTTTAAGCATTTTGATTCATTCTATTACCCAATTTCGTCCAAAGTTACCAAAGTGCTCCAAACTGCCCAGAAAGTGATTTTAAGGCAGTTTTGAGTGTTTTGGGGCTGTTTTGAGTCTTTTGATTTGTTTGAGTGTTTTTATTGTTTAGTTTTGCATTCTTTGAGTCTAGTTTAGTGTTTCAAACTTTATTTTACGTTTTTGAGTCAGTTTCCAAGTGATTTTGCAATCCCTCATAATCCCCGGTTAAGAACGATCCCTACTTACATTCTTCACTACAATTGACAAAAAGAGGGTTTAAATTGTGTGCGTATAATTCTCGCATCAATGAATATCCGATTTTAGAAGAAGGAAACCATATAAAAATATTACAGTTAGACAGACCGAAGAGTTTAGAAGAATTATTACAATTAGCAAAACAAACTATAATCATTTCCTGAAAAACTTATAAAAGTAGCAAAAGATTGTCTGGAAAAGTGGAAAGAAATTTGCAAAAGTTTTATTAGTAGTCCTCTAGATTGGTATGTACATATGCATAAGGAGAAAGCTAGGCATATAGTCATGATTAATGAAGAATCCTTTACACTATACCTTATCTCCTCACATAGGTGGACTCATTCATACAAAAATATTCTAAAATTCTGATGAATCCAAATGTTAGCCTTAGATGAGTTTGAAGATTTTAGGCATGATATGATATTAGTTTTTGAAGATTTTAGGTATGATATGGTATTAGTAGCACAAGAAGAAGAAATATATATTTACAGATAAGACAAGGATCAGTCAGCCCCCTTGAAAGCCTCAAAAATTCAAAGAAGAAATAGTAGAAATGTACTACAAAGTAAAAGAAGATAAAGAAAGATGCAGAGCTAGTAGAAGATGATGAACAGTACTGAAACAATTTGACAGAAGAAGAGCCGCAAAACATTAACAACATGATGGAAGCATGAAGGGCTGGCCACAAATTAGCATAAGTTGAATAGCATCATGTAAAATAATGTATTTCTAGATAGAAATATCATTGTGGACCCTGCTACAATAATAAAAATGGCATACGAGTAAATAAAGAAAAAGCTTGATCCATTATGGACTTTTCATACACAAAATGTCATTTTGATTAAAAATGAATAGTGCCAAGCCCTTTTCGTTAACATTCCCTAGTTTTAATTCTATTGCAAACATTATAATGTTGTATGCAAGATCTAACCTTCATATGTCTCACTCAATGATACGAGTTTTATGCAAGATCTAATAGTTTCAAAGATTCATTATATCTCTCTATACAAAATCTAACTATTAATTTTCTGAATCACTCAGTGGTACATTGCTCATAGACTTCTTGAGAACAAGTCAAGCCCATCAAACTCTCTCTCTCGTCTTAAATAATAAGTATTATGTTTGTTTGTTGCCATATCACTTAAAGGGTGTCGAAATAAGCTCAAGTTGTTTTCGATGGAGCCTTGTGCAATAATAATATATGACAAAGGATTTAAATGCGATTAAAATGATAGATTAGTTAAGTTTTTTACATGTAAATGTGAGCAAAATTCTAAGAATTCTAAAAGAGAACAAAGATCTTTTAACAGATATCAAAATGTCAAAACAATATTACATCATCAAAATTGCCACAATTAGCAGACACCAAACTGAAAATTAAATGAATCAAATTCTAGGTCTCAATATAAATTAGCTATAGTTTTTACATGTTTAACTCCGGAGTTAAAAGATTAACCATATATGGAACATCAGATACACTATACATGTTTTACTTTTTATATATGAAAGTGAAGTATTCACTTGTGTCAGCCCATATATTTATTGTCCTTCACAATTTGCTACCCACCTATTAGGAAGACGAATTTTGCAACATATCAGAAAATTAGCATGAATGGAGGAGCCTGATGGAAGAGGTGATCCCCAAATCAGATGTTGGAGTCGAAATAATACAAGTAAAATATAAACAAATTTTTGCGGTAATATACTCACTCTAAGGCCCCATTTGGTATTACTTTTTGCTTCACTTCAAAATTAAGCAATGCAAAATGTTTCGTAAAACTAAAATTTACTTCTTTTTCTAAAAAATAATGGCATTCAGACAACAGCTTTTATAAAAAGCAAAGTTGACCGTTTAATGAATATTTTCAATTTATGTAATACACTCATTTTTTTTTATAAATAAAATGACATTATTTATCTGTCTACCCACATTTTTTTTCCTTGGAGAACAAAGTGACCGTTACTAATTAACACTAGAGCCAGTAACCTTACACCGGCATTCAGACAACAGCTTTTATAAAAAGCAAAGTTGACCGTTTAATGAATATTTTCAATTCATGTAATACATTCATTTGTTTTTAATAAAATGGCATTATTTATCCGTCTACTCACTTTTTTTTCTTCGAGAACAAAGTGACCGTCACTAATTAACACTAGAGGTAGTAACCTTACACCACCATCACTACCAGCACAATTGTCACCACTAGCGCCACCACCACCATTGCTACCAGCACAATTGTCACCACCACCACCAGCACCACCACCACTACCACCACAAACGCAATAACAAGCACCACCACCACCATTGCCACCACCATTGCCACCACCATCGTCGCCACAACTGCTGCCATAATCGTCACTACCACCACCACAACTACGCCACCACAACCACCATCATCGTTGCCACATCCCCACCACCATTATTACATATGCACTTCAACCACCACACCATGCTATTTGCATCATCACCATACAACCACCATTGTTGTTGCCATCATCATTGCTGCCTCCACTGTGATCGTCACCGCCACCATCTACAACTGCAACCACCAACCTTACACCACTGCCACCACCAACGACACCACCACCACAATTGTCATCATTTCCGATGCCACCACTACTACTCTACACCTCAACCACAACTACCTCTACACCCCAACCACCACACCTTACTATTGGCACAACCACTATATATACCCCACCATTGCCGCGGCCATCACCACCACAAATGCTGCCATAGTTCATCACCACCACCCTCATTGCCATGTCTATTTATATCATTATATACAATTAATTATGTCACTTACATTAAATTTTACCAAAGCTTTTACACTATTTTTTCATACTCACAACACTTAGAAAAATATAGTTTATCAAATGTTCAACTGCTATATTTTACAAATATTTTTAAAGCACAACATAATCAATTCTAACGTTTCCTATTTTCCTTGGTTTTTTTGTTGAGGTTTGTATAAATTTAGGGGTGTGCTATCCACACACCCCATTTTACTTCTTACAGACACCTTGATAATTTCTGTCCGTTGATCTTCTTCAATTCATCTGATCCGACGACTAAAAATTAAAAAGGTGTGTGAGAAGTAAAATAGGATGTGTGTGTTAGAATTCCTCCTTCTCACATCGGCCAGAATGCTTGAGAACAAGCTCTTTAAATAGAATTACTCTAACTAATATCGAGACCTTTTAGATTAAAACCCACACCTGACGGATCGAGCAGGTGGTTAAGTGGGGACAGTATCTGTGTTGTTGGAGTGGGCCTTTGGCCCGTCTACCTGAAATTTAACATGGTATCAATGCCAGGGGACGAGCCCGTACATCCATGTGAACGGGTGGGTCCCCTTTGACCCCGCGTGAACGGGTGAGCCCCGACTTGGCTCCACGTAGGCCAAGAGATGCCACGTGAATGGATGGGTCCCCATTGGCCCCGCGCGAACGGGGTATCCCCGGCTTGGCTCCACGTAGTTGCCGATGTGGGGAACTTCATGTGTGACCCATAAAATTGGCTCTCACATGCGGAGGAGTACTAGAATTCCTCTGTCCCACATTAGCTAGAAGGCTTGAGAACAAGCCCTGTAAATAGAATTACCTCACTCTAACTAATATCGAGGCCTTTTAAATTAAAACCCCGCACCTGACGGATTAGGCCCACTCCAACAACACCGATACTTTCCCCACTTAACCACCTGCACAATCCGTCATGTGTGGGGTTTTAATACAAAAGGTCTCGGTATTAATTAGAATGGAACTATTCTATTTAAATTGCTTTGCTTTCCTTCTCCTAGCCGATGTGGGACCAACAGTGTGAATACCACATTCCTAAATTTATCTAATCCATCTCTCCCAATCAGTTCAGTACTTTAGTCTCTCGATCATCTCACTTCTCACTCTTGCCACGCGTGGTACGGACTTATTGCGACCTGCAGGTAAAAGCGAACAAAACTTTCCACTTTTGGTGACTCTTGAAATTTTCAATCTTGTACATATAGCATGAAAAATTACTGGAATCTTATAATAATTAGGGCAATTACGGGTTGTATGGTGACTGGAATTTAGAGATTGATAGTTTACGTAGACTATAAATTTTGAGAAAGAAATTATCGACAGAAGGCCTTTCAGCCTTGGTTTTGGGATAGCTATTAGGTCTAGTGGTTCGATTTTCTGATATTATTAACCGTCTCTCAGCGGATGTATATGTAACAATCACGTGTGGAAATGTATATGTAATAATTACATATGTGGCATAAGTAACCTAATACAATTAATTAAGAATATATTCAATCCTACTAATTACAGCAAACCATAAAGAAAGTATAAGTTGTTTATTTGTTGCTGGTTTGCTTTATATGTGATGAGACAAATCATGTTGCTGAAAGTTTCATTAAAACTCTTTCATTGACAAGTTTAGTTGTATACTTTTGTGTAAGAAGAAAAATCATAATCAACTAAAAACACTTATTCAGATTAGAACTTTTGTTGATCAATCTTTCGAGTGTTTGCATCTCTCTGTGTATTGTGACAACTCCATAGCATAAAACAAATGATCTTCTACTCTCTTTCACTCACCTTATCACAATTTTATTCAATGGGGCTGGAAATGTTATTTATGTGTATCGAGTGTGAGAGCAAGGCCTCTTGTCATATAGTAAAGGAAATGGAATCCGAGTAGGGAACTTCCCATCATGTAATTCTACTAGAATAGGACTTTATCACCTAAACTTGTACTCATATCTGATTAGGATTACTAATCGTATCAGGTTTGCTTTAGCTATAAAATCCTAATAATACACTGTCTTTATTAGCATACAAGTGTTATTGAAATCAATCTTTGCAATCTTTAATCTATATGAGACGTTACATACCACTGTGCAGCTCTAATATAGTTTTACACTTTAATCCAACGGATAGAACTTTAGCAGATGATGCCGGAAAAGAATTGGTTTTTCTATGTTCAGACGGACAAATACCTATTGGTAATGGATATATTAGTAGATTGTTGGCAACAAGATCTTCGAAATCTCCACCGGAGTTTAAACTTGTACAAGCTTCTGAATATCCCGACAGAAGGCCCTTTCCATTTGGACATAAATATAAGATTGTGGATTCCAAACCCTAGGGCCTATGGGGTGAGTTTCTGAGCGTCCTTGGTACATGTATGAAGACAATCTTGAAGTTGTTGCTTTTGAACCCAAAAGTACCGTAATTAATTCCCATGATGTTTGGTCCCAATTAAGATAGGAGTAGGATTCTCTTCCCTCCTATTACCATCTCCTTCCATTCCCTCATCTCACACTCTTCTTTTTGTCTTATTCTTTATATAAAAAATTTAAAACAAGATGTAGATGTGGCGTAATCACAACCGTTTAAATAAGAGAGGATGAAAGGAGAGAGAGATTAGGAGAAGAGAAAATCTTACTTCATTAAGATAATAAACCTTGTTGTGGTCCACTGGGGACAAAATATATGTCATGTCCAGAGCGTTCGCTAGTAAGTGAGACAAGAAAACCCACCAACCCTCTTCAAAGTTTTCGATTGGATTGTGGACAGTCTACCCAAATCCACTCATCAGACTAGTAGTAAAATTTCTTGATGTGGTTGGGGCAACAAGCTGGTTGTTTTTCAACTGTACAAATACGATTACATTTCAAAACAAGTAATGCTAGAAAGATTAAATTTGAAGACAAAATTTTAAAAATTAAAGAACATGAAAGTTAATTATTGATTTATTACTTAAATATTGATAAACATGCTTATTTTTATTGGTCATATCATTTAGTTTGTCAAATTTGTCTCCAAATTTAGTCTCTCTAACATTACGCTTTCGACACCCTCAAAATTAAATGGGAAGATGCATTTGACATTACGGATGGACCTCTCTCTAGATTTGCACACTTAAAGGACTTTTCTAGTTGCCGTGCGTGGTGATTGTGTTATGGCTTATTAGTTGGACGCAAATGGGATCCCTAAGCTGGACGGACCTCTCTTTCACCTCATTTTTGTCTATTCCATCAAATAGACATTAAATTAAATGGTAGTATGAACATTTGATTTTTCATACAACTCTTTACCTCCAATCTTCCCGATAAAAGAATCTCAATTCCATTATTGACAACTTTAATTAAACTTTTGACCTTAACTTACAATAAAATGGTTGCTCTGTAGATAACACTTTATTGTAGAAACAAAAAGTAATTATGCCTGCACACCCTGATGTTGGTTTGATCCCCATGATTCTTATCTCTCCTTACAAGTAACTCTTTAACGCACTAACACTATCGTTCTACTAAAACAATAATAATAATGCCCTTCTCCAAGTTTACCACGACCTGCCACCATTTTCATAAGGTTAGCCTTCGATTGAACTCAAGGATTGGATTCGTAAACCTATGTTCCTTAATTTCTCATCTTCAACTTACTCCTAATTTGTTTCCCCAGCTTTTCTGGCCACTTCACATGCGGCTTGGTAAATACATGGTCAACCAAAATTCCTACGTAAGTGCCACGTCCCCAAGCATGGCTATCTCTGTCTATAGCAAAAATAAAATATTCATACTACCCTTTTAACATCTATTTGACTGAATGAACGAAAACAAGGTGACTTGAGATTAAATGAGACGAAAACATATTCGAAGAGCATAATAAGACAAAACTGGTTTCAAGAGAGAAAGTAAGAGTAAAATGAAAGTTTCAGGGAATAAATTAATTTTAAGTTGTTTTATGTTGTTCTCTAAATGTCCAAATACAAGTTAGTAAGTAGATTAATGCTACGTTGTACGTTCTATACCTTGTTTGTTCATAGTATTTTTGCCTTCGACGTTACTGAAAATACAAGAAATTAATAGAGTCAAATTATAAGACTATTGTTTAGAGAGAAAGGCTTTTATTTATTTTTATGAAGAGAAAAATCTTCCTCATGAAAGATGACGTCATTATTATTTTTAATTATTTGTACATATAATGTTTAATCAAATTCTTAAAGAAACGTACGTTGAATCTAAGAAATAGAAAGAAGCCACTCAGTATTACGGTATGGTAGTATTCTTCTTCACTTGTAAGTGAGAAGTCTTACGTTGAAATCTCGTAGATAGCGAATTCGAAACCAAATTAGGTTACCCATGGTGTGGCTGTTGCGAAAATTAGATAACCAAAATTAGCCTCATTAAGTCTCAAATTTTTGTGCTCGCAAGTGTGCAAATCAAATGATAGTATATCACATAAGCACAAATATCGTCGCACAGAAATCAAATTGATATCTAAAAATCTTACTAACTAAATTGAAACAAATTAGAGTGGAGAAGGTTTAATAGAAAATATATGAAATTTTGAAATTAAACTAAAATAAAGAATGCATGTAAATTATAAATTGAAACATAAGAAAATAAGACCTAGGGCATCCGAATTCACCGTAACCAATTCTACTTAATTCCTTCAATATGTTATGCTCAAGTAGTTTCCTAATATTGCTGATCGATTTTCCCTAAATTATTCAATGACCATGGCATCTTGTTTCATCAAAAGTATCCTTACATCTTAACCCTTTATGGTATATATCTAGATGAATTTAAACAAGTAAGAACCTATTAATTAAACTCTATGGAAATTGTTGGAAAATCACACACCCTAGTTGCATGGCATCTACAAATAGGTGTTTATGGTATCATTTGCAAGAAGCTAAACCCAAGTTAAGTATGACATTTACTCTAACTTGCATCAAATCAACTTAATCTAAATCTAATGATCAAGCATTTAAATAAAAATCAAGCGCATTACAAATAGCAAAAGATACTCAACAAAGAAGAAAAACTTGATAATAATATTGTCAGAAGGCAATTAAGTATTCATAATTAAGCTACATAGTATAGCCCTAGCAAAGAAAAAACCCAAAGAAAGAACTCTTCCCTCTTCCCTTCTTTGCCGCAGCACCCCCTAAAGTGTGATATATTTTGGTGGCTTTCTTTCTTGAATGAATGAATAAGGAGAATTAATCTCCACATTATAACTCACGGCAATGGGCAAGAAAAAGGCTAATTAAAAACCTAGCTCTTATTGGACATTAAGTCCTAATTAAAGAAAAAGAAATTAAACGGAAATCATAAAAACAATTATGTCTCTCTTAAAATTCACGGAATAGCATTCCCATGTCACTTTGATATCCAAAACCGTTGCATTTTCATCTTTTAACTGTAATGCATGTCTTTGTGCAATTACTTAGACTCTTGCTCCATTGGATTACTCTAGACACCTGAAAAGCTCATTTTTCACTTTTTTTTTTTTCTTCATGTAACTCCGGTATTGAATGCCTATAAAATAAAACAATAGAATTTAGTGCATTTAACTCATTCATATATACGATACCCAAAGAAGATATATGATAAAATATATGAAAATTTGACCACATCAGTGGTTCAGTCCAAGTTCTTATCCTCTTAGTGTATAATATATCGTTGTACTAAAAAAATAATAAAAATAATACCTATGTCAAAACTTTCCTAGTTTTTATCTTCATTTTTTATACCTAAAAACTTGTTCGATAAAACGACATTGAATTCATAAAAGGTTGTCTAATAACAACTGGATGATAGAGTCAATGGTTTTCCCAAACAAATTCTAATGGCGATCTGTCTTTATTCTTATCCTTCTGTTCTTTGAATTCTACACAAATGATAACGTGCATGGAGAGATTAAAACCAAAATAAAAGAGATGGAGAGATTGTTCAATGTAACCTGGTACACTACATGTCACTATATTAATGATGGATTACGTATGTTAAAAGTTAATAACTTAAAAAACATAATTTTTCACTACTTATATAAAATATACGGTGTACCACCTGTGTTCCGATCACAATAAAAAATTTCTCAAAGAGATGCGGCAAAATTTGGGAGCATCTAAACAAATAATACCGTCACACAAGGAAATGTCTGTAGACGTGTCCTAATCTTGCCACGTGCCCTGTTGCTGCCATTGTACCGCCACCTCCTCCTTCTTCGTCTCCTCCTAACACTCCATATAGTCATAAACCCCAAACCAAATTAATAGACAGCTTCTATCTTCAAGATTTCATCATCTCAGAAACATATTCCTGTGTTATCATCAGACAGGTAGCAAATTTAAGCAAAGCCATGTTGGGTCTTATTCACACGTTCTTGAATCTTGCAGCTCCTCCTTTCACCTTCTTCTCCCTCTGCGTTTTCCTGCCACCCTTTTATCTCTTCAAGTCCTTCTCCTATGTCCTGAGCTCCATTTTCAGTGAAAAACTCAATGGAAAGGTCGTTGTCATCACCGGGGCCTCCTCTGGTATTGGAGAGGTAACCAATATCACTGACACTAAAGAAAATATGCACAAATAGAGCACACTACAAACTTTTAATCAAAATACAACCGAATCATGGTAGATATGAACAACAATTTATTGTTTGCTTAAGTTTGAACCCCGTTCTATTTGTGCATGTCACGTGACATATTATTTTTTAGTTAGTACACTTGTATTATTTGTGTTGTTTGATTTTACAGCACTTGGCTTATGAGTATGCGAAGAGAGGGGCACGGTTAGCCCTTGTTGGGAGGAGGGAAAACGCTCTCAGAGAAGTTGTTGATCGAGCAAGTGACTTTGGCTCTCCAGATGTTCTCATGATACATGCAGATGTTTCCAAGGTTGAGGACTGCAAGAGAATAGTTGATGACACCATGAACCACTATGGAAGGCGTAAGTACAAGTTATATGTGTACAAATCAACTTTTATCATGTTTTTGGCACGGGGAAATATGAATTTAAATTAGCTAGCGAATTAGATTGGTACTCCAAAAAGAGACGTGATCTTGTACTATTTTGCTACTTTGTGATATGTATTCATCCCATAACAAACAATAATGAAGAAAGATAAAGCTATTTTTAGGGTGACAGTAACATGTAAATTCTTATTTAATGGTATGATTGATTATTTGATGGGGTGTGTGATGTATGCAGTGGACCATCTGGTGAACAATGCTGGGATCACTTTACTTAGCATATTGGAAGACGCAACTGATATCACCAACTTCAGAACCATTATGGTAACTGCTCTGATTTCATTTGTGTGGTTAATTGGTAAATACATGTCCAATTATCAAAACATCAATATATTTTGACTGAATTTTGAAGTAAGCCAACCCAAGTAATGTCCCTATCTGTTATATTTTGTTTCCAAATAGATGAGTGAAAGTTGAATACTTGTGATTGCAGGACACAAACTTCTGGGGCTCGGTTTATACCACTCATTTTGCACTTCCACACCTGAAAAGCAGCAAAGGTAAAATCGTGGTACTTTCGTCGTCTGCTTCATGGCTACCTATACCAAGACAAAGCATTTATAACGTAAGTGATCTTTATGAAGATTGTTTATATTAGAGAGATTATCTTCTTATACTTCATTACATAATTGTTCACGTATATCTAATTTAGGCAAGTAAAGCAGCTCTACTAAGCATGTACGAGACACTGAGGATTGAATTTGGGCCAGACATCCAAATTACAATCGTGACTCCTGGATTCATAGAGTCTGAGCTAACCCAAGGCAAGTTCTTAATGAGTGAAGGCAAAATGACAGTTGATCAAGATTTGAGAGATGTAAGTTTGTTAAATTCTTATATGCACTTAATTTATTAGTTAATCTAGTATGCATATTAGAAACATGTTATTTTGTTCAATATTGATCATCGCTTCATAATCACATTATATTGCTAAACTGTCTATATCTGTTTATGTTGTTAAGACTGTCAATATTGATCTTTGCTTCAGATTCACAGTATGTTGCTGGACTATCAATATCCATTCACAGTTTGAATAGTGTATCATATTAACACGGCCCTCATATTGTTTTGTATGAGCGTAATTTTGTGCAGGCCCAAGTAAGTGCAACTCCAGTTGCTAAAGTGCAAGGATGTGCCAAATCAATCGTGAACAGCGCTTGTCGTGGGGATAGGTACTTGACGGAGCCGGCATGGTTCAGGGTGACATACTTATGGAAGGTGTTTTGCCCTGAGCTACTTGAGTGGGGTTATAGACTAGTTTATATGAACAGGGCGGGCTCATCTGCCAGAGATGCACCTAGCAAGAAGATCTTGGATTACACAGGAGCCAAGAATGTGCTTTACCCTGAGAGCCTCCATACTCCTGAAGTCAAGACAGACTGATCAAAACTAGTACTTGGGATTTAAGGATGTGAAATGGTTACCAAGTTATATACATATATATATATACATATACATATACATATACATATACATACATATATATATATATATATATATATATGCACGCGCGCGAAAGTTAGGAAGGTTTGTAATTTGGGTGGTGGTTAAAATCTGGGGGGGTTTTGAGTTGTCTACGTACGTAGATGTAAATAAGCAATAAAGGTGTGGTGTGTTGTAATGGATAAGTTAGTTATTAACTAGCTAGTAATGCCCGCGCGTTGCTGCGGGATTACAAATTCCAAGAATAACAAATTTGTAAGTGGAAGAACCTCATTGAAAGCCTTCTGGAAGCAGTACAACACCTTTTGGAACCTTTGCCTCATTCTGGTCCGGAGTGCATAATGTTCAAGCAGTTTAAGCATTTCCCATCACCACAAAGCCTCATATTTCCTAGGATTAATCAACAATGGCTCCTCCAGCTTTGACATAGCAGCTGGTCAAACAAACACAAATCCACATTTACAAATTTTCACTTCACTCCCAAATAAATAATTAATAAAAATAACATGGAGAATTTCTACGTCTAAATAATTAATAAAAAAAAAAGATATTTCGGGGAAATTCAAAGTTAGCACCTTGAGTTAGCTTTTTTTATTCCAGTACATTCCAAAACTGAGACAGATTGCTCTCTATTTTCTCTCATAATACAGAAGTGCAGTTTCTATTTTTTGATCAACCAAAGCATAGTCGACATCTTTTAGAGTCACTTAGATTGCATCTCCTTACATGATTGAAAAAACAATTGAATCACAATTAACATTAACAGAATTTTTAAATCATATATCCAATCCTATAGAGAGATCACAATCAAATGGTTGTTATCTGGCGATGAAACTTAAAAACCAAAAATGCACCTTAATGTCCTAGAGAGAACAGAATTGCAAGCAAAAGTAGAATATTGAAACAATATCGTGATAATCACGAAATAAGTTTATGCGTTTGCTAATATTGATTTATTAGGTTCCAACTTTGTCTCAATTTATCATTTTCTGTTAAACTGAAAGTGTAAACATTTAGGCACTAACCAAGAAAAAAGCAATTAATTATTTGATGCTACTTACAAAACCAATTGGCATATATAGGCTTTGGTTAAAAGGTTAAGTATTTACCAAAAGATTCCAGCTGCAAAAATGCATGGAATATCTACAAAGTGTTTCATAAATCCAGAAATAGTCATGCTTCCAAACAACCGAACACAATTGATACCAAATTGCAACAATTCTTTTAAATTAGTCAAATTAATCTATTGATGCACAAATAGAAAATTGTTGTATATATTCAGTTTCACCTTTTGCAAGGAGTAGTTAATGATATCCAAGAATGATGTGAAGACATATCATGGGTTAAACTATCTATGAGTTGAAAAAACTAAAACGCATTGTACAGAGCAATGAAATAGCTAAAAAGCAAATGAAATAACTAAGTTACCATTCTTTGTCTTAAGCAGCAAAACTCTCATTCCATCAGGTACATTTCCACTTCTTCATATCCTCTGCAACAAAATAAACTATATCAACATCGAAGTGATACTCACCAATTGAAGTCCACATGATACAAAGCCTTGGCAAAAAAAAAGGACAAAAAAAGTAGTTAATAAGAAACAATTTCATCAAGCAAAGATACAAAGTGGACTATAGGATTTTATGAGAAAACTCATATATTAATCCTTTATAACCCAGCAAGAGATTGGCCAATGCATCATTGAGTTGAGTTCTTATACATATTTGACTGCATAAACCAAAAGCTCAAAGTGGGATTCAAAAAGTCAACACGTTCAAATGCTATATTTTTATAGGGATTTAACACTTGGTAATTTCTCGAGTAGTAAGTTCCCATTCTTTATCTATCTAATTTCACACGCCTACAACAAATAAAATAGTTGAACAATTTCAGTTTTTGAAAAAGGAAACACAGATGGAAGAAAAAATTCAACAATTTGATCTTGTAACTCATAACCACAGAGAGTCAAAAGCACTTCAATTATGTAAGGATGGAAAAGGGGTGCAAATAACTTATGCCCAATCGAAATCACTGCCTAATTGTCAACTTTTATAGACAAAGATTAGAAAAGTTTAGAACCAAGCACAATAGTTAAAGTTACTTTAGATTTTCCAATGTTCATAATCATTTTGCTGCTATATAAACTAATATATTGGCAATGGCATAGAATGCCTATAAAGCTACTTATAGCGCAACAAATTCCAATGCATATATACTGATGTTCTTGCCTTTGCAAGCAGCCAGCTTCTATTGACCCATTGAAGTTTCAATAAATATTATCTATTCCAATAATTGAATCGAAGCCTCCTTCCAAAAATCCTAATCGCAAAACCAAGAATCACAATCAAAACAAATGATACAAATACATACACAGAGATATACACTTATATCTACTTAGCTACTGTACAAACCACTCTTTTTTCTTAACCTTGGCTTCAAAGTAAACTTTTGTACTACACTTCAACCGCCTCGTTATTTCTTCCTGCACGTGTTCGAACGAATCTGTAAAATAAAGTGAAAGAGTAAAATAATAGATTATCATAGCAAGAACTAAAGAAATTCATCCATATTGCCTTATTCAATCACATCATTCCCTTTTTCCCTACTAAATCAAAAAGAGGTCAGTGATTCAATACAAATATATTCACAAAAATAAAAAATTCTTATATTTTCCTGAAGGGATATCCCAGAATTTAAATTCACCCATTCCCTAATTGTCTTAATTGGAGCGAACCCAGAAACAAAGTAACGAAAAAAAAAATGAAAAACTTATTCTCAACATCTAAACAGTTCAAAGCCCAGAACCAATAAAAAATATTTAAATAAAAAAAATTTAAAAAAAAAAAAAACAAACACAAAGAATACCTTTGCGGGTTTGGGCCTCTTTTCTCCTAAGTGTTACAGTATTGGTGCTGCGCCTTAATCCGTCGTGTTTCCGTCGGTAATAATCAAAGGTGGGGCTACAGGTTTGGATGAAGAAGAAGAGGAGGATCCGAGCCTACAAACAAAATCACAAAAAGCAAACTTAAACACAAAACCCATCTGCAAATCCTAAACCACCAAAAAAAAAAAAAAAAAAAAATTAAAACACCCACGCTAAGAAAGGCGGAAAAACTCACCAGTAACCGCTAACTTTTCTAGGTAAAAAATCGAATCGATTCGAATGAAAAATCAAAAAAAGTTCTAGCTGCAGAGTGCTGCTGCACACGCGAGGACATGTTCACAAAGCCTTTCAAAGGCTGAGATTCAACTTTCAAATATGAAGACTTTAACCCACAATTGTTCTTTCTTCCCCCCGAAACCCTCATTGAAGGACAGCAAATGAAACTGTACACGCCAACCCCCGAATTCAGTGAAAACCGAGAAGACAAAACCCACTTTCCCACTTTTGAAATCCATCACCCATACCTCTCCCCTGCACTCTCTTCCCATCGGCATCTCTCTCTCTCTCTCTCTCTCTCTCTCTCTCTCTCTCTGTTTCTTCCGCTCTCTGTCAGAGTTTCCATCCCCCGAAACCCTCATTGAAGGACAGTAAATGAAACTCTACACGCCAACCCCTGAATTCACTCAAAACCGAGAGGACAAAATTGCCCTTCCAACCTAGTCCACATATAATGGGTTTCTTGCAAATAAGGTGAAATGAAGGGGTAATTCGTCCTAAACCCTCCAGACAAAATTACCCTTCTGAGTTCAAATAAATACCCCCAGCCCAAATCTCATGGTTTTATTGTAAATAAGATGAAATCAAGAGGCAAACAATTGACTGTAACGGAATGAACAGTCAATTGCTCCTCAATTTTAGAATAGATAATGTATCTGGGTTTCCTCAAGCTCTCACGTGACCGCTGACCATCTCTGGAATTTTTTACCAAACTTTATGTGACTGCACGTGAGGACTGTACAGAAACCAAGCTGGTTCAGATACCAAGTTTTGTCCAGGTGGATCTTTTGAGTTTTGAATTCTCCATGGTTCCTCTCTTCTTCAAGCCCTCAGGTTTATTGATCATATTGATATAATTAGGAATGAATGGGGGGAGAATTGCGAATCAAAATGAGAGAAATTTTATGTTATGAATACAAGTTGCATAAAGTGTTAATCTCTCCTTTGTAGAAAACTTCACTCTAAATTATGTTTTAAAAAACGCAAGAATTATAAGTACTAATTTATTGCGACCTGCAGGTAAAGCGAACAAAACTTTCCTACTTTTGGTGACTCTTGAAATTTTCAATTTTGTACATGCAGCATGAAAAATTACTGGAATCTTATAATAATTAGGGCAATTACGGGTTGTATGGTGACTGGAATTTAAAGATTGATAGTTTACGTCGACTATTGATTTTGAGAAAGAAATTATCAATAGAAGACCTTTCAGCCTTGGTTTTGGGATAGCTATTACGTCTAGTGGTTCAATTTTCTGATATTATTAACCGTCTCTCAGCGGATGCATATGTAACAATCACATGTGGAAATGTATATGTAATAATTACATGTGGCACAAGTAACCTAATACAATTAATTAAGAATATATTCAGTCCTACTAATTACAGCAAACCATAAAGAAAGTATAAGTTGTTTATTTGTCCCTTGTTTGCTTTATATGTGATGAGACAAATCATGTTGCTGAAAGTTTCATTAAAACTCTTTCATTGACAAGTTTAGTTGTATACTTTTGTGTAAGCAGAAAAATCATAATCAACTAAAAACACTTATCTAGATTAGAACTTTCGTTGATCAATCTTCTGAGTGTTTGCATCTCTTCATATATTGTGACAACTCCATAACATAAAACAAAAGATCTTCTACTCTCTTTCACTGACCTTATCACAACTCTATTCAATGGAGTTAGAAATGTTATTTATATGTATTGAGTGTGAGAGCAGGACCCCTTGTTATATAGTAAAAAAAATGGCATCCTAGTAGGGAACTTCCCAAGTATTATTGAAATCAATCTTTGCAATCTTTAATCTATATGAGATGTTACATACCACTGTGCAACTCTAAAATAGTCTTACACTTTGATCCAACAGATAGAACTTTTGCAGATGATGCCGGAGAAGAACTGATTTTTCTATGTTCAGATGGACAAATACTATTGGTAATGGATATATTAGTAAATTGTTGGCAACAAGATCTTCGAAATCTCCACCGGAGTTTAAACTTGGACAAGGTTCTGAATATCCCGACAGAAGGCCCTTTCCATTCGGACATAAATATAAGATTGTGGATTCCAAACCCTAGGGCCCATGCGGTGAGTTTCTGAGCGTCCTTGGAATATGTATGAAGACAATCTTGAAGTTGTTGCTTTTGAACCCAAAACTACCGTAATTAATTCCCATGACATTTGGTCACAATTAAGATAGAAGTAGGATTCTCACCTTCCTCACACATTCTTCTTTTTATCTTATTTTTTATATAAAAAATTTAAAAAAAGATGTAGACGTGACGTAATCATAAGTATTTAAATAGTATAGGATAGAATGAAAAAGAGATTACGAGGAAAGAAAATCTTACTCTATTAAAATAATAAACCTTATTGTGGTCTATTGGAGACAAAATCTATGTCATGTCCAGAGCTTTTCGCTACTACGTGAGACAAGAAAACCCACCAACCCTCTTCAAAGTTTTCGATTGGATTGTGGACAGTCTACCCAAATCCACTCGTCAGACTAGTAGTAAAATTTCTTGATGTGGTTGGGGCAACAAGCTGGTTGTTTTTCAACTGTACAAATACGATTACATTTCGACACGGATAATGCTAAAGAGATTAAATTTGAAGATAAAATTTTAAAAACTAAATAATATGGAAGTTAATGATTGATTTATTATTTAAACGTTGATAAACATGCTCATTTTTATTAGTAACACATTATTCACTTGAATGTGAAGCCATTAATCTCATAAGGAACGCTTGTAATTTTGAGTTGATTCTTTTTAGAATCACTATTGTAAATTTTCATTAACTGAATACATATTTATGTGTGGGCAAGTCACTACAGCTGCCTAAGATTATTGCATTTGAGGTAAAAGAAAAAGTTTATTGACTTTAATCTTTGAATAAGATTGAATTTAATTAAAATTAGTGTTAAATTACATATTAATTCTAGGCCCTTGACTAGATATCCACGAAAGCATAAATATGTAAATTCATTTTTGATAGAGTCGAAGGGACAAATTAATTTTTAATCTTGTATGATACATCTATTTATATTTCATCTTGTGAGACTAAATTGTATTTAAAAAAAAAATACATATATATACCTAGCAAGTGGGTTCAGATAACTTATGGAAAGATAATAGGGGGTTTTAACGAAAAGTCCGCGGTACTGTTCACTTTAACGAAAAACCACATTTTTACACTAAAAAGTCTAACCTGGTACTATTCACTTTACCCTTTATTTTGTCCTTATCGTTAAAACTCAAAGTTTTCAAGCTTTTTTTATTAGTTTTCCTAAGATAATAATACATAAATCAAAATAGAATGTGAGTGTAAAGAATAAGTTGGGTATAAATTAGATATAAAACATGGGTACAAATAAATTTTCCAATCTAAAATAAAATAGGCACTCTTGTCGAACCACAAATTTGTCCTTGTATATTTTACCTGGTTCACCCATTTAATTCACAAGAAGAAAAAAAAGTGACAATCCGTCTCTACTTTTATAATTTTATTAATTTTAAATGAGTGAATTGACAAAAATGCTCTAGAGGTGAAGGTATTGAGTTTCGTTGACTAGCTTATAGTGAGACTTACAAAATGTTCTTTTAGCATATCACTATAGTACTCGACAATACGAACCATAGGGGCAAGCAAAATTGAAACCGGAGTTACGATAGGGGTTTTACAGAACTATAAATCCGAAAAGTACTTTTGTAAAGATTAATATTTATTATTTTATATATTTCTCATAATTATTATATTATTATTTTAAAGGAATAATCTCAGTTTACTACTCTGAAATTTATGGGTTTTCAACATTTAATACATGAAGTTTTTTTCATCCCAGAATGGTATATAAAGTCATAATTTTGAGACATGTTCATACATCCATTAAGTTTTCTGTTAAATTAGTCGTTAACTGGTGATATGGTGCTCACGTGGATAGTGACTAGGTGTCACGTGTCATAAGGGTCCATATAAATATTAAAAGTTAAAAAATTCAAATTAAAAAAAAAAAAAAAAAAGTTTATGAGGAACCGCACGGCCAAAACCCATCATCCCTTCCTTCTTCTCCCGCTTCAACGCTTTCACCAAGCATTCCCTCCCTTCTCTTCTGCGCCCACCCAACCATCCCTTCTCTCCTCTGCGCCAACCCAACCTTCTTCAATCCCCGGCACATCCAACCTTCCCCCTCCTTCTTTGACTCCACTATTCTCTCCCCTGATCCTTCCATACCTGACCCACATTTCCCTTACCACCATACCCCAACCCCATCCATTTGACTGCCAGTGGTCAACAAAACCCAGATTTACGACTAAAGACTCACACCTACCAGATTTGACGGCGATGGAGAACAAAACCCAACGGTCGGAAAAGACGGTGGTGGGGAGCACAAACCTAGCAGCCAAACCGATTTTTTAATCTTTTCAAATTTTCTTTCGATTTTTACGTTGAATATAGACTCTGTTATGCAAGATTTGGTCAAATTTGGATTTTTTTTTTTCCTGCATTTGTGTGGATTCGGATCCCAGGTGCCAAATAAGGACAAATACAGTGAAAAGGGTTGGGTGGATGTGAAAAGGGAGTACAGCGCTGCCCAGATGGTGAAAACAGAAAAAAGTGGAACATAGAGAAAAAAAGAGAAAGGTGAAAGAGAGAGGAGAGGAAGAAGGAATGGAGAGGTGTGTTGGTAAGGGTGTAGCGGCAGAGATGGTGGACTTAACCTAAACCCTCATCAGTTAACAGTTGACTTAACAGTAACCTTAACGGATGTATGAAACTGTCCTAAAATTTGACTTCAGATACCACTCTAAGATGAAAATAACTTGATGTACTAAATGTTGAAAACCAAGAAACTTGAAGGTAGTAAACTGAGATTAACCCTATTTTAAAATTATTTTGTGAGAAATGAGGGAATGGAGAGTAATGGACGGAGGAAAGAAGGGAGAAATGAGAGGGGGCTGTTGCCCAATCAAAAAGAAGAGAAAGAGAGAGTGACCAACCAGAGAGGAGAGAAATTAGGGGAAAGGAGAAAGGTGCAAAGCACCCAAACGTGACCCGTGCACCCACACACCCAACTCGGTTTCGACTCAGAGGGTTTTCTGACGATTCTCATCCATTTTTTTCAGGCGATTTTTACCCATTCACCACACCAAACCTCATCACCACATCCCAACATCCATTTATGCTTAAAATCGACACGAATTGGTTAAGATTTCACGAAAAACCCTTGCCCAAAATCCACCAATTATGAAATGTTTTCCTTCAATTGCCACCACCATTAGACTCCCTTTAAGGCCTAGAACAAAGCTCAAACAACTATAGGGGCAGTGGAGCACCATAGGTGATGGATCGAAGCCACCTATTTCTAGGGGTTCCGACGAGTTCGAGGGAAATTGGAGCTTTTTTCGGCCGAATTGGACTTCGGCTTAGGTATGAAAGTTGTTCCTCTTATTGAGATCTTCATTCCTGTAAAATTTGGGAATTTTTGGAGTTGTTCGATTTTCCGACAAGTCGAGACGGCCAACCGCCGCGTGCGGCGGCGCATGGTCAGTGGACTGGCGCTTCATTTTTAAGTTAAATTCGATGTTCTGATTCCAATTTGATAACCGTTTGTTATAATTCGATAGTTTAAACTAGTTTGGAATATTACGCCACTTGATCATTTTATGATTTGATGATTTGACCGTTGGATCGTCACCAAACTTTATTACGTTATAGTACGTAATATTTGAAGACAACAGGAACTTACGGATCTGGAATCCGACATACGGATCTTCCTGAATTAGATTTCTAAGTTTGTAAAATCAAATGTTGACTGCCACTTGATTTCATGATTGGCGGAAATCCGACCGTTGGATCTTGATGAAATTTTAGTATGTTATTCTAGAAGCATAGTATGGACTTTGAGAAGTTACGGATCGGAAATCTATGGGTGGATATTCCAGATTGACTTGTATAGGATTGTGGACCCTATTTAGAGTATTTCGACGCCCTGATTCCAAATTCGCACTCAATTTTTTCAAATGTAATTGTTCTAGTGGAGTTTTACTAATGGGTCTTGATATTATGCTTAGGTAGGATTATTATCGATGACTTTAGCTATTCTAGTTCGAACGGGTTCGACTCGACGACATGATCTATAAGTGGATCTTTTCTTTTACATAGTATATGTAATATCTTGGAAATTTAAAATGTATGAATTTTTGGAGTAAATTGATAATGAAAATATGATTAGAGAATTTTAGAATTTTTTTCCGGGATTTATTATAATTTGCGTCAAAAAATTTATCGATAAGTGGAAAAGATGAAAATGCCCTTAGTTGACTAAATGTAATTTTACGAGGACATATTTTATCCTCATATATTTTATCGTATTTCTTGATATAATTGGATAGAGCTTGACCCTATGAAAGCGTGGGCGAAACCCGTTTGTGAATCGGGGAGGGGAGAAAAAGGAGAGGAAGTGGAGGAGAGGAGTTTCGGGAGGAAAAATGAGGGGAGGTGGTGGTGAATGGGGGAGGAGAGAGCAAGATGATGGTCCAATCAGGAGGAGAGAAGAGAGGGTCAGGGGGAAGGAGAGAATAAGGGATTAGAGACCCATTTCTCTTCAGCCCGTTTCGGATCCACGACCTGACTGCAGACTCGACGGAAATCCATGATTCCCGACACCTTTCACGGTGATTTTCCGATGAATTGAAGCTAATCACCCCTTAGAATCGACCAAGCATCCTATTTTCTTCCAGTTCCACTCAAAAACCAACAAAATGTGGCCTTGATTTGGTGAAACCTGCACGATGGGCAAGACGAGTCTTAGCGGCGATTCACCCAAATTTGAACCTAACTTCATTAACCACCACCACCAATAGACTCCCCTTAACCCCAGGAACAAAGCTCAAGCAATGGTTGAGGCGTCGGAGCTTCTTTGGAGTCGAATTAAGAATACTCATTTCAAAGGTTTTCGGCGGATTGAGGTGGTTTTTAGGTGTTTCCTGGCCAAATTGGACCTCAGCCCAAGTTTGAAAGTCATTCCTCTCATTGAACTCTACTTGCCTATAAAATTTGGAAATTTTTAAAGTTAGTCGGAAAATTGGGTTTCCGTTCGTCGGAAACCGCCACCTGTGGTGGCATGTGGCCAGTGGGTCGATGCTGCCATTTGGTGCAAATTTTGATATTCTAATATGAATTTGGTATCTAATTGATGTGTTTCGATTATTAAACCCAATGTTGGTTATTTCAGTTACTTGAATGTTTTCAAAAATGGATTATAATTGAATGGTGAACTACAAAAGGCTTGATCCCATTCAAGGGTTCGTAGATAGTCTAATGGGAGCTAGATGCAGCCTTAAAATAACCGAGATTAATCTTTATCGAAAATTAGAAAGAAGAAAAGGGTTTGGGTGTTTAGTATAAAGTTTAACCTTATGTCGTTGGTAAATAAATTTAGCTATAGATTTTTCAAGAAATTTAGAATTTATTAAATAAATTGCGATTAATGGTAGAAAATAAACAATAGTTTAATTTTGGCCTATCACTGAAATTAGTTTCTGAAATAAAATTTTTGGGTTGGGGCATTACAAAATGGTATCAAAGCAAATGATCCTACCTTACAATGTGAGATATTATTGGTGTTTGTGGATGTGAATTGTACATTATGAATTGCATTGATATTGCATTATTTTATAAGTTCTATGAGTATGAAGGAATTTATGTGGAATGCATATATTGTGAATCATCATGAATTGAATTAAATTGAATGGGAGTAGGAAAATTTTAAAATATTGTATTCATGTTATAGCTTTGAAGATGAGAGTTTGATTTAAGTTTTGGATTAATCTTGAATTGGGTTGATATTATGTTATGTATTATGAAAATGTTGAACATTAAGAGGATTGTTTGTAACGACCCATCCCCAATTATTATGATTTTTATAATTTTAAAAAGGTAAATTTACGAAAATGTCATTCGAGACAAAGTGTTGACTTTTGTTGACTGCCATATCGTGTCACGTAAGGTTCATTTTCTTGGTGTATTCCCATAGTATTCGTCGCTACGAACGCGTGGGGGCAAACGAAACGCAATTTGGAGTTATAACGAAGAAGTTATGGGCGAGTAAACATAAGGACAAAATGGTAATTTGAATATTATCTGGAAGGCTCCAAATTTTTTGAGTAAAATCTGTTGAGCCACGTGTGTGGCCCAGATTAAAGGAAAGAAAGATAGGCGGTGGTGATGAATTATAAAGGAGGGAAATGAGGGGCGGGACGCCCAATCAGAAAGAAGAGAGAAAAGGGATGACCAATTGGAGATGAAAGAAAGAAGGGGAAAGGAGAAAAAGAAGGATGCACCGAATCACCCTGACCCGATTACACCCAATCAACCCGCGCAACCTGGGGCTAATTTCGGTGGTTTTCTGTCGTCTTTCCGGCAAATCCCAGCAATCCATCATTACCACATCACTCATTGACCCTCCCTCTACCAATTCCACCCCAAAGATGGAAGAAATTGGACCCGATTTCGTGAGGAACCGAGTGGATAGGTCTGGCGGTCTAAGGAGGTGATCCGCCATTTGCATAGGTGATTCCTTCAATCACCACCACCATTAGCCTTCCTTTAAGCACAGGAACAAAGCCCAAACAAGTTTGAGGGCGTCGGATTGGATTTGAGGACGAATTGGAGAGCACCCTTTATAGGGTTTCCGGCGGGTTCATGGAAATTCCAGGTATTTTGACCAAGTTGGCCTTAGTCACAAGTATGAAAGTTGCTCTATTCATTGAGATCTTCATTTCTGTGAAATTTGAGAATTTTTAGAATAAGTTGAATTTTCCAGCGAGTTGAGGCGGCCGACCGTCACCTGCAACGGCACCTGGGCTGAGGCATCCCTTAACCTTCCTAGGCTAAATTTGATTCCCTGATTCCATTGGTGAAGTCCAATTGATAAATTTCCGTTGTTTGAATGTAGTTTTATTCTATTAAGGTCCACCGCTTGATAATTATAGCAATCGACGATCCGACCATTGAATCGTCACCAAACTTTAATACGTTATAATACGTAATATTTGAGGATATTAGAAACTTAGGAATCGGGAATCCGACGTAAGGATCTTTCTGAATAGGATATGCAAGTTATATCTATTGATAAGAATTCTAAGACATGATTTGATAATTGTTCTAGGCGCCAATCGTTCATGACGCCTTGATGTTTGTGCTAGGGAGTTGTAGCGCGGACTTCAGGTGAGTGGGCTTTTGGTTTTCTATATATACGTATATATGTTTTCTATTTTCCTATAAATTATTTTAAATGCCATGTCAATTGCATTACATTTTAGTACATGCATTAGTATAGATATGCATATTGTTGCATGATGCTACGTATGCCCAGGTAAGCTTCAGGTGAGTACATATTGATGATAGTGATTGCAGTGTGTATGGTTATGTTTAGATGCATTTAGAGCTCATTATCTTGCACTCCAGCGTCAGTGCTTTCGATGGTGGCCAGGGCACAGTCATTCACCTTCTGCACCGCACGCTCACCTTAGATCCAAGTTTGGTGCACAGCCCTGTTATACATACCACATTAGGTGGTTCCGACTCGTAGGTGACCTGCGATTATTCCAACAATCTTCACATGATCGTAGCACTTGAACGTACTTATTTACACCCACTCATGTTGTACAGACCACAATAGGCGGTTCCGACTCGTATACAAGCATACTTAATGAGCTATAGGTTTAGCCGTACATGTCACGTTAGGTGACTCCGACTGGCATATCATTTTACATTGATTTCTTTCACCTGACTTACTTATTTTATTGTTGAGATACTTGACATGGCATATACTTGGTTTTCACTACTCTTGAGCATGATTTCTATATACATATATATTATTATTTTCTGAGAAATTATACAGGTTTTACGGCGAGGGATTATAACATTTTCAAAAGATTTTTATTAAAAACTTTATTTTCAGGCTCACTCACCCTTGTTTTTGCGCTCCTCCAGGTTTTAGCTGCTAAAAGTCCGTATCGACGAGGATTCTTGGCAAATCTTAGTAGGTGGTTACCTACGAGGATATGATCCTTACCTACACTACTGTACTTTACTTATACTTTAACATCGCGTGCGAAATAGGTTCATCCCTGCTCACAATGCACTCTTATCTTTAGGCACCTTTAGGTTTAAATTTATTCACATTTTCCACATCATTATACTTTATAGCTTCGTCACCTTCCAGGTGTCGGCCGGCACAGCTCAATTCTGAGTCTTAATGGATATTCCGGGTCGGGGTGTGTCATTGTTTAATTGTGACAAGTAGTTGGGAAATTCGTATTATACCTGTGTAATTGAGAAATGTTGAATTAGGCGGAAAAAGGCCCGTGAATGTTGAATTTGGGAGAAAAAAGCCATTGAATGTTGAATTTGGCAGAAAAAGGTGTTAGATCCCACATCGCCCAAGGGAGTGGATCCTCTATGCCTTATATGTACATGCCCACCTCCATATAGCACGAAGCCTTTTGGGAGCTCTTTGGCTTTAGGTTCCATAATCCGAAGTTAAGCGAGTTCGGGCAAGAGCAATCCCGGGATGGGTGATCCACTGGGAAGTTCTCATGTGAGTTCCCAGAAACAAAACCGTGAAGGCATGGTCGGGGCCCCAAGCGGACAATATCATGCTACGGCGGAGGCGGGGCCTGGGATGTGGTAAAGCCCGGGTCAGGATGTGACAAAGGGCCTGTGAATGTTGAATTGTGCGGAAAAAGGTCTGTGGATGTTGATTTGGGCGAAAAGGCCCATGGATGTCGATTTGGGCGTGATGGCCTATGAAATGGGAGAAATGTTTGTTTAGTCAAAATGGCCCGTGGATGTTTGATTGGGCAAAGTGACCCCATGAATGTTGATTTGGGCGAAATGACCCTTGAAATGTGGAGAAATAATTGAATAGGCACAAAGACCTAGTGTTTCCAGGAGAAAAGCACCATGTGTGGAATGTGAGAATGAGTTATCAATGTGATGTGTATCGACCATGTATATTACGATCTTTCCCAGTTGCTAATCACCTTTTGGGATAAAAGAAAAAGGTGATGAAATCGTTGTTTTGCCAATGATATTTATGGCTGAAAATTTTAATATTTATGAAATCAAGATGAAATCTATCGAACGAGAAAGAAATCATAAATCGTAGTTATGAATTGTTCGTTATAATTGGAATGGTGGGAAAGCCATAGAGATTTCTTCATTTATTGTACTTTTGGTGGACATGAATAATAGAATGAAAATTTGAGTTCGTTTAATATAAACGGAAACTATGGGTTGGTTTTAAATTCCTCATTTTTATACAATGATTGTAATTAGAAGTTCCAATGATTTTCACTGGAATTTCTGCCATTTGGGTTGCCAATTCTGTTGGTTTGACTTGAAATTGTAATATTTACTTAGCCACTGATGATTATGGCAAGAATTTTTTATATTTATTCTGCTAATTAATGTGGCTAGAAATCTAAGTGTATGCGTGAAAATCATAATAATTAATTTGTTGAATTATTTATTTTAAGCTTGAATAAAATCGTAGACTGAGGTTGTGATTTTATTCACTATAAATGGAACGGTCGGATTAGTTCTAAATCCCTTTTTGTTATTCGATGGTTGGAAATCTCGGGGATGAGATTTATTTTAATAAGGGTCGAATGTAATATCCTGGAATTTTAAAATGTATGAATTTTTGGAGTAAATCGAGAATAAATAGATTTATGGTTGTGAAAATTTGATTAGAGAAATTTTAGAATTTTGTTTCCGGGATTTATTATAATATACGTCGAAAATTTTATTGATAAGTGGAAAAGATGAAAATGCATTTAGTTGACTAAATGTAATTTTACGAGGACATATTTTATCCTCATATATTTTATCATATTTCTTGATATAATTAGATAGAGCTCGACCCAACGAAAGCGTGGGCGAAAACCGTTTGTGAATCAGAGTTGAAATGAAGAAATTAGAAGTTTTGAAAAAAAAAAAAAAGTTTGGAAGCTGCCAGATGGCAGCGTGAGAGGGGAGAAAAAAGAGAGGAAAAGGAGAAGAGGAGTTTCGGGAGGAAAAAAGAGGGGAGGTGGTGGCGAATGGGGGAGGACAGAGGAAGAAGATGGTCCAATCGGGAGAAGGGAAGAGAGGGTCAGGTAGGGAAGGAGAGAACAGGGGATTAGAGACCCATTCTCTTCAACCCATTTCGGATCCACGACCCAACTGCATACCCAACGAAAGTCCATGATTCCTAACGCCTTTCAAGATGATTTTCCTGTGAATTGAAGCTAATCACACCTTGGAATCGACCAAGCATCCTATCCTCTTCCATTTCCACTCAAAAACCAACGAAATGTGGCCTTGATTTGGTGAAACTCGCACGGTGGGTGAGACAGGTCTTAGCAGCGATTCACACAAACCTGAGCCTAACTCCGTTAACCACCACCACCAGTAGACTCCCCTCAACCCCAGGAACAAAGCCCAAGCAATGGATGGGGCGTCAGAGCTTGTTTGGAGTCGGATCAAGAACACCCATTTCAAGGGTTTTTGGCAAATCGAGGTGGTTTTCAGGTGTTTCCCTGCTGAATTGGACCTTGACCCAGGTATGAAAGTTGTTCCTCTCATTGAACTCTACTTGCCTGTAAAATTTGGTAATTTTTAGAGTTAGTCAGAAAATTAGGTTTCCGTTCGCCAGAAACCGCCCCCTGTGACGGTGCGTGGCCAGTGGGCCGATGCTGCCATTTGGTGCAAATTTTGATATTCTAAATATGAATTTGGTATCTAATTGATGTGTTTCGATTATTAAACCTAATGTTGGTTATTTTGGTTACTTGAATATTTTTGAAAATGGATTATAATTGAATGGTGTACTACGAAAGGCTTGATCTCATTCAAGGGTACGTAAGCGCTCTAATGGAAATTTGATGTAGCCTTAAAATAACCGAGATTAATTTTTATCGAAAATTAGAAAGAAGAAAAGGGTTTGGGTGTTTAGTATAAAGTTTAACGTTATGTTGTTGGTAAATAAATTTAGCTATAGATTTTGCGAGAAATTTAGAATTTATTAAATAAATTGTGATTAATGGTAGAAAATAAACAAGAGTTTAATTTTGGCCTATCACCAAAATTAGTTTTTGAAATAAAATTTTCGGGTCAAGGTGTTACAGTATGTACATATTTGTTAGTTTCCATTTATACATTGGAGCAAGAATTTACTACGTATGCTTAACTTAGACTAATGCTTATAGGAATTAGTGAAATAACGGAAAATTATGAAGTTATCATAAATCCTATGGGATGCACAAGTATGCGTACCTTTATGGGATTCTAATTACGGCCATGTTTAATATTTTATCTATTACTTTTATGTCGATGTAAATTATCGGATCATCGTGGCATGACTATATTTGGCTATATTTAAGTTATTTGCTCATCGTTTGCTGCACCGATGTTGGTACTCACCCAGGCCCGTGCCAGGGCCAGTTTTTCACGTGTATGTGCACATCGCATCGTACACTCACTTTGGATCCATTGTAGGTGCCAATCCAATCATAAAGGTTGCAATAGGCAACTCCGACTTGTATGTGCTGCGCATAGCTCCAGTCTTCACGTGATTGTAATACCAGAGCGTATACTATTATTACACCCAATCATGTTCATGTCAGAATATCTCTGCATGAACTCATGTGTTACATGTGTTGATGAGCACCCGATATGATATGTTGCTTATGTGAGATTTTGTGATTATGGATGTCATGCCCTTATTTATGAGATATTGTGCCGTAATGAATTCTTGAGATTTTGCAGGCTACGGTAAGTATTTTCTTACCATACGTAGTATGTATATTTTGGAAACTATACTTGTTTTACAGTAAGGGTTTATTATGTTTTCGAAAAGATTTTTACAAAGATTTGTTTCTAGACCCACTCACCCTTATTTTTTGCCCCTCCAAGTTTTATCGTTGAACTTACATGTCAACGAGGATTCTTGGCAAATCTTGGTGTAGACGATTACCTTCGATGGTATAATTCTCACCATATATTACTGTACTATACTTATGCTCCAACATCACGTGTCAAATGGGTTCATTCCCGCTCACAACGCACTCTTATATTTAGGCACTTTTAGGTTTAAATTTATTCACAATTCCACATCACTACACTTTATGGCTTCGTCACCTTCCGGGTGTTGGCCAGCATAGCTCAATTTGAAGTCCAAATGGACATTCCAGATCAAGATGTGTCAAAAAAATATTCAATATGATCTATTCACACCCTTCTTTATCACACCACTTCCACACCCACACACACACACACACACACACACACAAACCCTTCTTTATCACACCACTTCCATAAAAAATAAAAAAAATAAAAAAGACTTTTATCTGAAGATTTTGATTACAACTAGGAAATATATTGCAGATGCTCTACTAACTTGAAGACTTGAGATATGCTTAATGTGACCTCAAACAAATCACAATTACCTTGTCCACATGTCTAATTAAGGAGCCTCCACTACAAAACCAATGTTGTAATGTGATGCTTAGTTATAGTTCACGTTATAATACATAATTCATAATTTTATGTCTGAACTTCGAAAATTGTGTATTCTGGTAAAATATATAATGTCATAGAACTCTATTCCAACTTCTGTGTGACATACGAATAAATTGTATAAGAACTCTATTTCAACTCTATATATACCTCTCACAAGTCATATTAAGGAAAAAGAGGAAGTTGTCAACTTCTCATGATTTTTTTTGTATGTTATGATATGTTGTTTTAGCTTCCTTCAAAGTTGGCGCCAAGTGAGTTCGCACAAGAATGCACAAAGGCAATCGTGGACAGTGCTTGCCGTGGAGACATGTATCTGACAGAGGCATCGTGGGCCACGTTCGGATTTTGGTTGAGGGTTTTCTGTCCCGAACTACTCGAGAAGCTTTTCCAACTAATAGTGGAAACCAAGAAGATGGCAGCCACTCCAAATAAGAATGATTAATTTTGACCGTTACAGAGATTAAAATTTTAAATTAAATAATATAGATGTTGATGATTAAATTATATTTAAATATTGATTAACGTATTTATTTTTTATTAATGACACATCATTTAATTTTCTAATTTGATTTAAAATTTTGATATCTCTAGTATTATTCTTTGAAAAAACGCTCATTAATTTTTGAATTATGCAGTATACTAGTTTAATTAAATAAATGGTCACATATTATTATTTTCTATTTTTAATAGGCAAAGATCCGTCAGATATCGTTCTATTTTTAATAGGCAAAGATCTGACACATATCGGATATATGTACTATAATATGATCAATGATTATGATTCAAAAAGTTATTCATGCAAATTAATTCAGTTGTCATTTACATAAAAAAAATTAAAAGGAAAAAAAAAAAGGATCATGAATATTATATTAGGATAATACTAGGTACCCACTAATGAGTACCCTATCTACTCTGATTTTGGCCCAAGAACATTTTAACAGATATTTTATTATTTAAAAAAAATAAGAGACATGTTAATTAATTTTTCTTGAGCTTTAAAAAATAAGAAACGAGTGACATCTTTTAATTGGGTCAAATTAGAAAATGAGTATATAAGGTACTCAGAAGTTTTTTTTTTTTTTGAGTACATCGATATTCTTACACTAGAGAGATGGAGAGTTTGGCTATGCCACACAATAGGCAACCTGATTTAGTATCGAATTCGTCACCCACGAGATTCGAACCTAAGACCTCTTACTTCTAAACGAAGAGGCATATCACCAGACCTTAGTCCTGAATGGCAAATACTCAGTAGTTAGTATCTAAGTATTATCATTTATATTATGTCTGATTCTCTTAAACAAACAGTACGTAGATAAGAAAATCGGGATGGAAATTGTTTTATTCCCCAAATTGAGTTTGGGGATGGAAAAATGTTTCCAACAGAAATTTTCTCAGTACCCACTCATATTAGGTTTGTTTTTTAAAGAATGAGGATCATCTCCTGATTCTCTTTGTGAGGATCTTGAGGATCCTCAAATAGTGACTATTCATCGTACATAGTGCGATCAGAAATTATTTTAAATTATATGAATAGTAGTTGACGAAAACTGATCGTACGATATACGATGAATGAATACGATTTGAGTATCCAGAGCTAATTTTTAAAAGGGGGTTTTAAGTTAGTTGCAAACTCATAAAAAGCAACAATTAACTTGTTTTACACGCTACCCTTCGTACACTACATAAACTCAACCCTTAGAGCAATTCCACCCCTAAAGACTTTGCGCCAGCACCTAACCCATTTATCCACTCAGTGAATAATAATAGACCCCAATGAACAGTAATAGGCCAAAACATCTCCATCCCTAACAAAATGCGCTAGCACAAATAATCTCCACCCCTACAAAATGCACTGGCACCCAGCCCATTTAAAATATTTTAATTTTTTTTATAAAAGAATAAATAAATAAAATAGTTTTAATTTCGGATAAGATTTGGGAGAAAAACGTGGACTGTTGATCTATGATCGAACGGTCCATATCAAAACTGAAATTCAATTTTTTTTACCGTTGGAAATCCAACGGCAGACAGTGGGCCACGTCGCCTACCCAGGGTGAGATGTGAGTGTCCCTGCACTGCGGGCCCCGCCTCTAAACTGCTATTGGGTACGCACACCCACGGCTGCGTGAACGCCACGCGCCAGGCGCAAAACAAAAAAGGGGCCGGTCCCTTGGTCAGTCAAGTTTGGGCTAGCCTGGAGACCAGCTTGGGCTGAGTGCCAGGCAAGTTTATGGGCTGGAGTGGATTGACTGAGTCCCAACTTGATTTTTTGATTGGGTGCTGGCCTAATGTGCTTCCGGTGGAAGTGCTCTTACACTAAGCTCCAGTCAATCAATGAAAAATAAATAAAAGAATATTGAGAGAATGGAAGGACTTGGATTCGTCGCCGCCGGCACCAGAGGGGGTTTTAGCCACCCGCCTCTCGACGGACCTACTCCCGATACCTTCGAACATGTCATTATCTGCCCAACTACCCTTCTCAAGATGCTCGGCCACTGTACGTTAAAATAATAATAATAATAATAATCATTGAAATTATGCAATTCATAGTTTTTGGTTTTGGTTTTGTTTGAATTTAGAACGTATGAAATTTATTGATGGATCTATTGGAATGTAAGGTTTGGATTTAGTCCTACCTACCATGAGTGACTCATATGTCCAAGATGTTAAACAAATGTCTTGTCCTTATAGATGGAAAAGGATCCACTTTATGACAATCTTAGGAAACCCCACATCCTAACTGTTTATCGTATATCGTACGGTCAGTTTTCGTTAGATATTATTTGTGTTTAATTTTAAATAATAAAAATTAAATGATTTCTAACCGCACGATACATGATGAACGGCTAAGATATAGGAATCCCTAGAATCCCCACAATATGGATCCCAATGGGATCCAATTCCCTTATAGATGACCTAAGATGTAAGGCGTAGGTTGTTTTCCTGGTTGCTTTTTAAATTAAGTAAAAACAATAAATGTAAGGTTTGGATTGAGTCCTACCTACCATGAGTGACTCATATGTCCTAGATGTTAGACAAATGTCTTGTCCTTATAGATGGAAAAGGATCCACTTTATGACAATCTTAGGAAACCCCACATCCTAACTGTTTATCGTATATCGTACGGTTAGATATTATTTGTGTTTAATTTTAAATAATAAAAATTAAATGATTTCTAACCGCACGATATATGATGAACGGCTAAGATATAGGAATCCCTAGAATCCCCACAATATGGATCCCAATGGGATCCAATTCCCTTATAGATGACCTAAGATGTAAGGCGTAGGTTGTTTTCTTGGTTGCTTTTTAAATTAAGTAAAATCAATAAATGTAAGGTTTGGATTCAATCCTACCTACCATGAGTGACTCATATGTCCAAGATGTTAGACAAATGTCTTGTCCTTATAAATGGAAAAGGATCCACTTGATGACAATCTTAGGAAACCCCACATCCTAACTGTTTATCGTATATCGTACGGTCAGTTTTCGTTAGATATTATTTGTGTTTAATTTTAAATAATAAAAATTAAATGATTTCTAACCGCACGATATATGATGAACGGCTAAGATATAGGAATCCCTAGAATCCCCACAATATGGATCCCAATGGGATCCAATTCCCTTATAGATGACCTAAGATGTAAGGCGTAGGTTGTTTTCCTGGTTGCTTTTTAAATTAAGTAAAAACAATAAATGTAAGGTTTGGATTGAGTCCTACCTACCATGAGTGACTCATATGTCCTAGATGTTAGACAAATGTCTTGTCCTTATAGATGGAAAAGGATCCACTTTATGACAATCTTAGGAAACCCCACATCCTAACTGTTTATCGTATATCGTACGGTCAGTTTTCGTTAGATATTATTTGTGTTTAATTTTAAATAATAAAAATTAAATGATTTCTAACCGCACGATATATGATGAACGGCTAAGATATAGGAATCCCTAGAATCCCCACAATATGGATCCCAATGGGATCCAATTCCCTTATAGATGACCTAAGATGTAAGGCGTAGGTTGTTTTCTTGGTTGCTTTTTAAATTAAGTAAAATCAATAAATGTAAGGTTTGGATTCAGTCCTACCTACCATGAGTGACTCATATGTCCTAGATGTTAGACAAATGTCTTGCCCTTATAAATGGAAAAGGATCCACTTGATGACAATCTTAGGAAACCCCACATCCTAACTGTTTATCATATATCGTACGGTCAGTTTTCGTTAGATATTATTTGTGTTTAATTGTAAATAATAAAAATTAAATGATTTCTAACCGCACGATATATGATGAACGGCTAAGATATAGGAATCCCTAGAATCCCCACAATATGGATCCCAATGGGATCCAATTCCCTTATAGATGACCTAAGATGTAAGGCGTAGGTTGTTTTCCTGGTTGCTTTTTAAATTAAGTAAAAACAATAAATGTAATGTTTGGATTGAGTCCTACCTACCATGAGTGACTCATATGTCCTAGATGTTAGACAAATGTCTTGTCCTTATAGATGGAAAAGGATCCACTTTATGACAATCTTAGGAAACCCCACATCCTAACTGTTTATCGTATATCGTACGATCAGTTTTCGTTAAATATTATTTGTGTTTAATTTTAAATAATAAAAATTAAATGATTTCTAACTGCACGATACATGATGAACGGCTAAGATATAGGAATCCCTAGAATCCCCACAATATGGATCCCAATGGGATCCAATTCCCTTATAGATGACCTAAGATGTAAGGCGTAGGTTGTTTTCCTGGTTGCTTTTTAAATTAAGTAAAATCAATAAATGTAAGGTTTGGATTCAGTCCTACCTACCATGAGTGACTCATATGTCCAAGATGTTAGACAAATGTCTTGTCCTTATAAATGGAAAAGGATCCACTTGATGACAATCTTAGGAAACCCCACATCCTAACTGTTTATCATATATCGTACGGTCAGTTTTCGTTAGATATTATTTGTGTTTAATTTTAAATAATAAAAATTAAATGATTTCTAACCGCACGATATATGATGAACGACTAAGATATAGTAATCCCTAGAATCCTCACAATATGGATCCCAATGGGATCCAATTCCCTTATAGATGACCTAAGATGTAAGGCGTAGGTTGTTTTCCTGGTTGCTTTTTAAATTAAGTAAAAACAATAAATGTAAGGTTTGGATTCAGTCCTACCTACCATGAGTGACTCATATGTCCTAGATGTTAGACAAATGTCTTGTCCTTATAGATGGAAAAGGATCCACTTGATGACAATCTTAGGAAACCCCACATCCTAACTGTTTATCGTATATCGTACGGTCAGTTTTCGTTAGATATTATTTGTGTTTAATTTTAAATAATAAAAATTAAATGATTTCTAACCGCACGATATATGATGAACGGCTAAGATATAGGAATCCCTAGAATCCCCACAATATGGATCCCAATGGGATCCAATTCCCTTATAGATGACCTAAGATGTAAGGCGTAGGTTGTTTTCCTGGTTGCTTTTTAAATTAAGTAAAATCAATAAATGTAAGGTTTGGATTCAGTCCTACCTACCATGAGTGACTCATATGTTGTTTTCCTGGTTGCTTTTTAAATTAAGTAAAATCAATAAATGTAAGGTTTGGATTCAGTCCTACCTACCATGAGTGGCTCATATGTCCTAGATGTTAGACAAATGTCTTGTCCTTATAAATGGAAAAGGATCCACTTGATGACAATCTTAGGAAACCCCACATCCTAACTGTTTATCATATATCGTACGGTCAGTTTTCGTTATATATTATTTGTGTTTAATTTTAAATAATAAAAATTAAATGATTTCTAACCGCACGATATATGATGAACGGCTAAGATATAGGAATCCCTAGAATCCCCACAATATGGATCCCAATGGGATCCAATTCCCTTATAGATGACCTAAGATGTAAGGCGTAGGTTGTTTTCCTGGTTGCTTTTTAAATTAAGTAAAAACAATAAATGTAAGGTTTGGATTGAGTCCTACCTACCATGAGTGACTCATATGTCCTAGATGTTAGACAAATGTCTTGTCTTTATAGATGGAAAAGGATCCACTTTATGACAATCTTAGGAAACCCCACATCCTAACTGTTTATCGTATATCGTACGATCAGTTTTCGTTAGATATTATTTGTGTTTAATTTTAAATAATAAAAATTAAATGATTTCTAACCGCACGATATATGATGAACGGCTAAGATATAGGAATCCCTAGAATCCCCACAATATGGATCCCAATGGGATCCAATTCCCTTATAGATGACCTAAGATGTAAGGCGTAGGTTGTTTTCCTGGTTGCTTTTTAAATTAAGTAAAATCAATAAATGTAAGGTTTGGATTCAGTCCTACCTACCATGAGTGACTCATATGTCCAAGATGTTAGACAAATGTCTTGTCCTTATAAATGGAAAAGGATCCACTTGATGACAATCTTAGGAAACCCCACATCCTAACTGTTTATCATATATCGTACGGTCAGTTTTCGTTAGATATTATTTGTGTTTTATTTTAAATAATAAAAATTAAATGATTTCTAACCGCACGATATATGATGAACGGCTAAGATATAGTAATCCCTAGAATCCTCACAATATGGATCCCAATGGGATCCAATTCCCTTATAGATGACCTAAGATGTAAGGCGTAGGTTGTTTTCCTGGTTGCTTTTTAAATTAAGTAAAATCAATAAATGTAAGGTTTGGATTGAGTCCTACCTACCATGAGTGACTCATATGTCCTAGATGTTAGACAAATGTCTTGTCCTTATAGATGGAAAAGGATCCACTTTATGACAATCTTAGGAAACCCCACATCCTAACTGTTTATCGTATATCGTACGGTTAGATATTATTTGTGTTTAATTTTAAATAATAAAAATTAAATGATTTCTAACCGCACGATATATGATGAACGGCTAAGATATAGGAATCCCTAGAATCCCCACAATATGGATCCCAATGGGATCTAATTCCCTTATAGATGACCTTAGATGTAAGGCCTAGGTTGTTTTAAAGGTCAGGTATATATATATATATATGGAATGTTAGCTGATGTGCTCTGCTGTTGATATTTTGTGCCTCATTTTTTGCATAATGGGGCTTTATCTGCCATAAAGCCACTACATTTATAGTTTTAAGGAGAAATTTCATCCTCAATGAGCAGGAAAATAGTACTAGACCCACCATTTGGGAATTAGGTTACATCTAACCTCAAAAAACAGTGAGTCTCATGAAAAAACTATCAGTCTATGTACGCGAAATTCTGACACCTCTCCCCACTAGTGAATATAGTTGTACTCGCCTTTTCTTCCTTTTTTTAGTTCTTTTTTTACATGCTTTTTGTTCCAAAAGTCCTTCTCCATTTTATTTGTATGATTACGCTTAAGACTTAAAATGATAAAAGATGTTCTACTGCTTACTTTTATTAATTTCCAAATAAAAACACACTACCATATTCAAATGAAATTGAAAGTTTAGAGACATTAACCGAAAATATAAATAAACAACATACTTAAATTGCAAAGGCATTACAACTTAATTATAAGATGAAATTTTATCTTATCCTATTTCAGAGAAACAAACTAACCCATTCACATCCCGATCAGAGCTTTGAAGCTTTGAACTTGCGTGGGTCGTGGCTGTGGTGATGAATCTGATACAAAGCGTGAAAGGTAAGGTGTTAAAAGTAGTGAAACGTTTTGAATTTGTTTGCTCGCCGATGCAAGTGGAGGCGTTGGCTGTTAGAGATTAAAGTGTTCTTAAATAATAAAAAAACATATGTATGTGGCGCAAGGAAATACATACATGTATATGTGGTGCCTGATGCCCTACCAATATCGTGACGCCAAGTTGCAAGTTACCAACCCAATTTATTCGAGACCACACAAATTCTCTATCACCAATGCAAGTGGAGGCGTTGGCTGTTAGAGATTAAAGTGTTCTTAAAAAAAAAAAAAAAAAAAAAAAAAAAAAAAACACATATGTATGTGTCGCAAGGAAATACATACATGTATATGTGGCGCCTAATGCCCTACCAATATCGTGACGCCAAGTTGCAAGTTGCCAACCTAATTTATCCGAGACCACACAAAATCTCTCTCACCGATGCAAGTGGAGGCGTTGGCTGTTAGAGATTAAAGTGTTCCTAAAAAAAATAAAAAATAAAAAAACATATGTATGTGGCGCAAGGAAATCCATACATGTATATGTCGCCTGATGCCCTACCAATATCGTGACACCAAGTTGCAAGTTGCCAACCCAATTTGTCCGAGACCAAAAATTCTCTCTCTCTCTCTCTCTCTCTCTCTCTCTCTCTCTCTCTCTCTCTCTCTCTCTCTCTCTCTCTCTCTCTCTCTCTCTCTCTCTCGGTAGAACCGTAGAGTGTAGACTTGCTAGGTAGAGAAGAGAAGCCACAGCCATGGATTCGATTCACAAAGTGTTGAACGTAGTCGTCCCTCTAGTAACATTCATTGGATCCCTTTTCTTTCTCCCATATTTTCTCGTTTACAAGCTTATTAGTTTCATATATCGATCTAAATCCACTGAAAACATAGCCGGAAAAGTTATCCTCATTACCGGAGCGTCTTCAGGAATTGGAGAGGTAACGAATTAAAGACATGCATTACATATTTTATAATGCAGCCATGTGTATCATGTATTGTTTCATTTTTTTAATTTATTTTTTTATTTTTTGGATATAATTCTATCTTGTTCATTATTTTTCTTAAAGATCATTTTGGTTCCGATTCCTAATCAATCTAGTTAGTTGTTAGAATGAAACTTTATTTGTTTAAAAAGTTTGATCAAGGTCCCTAGCATCATGTAAGGGATTTAATTCATGCATTTATGTATTCAATATCCCACAAATTATAAAATTTAAACAAATCCAAATAATATTGTTACAAATATAACAAGGGAACTGTTATTAGCACTCCAAAAATCTCATTATACACTTCTTACTAGTGTATTTCCCTTTTCAATTACAGAAAGTTTGGAGTGCAAAATGAAAATTTTGGAGTGCCAATAACAATTCTCATATAACAATTACTTAAAAATCAATAATAAAGTAATTCGTTCTTCACATAGTTCTAGCAAGAAAAAAAAAATTGTAGCCACGTAATTATTAATATAGTGCAAGAAATAACTATTGATATATTCTAAAACATAAAATGAACACATATAATTAGCATGGGTACGGTCATAAAAAATTATTGGTAAAAATTAAATTAAAAATATGGGTACATAATAAAATTCAAAACTATGGGTACAAATTAAATTGAAAATATGGGTCCATATTAAAATTCAAAACTATGGGTACAAATTAAAACTAAAAAGAATATTGGTATAAATTAAAAAAAAGGGATATAAATTACAAATAGAAATATATGAAAAAAAAAAACTAAAAATATTATATTTGAAAATGATTAATAATTTTTTTCATTTTTAAATTGACATATAATGACTTGTAAATAATTTAATATTCAAATAATGACATGAAGAAAAGTTAAGAGACCTTAATAAAAAATGAAAAAGGAATAAGGTTTCAATTAATGAGAAGTAGAAATGAGAGATGAGAACCTAATTTATCATTTTCTTAAACCATTTGAAGCATTTGGCGTATGAGTACGCTAAGAGAGGAGCCCGTCTAGCATTGGCAGCCAGAAGGGAGGACCGTCTTCGTGCCGTGGCGGATAAAGCTCGACGGATAGGCTCCCCGGATGTCATTGTGCTTCCAGCTGATGTCTCAAAACTGGAACATTGCAATCGAGTTGTTAATGAAACAGTCAATCACTTTGGCCAATGTAAGACTCACATCATCATATAGTATAGCTTTTCAGTTTAATTAGTCTCTCGTAAAATTAATTTAATCGTATTAGATGAATAAGAAATTAACCTTTCTAATCAACTTGGTATTAGTTGTTAATGCTTTTTCTAATGAAATAGTGGACCATTTGGTGAACAATGCTGGGGTTCTGCAAGTTAGCTTGTTTGAAGATTGCAACCAATTCTCTACGATGGTTTCAATTATGGTATAATTTAATCAGCTAATCATGTACTTAGGCCCTTCATATATATACTTAAGCTAATTTAATTATGAATATGATATTGCAGGACATAAATTTCTGGGGTTCTGTTTATTGCACACATTTCTCAGTTCCACACCTCAGAAAAAGCAAAGGGAAAATTGTTGTAATTTCCTCTAGTGAATCTTGGTTTTCTGCACCAAAGTCGAGTTTCTACAATGTAAGAATTTAAATATGATTATATATTACCCACGCACACGCGTTAAAAATGTTTGATTAGTGTCTCTCTCTATCTAATATATACATATATATATATATATATGGAACGGATCCAAGATAATTCCAGATGGTACTTCGATTATGTTTTTTTAAACATTGACTTATAGAAAACCTGTGACTAGAAGAAGTGTTGGAAGAAAAATAAATCCAAGACTGACTGACTTCATTTGCCCGAGCTAAAGAAAGATTTTTCAATGTGACCAGAACACATGATGGTACATTATGTGTCGTTATACAATTGGTGAAATATGTGTATTAAAAGTTAATAACTTAAATAGTAAAATTTCTCATCATTGAAAAATTTCTTATATAATCCATGTATACTGAAAAATTTCTCCGAAAGTAAGAGCTTGCACAGAAGATCTAGTGGGCCCAGTGACCTACAAGAATGCTGAAGGGTATGAAATTAGTCATTCAAAGAAGCTGACTGGGTGAAAATGTGTACTTTTTATGACAAGATGATATCTTGAGAGAGTGTAGTTACTGGCTCCTTCGCCTTGTTTTTGGTGGAGAAGATCTGGTCTTCTTACTCTCTAGTAGTTCTGAGTCAGAACTCAGCAGTGAGATACAGAAATTAATAAATTTGAAGAAAAATAGAATAAAAGCTCATCAAAGGCTTATTGGTTGACATATATATATAATGATGGTACTGTAAGAACAACTTAGAGACATCAAAACCTAGATTAGTCTCTTCCTATGAACCGGATTGAATCAAGTGATTAAATCACAACATCACAACATTAATACAGATGTAAAACAAAGTATCGACAGTACACAATGGAATACTAACCTGCAGACATGCTGCTTGATGAAGAGGTCATCGCAGCATTTATACAACCATTCTCCTCTCTGCAAATCTCAATGCTCTCCCAAGAATAGGTTATTGGTACAAAAAATGAGAGCGTTAATTTGTGAGAGCAATGGCTTATGTATATATACTAAGCATATCGATTGCCCTATTACAATCCAATAAGGAATACTATTCCTCGTACCAGAATGAGTTCTTTACTTGTGCAAATACAAGAGTTCTCAATATCCTAATCACAACAAGATTACTCTAGCCAACATGACTAAGACTTCTTTTATGATAAAGTTAATTATCCCAAGACATGTAAGAATCATACTCATACTCTAACATTCTCCCACTTGAGTATGATTCATCACAACAGATAATCATCTCAAACTTATCAAAAAGGTGATCACACAAGTCTTTTATCAATTACACCAATGCACAGATACATCCAGCTTACATAAACCAAAACAATGAATTTGTAATCTCCTTTGTAACACAGAATACAAATCACCTTACAAATCACAATGGCCAATTTATGCTTATAGCAATGCATCTCAATACAGGAGTAAACCAAAACATATACTCCCACTCACATAGCCCAAAATCAATATCAAAAATATCCATCAGACTTAACAATAAACTGTTAACTCAAAATCATTCACTAAAGAATGAACAACATAGTTATGACACATTCAACAGCTTTATCAGTACTAGAAATGATTCACAAGCTCTTATTGAATCGAAAAATTATTCTCTAGAACAATTAATCACAGAAATATCTGGAAAAATTGTGCTGAATAAAAACATAACTAACTGCAAACAAAACAAACAAGAAAACTAACTAAAACACTTAGCTTCCAAAAAACTTTTGCAAAAAACCTCCCCTTTGAAAAGCATTCCACTGTCATCTTCCAGTAGCTCTAACATACTATTGAATACAACAACAATTACTCCCACTTTTCAAAAGCTTCCAATACTCCCATCCGAGTTACATGAGTCTTGAAAATTCCATTTGCCAATGCCTTTGTTAAAGGATCGGCAATCATCAAATCAGTAGTTAAGTGCTCCACCACTATTGCACCTTGCTTAACTTTCTCTCTGACTTTCAAGAATTTCACATCCATTAACCTCGAGGCTAAAGTCCTTTTGTTGTTCTTTGAGAATAACACTGCAAAATTGTTGTCACAGAACATCTTGACTGGTCTCTGTATTGAGTCTACAACCTTCAACTCATTAACAAAATTCTTAAGCCAGACTATCTGCTTCATGCCTTCAAAGTATCCCACAAGCTCTACTTCCATAGTAGAGGTAGAGATCATAGTTTGCTTGGCACTTCTCCATGAAATAGCACCTCCATTAAACATGAAAACATAGCCACCAATTGATTTTCTTTCATCCAGATCACCAGCCAAATCAGAATCAGTATAACCAACTACTTCCAGTTCATTTTCCCTACCATAAACTAACATGAAGCTCTTTGTTCTCTGTAAATACCTTAATACCTTCTCAGCAACCATCCAATGTGCTTCACCTGGATTAGATTGAAATCTGGCCAGCAAGCCAACAATGAAAGCAAGATCCGGCCTAGTACATATGTTGGCATACATTAAACTGCCGACCAGAGAAGCATACGATTTTAAACTCATCTTTCTCTTCTCCAACTCGGATTTAGGACATTGATCTCGAGTGAATTTGTCTCCTTTATTCACAGGTACATCAACACCATTGCAATCTTCCATATTGAACCTAACCAAAACTCTCTCAATATATCCCTTTTGTGATAGCCCCAGAAACTTCTTTTCCCTGTCTCTGATTATCTCAATCCCTAGGACATAACGAGCCTCCCCTAAATCTTTCATCTCGAAGTTAGAACTAAGCATAGTCTTGGTTTCGTGTAGCAATTGCAAATTAGAACTAGCTACCAAAATATCATCCACATATAGTACCAGGAAAATGAATTTGGTACCTTTGAACTTAGAGTATATGCAGTCATCAAGCTTGTTCTCAGTAAACCAGTGTGCAGTTACAACTTTATCAAATTTAAGGTACCATTGTCTAGAAGCTTGTTTGAGTCTGTAGATTGACTTATTAAGCTTGCAGACCAAACTATCCTTCCCCCTTTCAATGAATCCAGGTGGCTGCTTCATATGAATAGCTTCTTCTAATTCACCGTTGAGGAAAGCCGTTTTTACATCCATTTGATGTAATTCAAGATCAAAATAGGTTGTTAATGCCAAGATAATCTGCATAGAGTCCTTTAAAGAAACTGGGGAAAAAGTGTCACTAAAATCAACCCCTTCTTTCTGTGTAAAGCCTTTTGCTACCAGCCGAGCCTTGTACCTTTCAATTCTACCTTGAGCATCTCTCTTGGTTTTGTAAACCCACTTGCAACCTATTGGTTTAGTTTTAGAATCAGATTCCACCAAAGTCCAAACATTGTTCTTGGACATGGATTCCAATTCTTCTTCCATAGCCTTCTTCCATAATATTGCTTGCGGACTTGTCATTGCCTGAGAATAGGTCAGTGGATCATCAATATCTCCTAGATCGAATTCATTCTCTTGGAGATATACATAGTCATTTGAAATAGCCAGTTTTTTCACTTTTGTTGAATGTCTCATAGGTTGCTGCACAGGTTGATGATTGAGTTCTTGAATTTCTTCAGTCACAGATTCAAGATTATCCTTAGCAACAGGCTGCAACTCATTTTCAGTCATCTCAGTGTCTTCATTTGTAATTGCAGATGGTGTGCATGATAAAATTGGAATCTGTACATAGTCATTTACTGCAGCATCATTATTTGTTTGGTCAATTTCTTCAAATACAAAAGTTCCATCTACCATGTCTGTAACATCTTGATCTTCAATGAACACAACATTATGAGTCTCTTGAATCCGCGAATGAGCCTGTGGACAATAGAATTTATATCCCTTGGATTTTTCAGAATATCCAATGAAGTAACAAGTTGTGGTTCTGGCATCCAACTTCCTTTCATTCGGATTATAAAATCGGCCCTCAGACTTGCATCCCCACATATGGAAATGCCCAAAGCTAGGCCTTCTACCTGTCCAGACTTTCAAAGGTGTTCCCTTCACAAATTTAGTAGGCGCTCAGTTCAAAAAAAGTTGGCAATCTTAAGTGCTTCACCCCAGAGTAAACTAGGCAGTTTGGATCTTGGAATCATACTTCGAACCATCCCAATTAAAGTTCTATTTCTTCTTTCTGATACACCATTTTGCTGTGGTGTACCTGGTGTAGTATACTGCACCACAATGCCTTGTTACTGAAGATATATTGCAAAAGGGCCCTTCTATTGTCCAGCTTCAGTGTACCTGCCAAAATACTCTCCCCCTCTATCTGATCTAAAAATTTTGATTTTTCTGTTTAACTGCATCTCAACTTCAGTCTTAAAGATTTTAAAACAGTCAAGTACTGCTGATTTTTCACTAATGAGAAAAGTAGAACCATATCTAGAGAAATCATCAATGAAATTCACAAAATAGCTATTCCCACATATGGTTTTAACATGAAAAGGACCACAAACGTCAGTATGCACAATCTCAAGAAGGTTTTGACTCCTTTTTGCTTCAAAATTTATGATATTTGTTGACTTTCCTTTCATACAATCAACACACTCTTTTGCATTTTTAAAATCAAGTGCAGGAATCAAGTTTTCCTTTGCTAATTGTTAAACTCCTTCTTTTGAAATATGTCCTAGTCTTTTATGCCATAAACTATATCAAAACTCAGATTTATGCATTCGTTTAGCAGTAATACTCAAAACAAGTGATGGGCTTTCAAATATATAGTCTATCTCCCACAATTCATCATGCAAAATAGTTGTCCAAAGTATTCATTTTGTTTTTCTGGAAAAATTTTATGCATGAATCATCACAAAGAAAACCGAAACCTTGTTTGAGCAATTTTGATGCAGAAATGAAACTTCTTCTCATATCTGGAACATAAAGGACATCTTTCAAATGAAGAACAAAACCTGATTTCATTTTAAGTTTCACAATCCCAATTGCTTCAACACCTACTTTTGTCCCATTCCCCACAAAAACATTATAAGAGTCTTTATAAGTTTGTTTTTGTTTTTTAAATCCATGCAATGTGTTTGTAATATGGACTGAACATCCTGTGTCAAACCACTAAGAATTAGCAGGAATTTCAATCAAATTTGATTCTACACAAACATAGACATTAGTTCTTCCTTTACTCCTCAGCCAATCCTTGACTGTTTCACAATCCTTTCTATAATGACCCTTGAGTTTGCAGTGATGACATCTAATTTTAGTCACATCTTTCACATTTAGACTGTTAGATTTAGAGGGTTTTGAGTATTTTGCAGGTTTAGCAGACTTATTGGCATGATTAGCGAATTTAGATGCCTTACCAGAAGCAATAGCGGTCTCTTTATTTCCAGCATGCACTAGGTTCACATCTTCTGTTTCTTTTCTCTTTTCTTGCCTCTGCCGAGTTTCCTCTTGCACACATTGAGCAATTAACTCATCCACAGTCCAAGTCTTGTCTTGGGTGTTGTATGACACTTTCAATTGACTATACTTCACTGGAAAAGCTTGTAGTATCATAAAAATCAGTTGTTTCTCACCAATGATGACCTCCATGGAATTGAGTTTCTCTACTGCATCCGACATCTTCATGATGTGATCTCTAATTGATGCATTACCTTCAATCTTGTAGGTTGTCAAGATAGACATATATTGACTGATCTCTGACTTCTCAGATTCTTTAAACTTGTTCTCAATGGCCTGAAGATAATCAATAGCAAGATCATGCTTCTTTATTCCCCCTCTCACAGTATCTGTCATCCCATTTTCAAGGATGGACAAAGCGATTTTGTTGGCCCTAGTCCACCTTTCAAAATCAGCCTTCTTTGACTTGGTACTTTTTTCTGTCAAAGGCGACGGCCTAGGGGTATCTAATGCTATATCAAACTCATTAAGAGTAAGCAATAGGCCAATTTCTCGCCTCCATCTTTTGTAGTTACTACCCCCAATGAGAATGGGAACACTAGCAAGGTTTAGAGTCTTTAGAGGCACTGCAGACATGTCAAAATGAAATCACAAAAGAGAAGTATAAGTTCCTTATTCCAGTCTACAATCACTAATTCCAGTCTACAATCACCAAGTACATCATTGTAATGAATCAATTTAGTCATATATACAGGCTTTTCAATGAATTCGAAAAGCATATATTTACTAAGCATATCTCAATGCTCTCCCAAGAATAAGTTATTGGTGCAAAAAATGAGAGCGTTAATTTGTGAGAGCAGTGGCTTATGTATATTTACTAAGCATATCGATTGCCCTATTACAATCCAATAAGGAATATTATTCCTCGTACCAGAATGAGTTCTTTACTTGTGCAAATACAAGAGTTCTCAATATCCTAATCACAACAGGATTACTCTAGCCAACATGACTAAGACTTCGTTTATGATAAAGTCAATTATCCCAAGACATGTAAGAATCATACTCATACTCTAACAGGTACACTATTTGGTTTTATTCTGCAGGCAAGCAAAGCAGCCCTGACATGCTTCTTTGAGTCATTGAGGTCTGAGTTGGGATCTGAGATTGGGATAACAATTGTGAGTCCTGGACTGATTGAGTCAGAAATGACAGGAAGCCGCGAATTTGTATCGCAGGTAATTACAGAGTTTTGAGTCCAAAGTTGGTTAGGTTAACCCATACAAGTAGCTTAGTTAGCTAGCTAGCTAGAGTAACAATTTGTTGAAAAATGAATGCAATGAAGGGCTATGGCATTGCAGGGTGGGTGCAGATATGTTTAAAACCAAGGAAATATGCATTTACTAGCATGGAAACATAGAAATTTTAATTTGCTTGTTTTTTGTACCATATTATACAATTACTGTTAAGAATGAGATGCAATTAAAGTTAAATCTAAAATTTATCTATACACCCTACCTATATCAAGAGTGTCCAAACCCTCAGGCCATCTTGTTAACTCATGTTCCATATACTTTGCTAAAACTCTCATCAAATCTTCAAGAAAATCTCTTAATATAGGAAAAATGTTTGCGCCAAAAGAAAAAGATACTAAATTTTCCGAATTGATAGTGATCCAAATTTTTTTTGCATCCAAGCAATTCAGTGGTTAACAATTGTGCAGAATTGATGATATAAATAGGCAAGTAGACATCGTTGTCACACTCTTCTTCATCACGCCATTTCCAAAAAAGGACTATTATCTGAAGATTTTGATTACATTTAGAAAAATATTGCAGATGCTCTACTAACTTGAAGACTTAAGGTATGCTTAATGTGACCTCAACGCAATGGTAAACAAATCACATTACCTTTTACACTTGTCTAAGTAGCCTCCACTACACAACCAAAATCGTAATATGATGCTAAGTTATAATTCATGCTAAAGTACAGAACTCATAATTCCATGTCTCAACTCTGAAGATTGCATAATCTTGTAGGATATATAATGTCATAGAATCTATGTTCTTTCTTTCTCCAAGTCGTGTGTGACATACGAATAAATTGTCTGAGAACTCTATTCCAACTCTATGTCTCTCACATGCAAGTCATATTAATGAAAGAGGAAACTTCTCATTATTTGTTGTGTATGTGATGATATGTTGTTTTAGCTTCGTCCGAAGTGGATGCCCAGTGAGTCCGCAGAAAAATGCACAAAGGCAATTTTGGACAGTGTTTGCCGTGGAGACATGCATCTGACAGAGCCATCGTGGGTCAGGTTCGGATTTTGGTTGAGGGTTTTGTATCCTGAGCTACTCGAGAAGCTTTTCCATCTAATAGTTGAAACCAAGAAGATGCCAGCCACTCCAAATAAGGATGATTAATTAGGATAAACGTTCATTTTAGTTTCGGATTCTGCAGTATACTATGTTTCATTAAATATTGGTCATATATTTTTATGTTTTTTTTAATAGGTAAAATCCGACACGTATCGAATGTATGTATTGTAATATATCGTTTTTAACAAAAAATAATGGACTATGAAATATTTATATTATGTCTGATTCTCTTAAACAAACGGTATGAAGACAGGGATGGAAACTGTTTTATACCCCAAATTGAGTTTGGGAATGAAGAACATGTTTCCAACAGAAATTTTCCCCGTACCCACTCATATAAGGTTTGTTTTTAAAAGGGGTACATAAGTTGATTGCAAACTCATAAAAAGCAATAGTTTAAGTGTTTTACGCGGTACCTTTCGTACACTATATATATATATATAAAGTAGCCACCCAACTGCATAGACTAGTTTCCAGTTGATCGATAAGAAAAAGAAAAGAATATTGAGAGAATGGACGGACATGGATTCATCGTGGCCGGTGCCGGAGGGGGTTTTAGCCAACCGCCTCCCGACGGACCTACTTGCGATACTTCTGAACGGGTCATCATCTGCCCAACCGCTCTTCTCATGATGCTCGACCACTTTAATAATATCGTTGAAATTATGCAATTTATAGTTGTTGGTTTTGTATGCATTCTGAACGCATGGAATTTCGTGATCGGTCTGTTGGAATGTAAATTGTTTTCCTGATTGTTTTTCGAATTAAGTTAAAAAGACAAGTGTAAGGTTTGGATTCATTCCAACCATGAGTGACTCATACGTCCTAGATGTTAGACAAATGTCCTGTCCTTATAGATGACCTATGATGTAAGGCCTGGTTGTTTTAAAGGTCGGGTGTATATATATGGAATGTTAGCTGCTGTGCTCTGCAATGTTTAGTGCAGCAGCTTTCCTTGCACAGAAATACAAATATCACGTGCCTCATTCTTTGCATCTCCAACGAGGGCTTTATCCTCCACGAAGTTACTACATTTGAAGTCATAGTGACAAAATTTCATCCCCAATTAAGCCGGAAAAGAATTTTTAGCTATTTCATCGCCAAATGTTAATTGTTTGTTTTTGTTTCTCTATGCTTCATTTGGGAAAATTAGCAAAAACCCTTATAAGACTTCGACCTTTAGTTAAAAGAACTCCTTAGTGTTAGTGTTACTAGAATCAACGAGAGTTTTGATTTGGATGGAGCTGCACAGAAAACAACAATGAACAGCAACTGGAGAAAACGAATGGTTTCTTGTTCTTAGCTCTGCAGAAAACTTTTCTTGCAGAGGAATATTTCTTCACATTTCAAAAAGGAGCACTAACGTGCTTTTACATTAATTGAAGGCCCTTAACTTGGGACCACAAAAAACACCACATTTCATCCTAGACACACATCTTTCTAATCTCATGGATCACTCAACACATGGCACTCATGGCCTTTTACTAAACTAGACATTTACACTTTGCCTCATTCTGCACAAGTGGATACACCAATTTAACCAAAACTTATTCTAAAACATTTCAGCTCAAATACTTATAGTTCAACACTTAGATGGAGGACTGATCGATAAATTATTGAGCGCTCGTTGCTAAAAGCCTTGACAAATAGAGTAAACAGAAGTTTGAAATCTGATACAAAACTTAAGTGTCTAAATTTGTCAGAGCCTTGAAGCTTTGAACTCGCGTGCGCAGTGGCTGTGGTGATGAATCTGATGAAAAGCGTGAAGGGTAAGGGGTTATTATCGATGCCTTCCACCTTATCAATCCACAAACTCTGATGATTGGCCAAGAACCAAGGCAAACCTTCAGGCCTTGATCCACAGGTTGAACAGACATCACTACTCCTTAGCTGTCAACTTCAGGATGAAATAACTGGAAGAGAAAATGCTGCTCAACCTTCGCAGGAAGAATTGGACTGCCGGGCTTAAACTCAGACCATTTGGTCATCGATCTGAAACAAATCTGTTCACGTAATATGAGCGTTCACTGTGCATTTGTTTGGTGGTCAATTATGCCGAAATGAGATTCTTTTCACTTGGGTTTTGCAGGAAATGCTTAACATAGCTGCTGAATACAAGAAAGCCGTGGAGGAGAAAGATGAATTGCCACCTGTGAAGCTTGCGACTGCAAAGATGGGAAAGCAAGCCGCCAACAAGCACCTCGAACAGCTTGTCTCCAACTTTACGTTGGACATCGGCTGGACATTTGGAACATGCTAGATACCGTGAGTTTCGTCGATAATAGTACTTAACAAGACTAGTTCTAGCCATACTGGAAAATGTAATTGACCATAATCATTTACATATCTTGTCAATGAAGCTTCGTCATTCAATTTACATACTATCAAACTAGATTTGCTAATCTGAAAAGGGCTTATCTTGCATCATTGTTCTTTAACATGAGGGTCTCGAACCATCTCTGGATACAGATGCTGCTTCAGGCCAGTTAGGTACAGGAGCTTCTTACTCAGCGTATCCCTCTCGTCATTGCCCGCTTTACTTATAAGAAGCGTACGGTTACACCACTCCAGTATCTCAGGGAAATACACCTTCCAGTAAAATGACTGCCAAACCCAAGCTGGTACTGTCAAACAATTTTCTCCTCGGCATGCGCTGTCCACGATTGATTTGGCGGCCTCCTTCACCGGAAAGATCGGTATTATACTTACTTCAAGCTAAAACCAACGAAACCAGCAAAAGATGATACATGGTGGTCCAAATAAAAAGCATTATAAAACCTGAATTAATCACTAACAATAACCAAAAGTATATATATAACTAGGCAGGCTTACATCTCTCAATTCTAGATCTAATACCACTTGGCCTTCCTTGGATAAGAATTTTCCTTGCGAAATTTCCGATTCAATCATTCCCGGAGTCACGATTGTTATTCCAACTTCCCTCCCAATTTCAACTTTCAACGTCTCGTAAAAGGCTATCGCTGCTGCTTTTGTAGCCTAATTAGCCAAAGTGAAATTCAATCACTGATGATTCACAGCTAAATACAGCAAAAATAAATACATTTCACTTGGGAATTAGCATGTTCATGAGGTCAAATGTTCACTTTACTTACACCATACATGCTTAATCGTGGTGCACGCAACCATCCGGCAGAGGAAGTGATCGCTACGATCCTCCCTCCGCTCCTTTTAAGGTGTGGAATGGCAAAGTAGGTGCCATATACTGAGCCCCAGAAGTTTATGTGCTAGCAAATGAAAAATGGAATCACTAAATATAACAATAGTTAACCTAGCTAGGTATAGCAAGTAGCAATTGACGAAGGCTTTGTAAATTTTAATTACTTAATTACCATGGCTGGCGCTAACTTAGTGACATCAGTGGTTTCTTCAAACAAGCAGACAGGAACAATCCCAGCATTGTTCACTAGGTGATCCACTGTAAGCATCATTATTTAGAGTTAATCCAATATAAACAGATCTATGAATTAATTTGATCATGAATTGAGAAAATTAATTACAATTACACAATTTATAATCACTTAATTAATTAAGTGCACTTACAACGTCCAAAATGATTCACTGTTACATCAACACAGTGCTTAAAATCTTCAACCTTTGAAACATCTGCAGTGATTGCGAGAACATCTCGGGAGCCAAAGCAAACGGCTGTGTTGGCCACGTCACGGAGTCGGTTCTCTTCTGGCAACAATAGCTAGACAACCTCCTCTTCTAGCATACTCATATGCCAGATGCTTCAAAATCCATCAAACACAACTCTATATCACTTAAAACAATCCTTTTTTTGTCCACACAAACCAACACATTTTCTAACGCACTTTATTATCCTACTATCGTATAGTAGGACTCACCCATATTAACAAGTGCGTCGTCTAGTGTTTTAGTTGCGTGTCTAACTAACACTACCAATAATAAAATACAGCATAACTCAAGCACTAATCAATAAGTTAGTAAGCTAATACAGTGCTAGATGACACTCTTGTTTGGCCTCGTTCCAAATTTAAACCCATGATTTGAACGGTTACTAGATGACACTCTCGTTTGGCCTTTAAACCTATGATTTGAACGGTTAATATGAGACACGTATAGCAAGAGAATATAACTCAAATCAAATATGAAAATGTATAATTTTAATTTCTATGTACCTCTCCTATGCCGGAGGAAGCTCCGGTAATGAGTATGACTTTTCCGGCCACATCTTCACTAAAAACATGTTGTGCGGCGGAGAGGAGAAGCTTGAAGAAGAGATAGGGTGGCAGAACGAAGAGCAACAAGGCAGGGACATGGGAGGAATTGTAACATTGAGCAACTTGTTAATAATATCCATGATTATGGTTAAAGGCTGGCTAGCTCCTTGATTAATAATTTTACACAGTTGTGATTATCTACATATATATAACTGATATCAAGCAGTGTCGCAGTTGTGATTATCCACATATATTATATATAACTGAAATCAAGGATCAGGAGGTTGCATGAAAAGAAAGCAACACGTAGTCTCGGTGAGTTATTGCCACCAGCTTATTAAACAACCAAAATTTTTTTTTTTTTTTTTTTGGTCAAGAGGGGATTTTATTACACAACAACCATAAAATACAAGCAAACAAGACCCAAGACACCGTACTAACAAACAAACAAAAAAAACCAAAAAGAGTGCCCAAGACTAAAATAAACAAATAGAGAATAAGCCCACTGAAACAGTAAAGCCCAAAGACTGCACCACAACTGAGAAACTGAGAAGCTTCCACTGCTATTCCACCATCAGCATTACAGTCCATCCAAACAAAACCAGTCCACCGCCGCCAAGTAATACCTCACTAGACGCCATCTCCGACCTCGAAAAGCTACCTAAGCACAACCATAAGCAGGGGATAGTCGGCAACAGAGTGAGAGAAGCCAACTACCCGAGTGAGGCTTGTGGAAACCCACAAGCGAACACTGCTGAAACCGGCAAATAACAAAGAGAAAGTGGTGGTGTTGAAAACACCCAAGCCAAAGTAAACCCCAAAACTCTACACATGGTCTTAGTAGGAAACATGACTGAAGATCGGACCATGGGATAGTCAGGATGAGGAAAACCTTTGGGGATAGAAGAATTGGACAGACTGGATTTAAGGAGAAACAACAGTAAAAGCAAAGAGAGAAAAAGGAAATGGGAGAGAAGAGGACACGACAATCGACCCCAGCCGAAGTTAGGGCCGGTGCCTCTAGAGAAACTTAGGTTTAAAAATCTCACACAAACAGTGAGAAGGACTCTTAGTGTGGAGAGAAAATCTCTCACCCTAGAGAGAAAATTTCCAAAGAGTCAACCTTTAGTCGATGAATCCAATATTTCCTTTGACCAAAAACTTCTCACTGAAGAAAGACCTAATAAAGAAAAGAGGAATATGGATCCTGGGGATCCTCAAATCGTGTCCGTTCATCGTATGTCGTGCAGTCAGTTTTCATTTCGTACTGTTCATGTTAATTTTAAATAAAAAATATTTAAAATGATTTATGGCTGCACGATGTACGATGAACAGACACGACTTGAGGATCCCCAAGATCCTCGCAAGGAGGATCTAGAGAGTAATGCTAAGGAGACTAAATTTGTAGATAAAAATTGTAAACTAAATGATGTGTCAGCAATAGAAAATAGCACGTTTAGCGACGCTTAAGTAATAAAACAATCATCAATTTATATGTTATTTAGTTTACAAAATTTAGTCTCCCTAACTTACCCTAAAGAAAAAGATAATTGAAAGTGAGTTTCTGTGCACGAGGAAAGCTTGACTATGTAAGATTGTGAGGAGTTCCTCTTTAACAGATTTTGTGATTATTTCACAAAATATTCCATATATAATGAGGGCATTGTTCTAAAAATCCCCATCTAGCACTGACTAGGCCCACCTAGGCACTAGGCGGCTGGCTATTGTCCCGATTAATGCCTAGGCGTTTGAAAATTGAAGAAGGGGCGCCTAAACATGTTGAGGTGCCTGCCTAGACCGCCTAGGTCACGACTCACTTAGACAGTAAATAGATAACTTTTATTTTGCATTTTATTTTATTTTTTGCAATAAATTGTAAGAGACTTGTTACATACTTAAATGAACACACATTATATCTTTGTTCCTCATGTTTCATTATGTTCTAATACTTAATAATATATACGTCATTCTATTTTGTAGTTTATTATGAAATTATATATATATATATATAAGCAAACACTTATTTACATGAAAAATAATAAATTTACTTAAATCCACCTAGGCCCCGCCTAATTGCTTAGGTGATAGGCCTCAACCCCTGCCTGAATAACTCCTAACGTTTTTAGAACCTTTTCTCTACAAAAATTCTCTACAAAATTAATTAAATTAAAAAGTTTAAATTAATTGTAATAAACAGATAGGTGGTTCGTAATGCTTTTAGCATTTTTGACTTCCTTTTTTTTTTCGGTCTTTCATTCAATGATTAAACGAACTCATATTTTATTAATTTTTTTGCATAGATCATATTTAATCTTCATAGAGTAATTTACAATAGGGAAATTTTTTGAAATGCCATATGAACTCATTTGCCTTTTTAATTTGTCATATGAACTAAAATATTAAGCAACTTGTTATACCAACTTTTCCAAATCATTAATTTGTCATTCATTTTGATTCTGTCAAGTTTTCCATCCAAAATAAGTCATGTGCAAGGAATGTAACTTGTGTTCCAGGTTATTTCGTACATTTCAACATCTTACTCCTAATAAGTTGTCTTAGACAAAAATAATTCTAGGATTTCTCAAAAAATACAAAAAATTGTTGATTTGGTATATGAGGATCTGAGCATTTGGCATTCGGAAAAGAGGAACGGCTTGTTCGCTTGTATAAGTTTCGAAGTGAAGATAACTACAAAATATACTCATTGGGGATCCTCCAATACGTGGTTAAAGTTGATAGATATTCTTTATGTTGAAGTGTACAAAATAACTCTAAATACAAGTGATGTGAAGCATGTAACTTATTTTGGATCGAAAATTAACGGAGTTAAGATGAGATGACAAATTAATGATTTTAGAAGTTGATATGACAAATCAATTAAAATTTTAGTTCAAATGACTTGAAAAGGGTGTATAAGTTCATATGACATTTCAAAACTCTCATTATAATATGAAGAATTTCTATCACAAACATGAAGTTTCATGAAAAATAATTTATGATATGAACAATTTCAGTCATAAGCACGAAGTTTTGTGAACTCAGTAACATGACATTTTGAGGGGGAATGCCTCATTCATTGAGGAGCCAAGTTAATTCCTGTAGGCACATTGCGTATACAGTTCAGCAAACAGATGTCAATGGAAGTAGCCAAATTAGATTTTGAAAAGTTAGTTTTCTCCTATATTCATTTTCTCTTTTTGCACACCTTTTTTCTATTTCTCTCTCTTATTTTCAGTGATTTATTAAGGAAAATGGAAATAAATTTGAAAACTCTGTATTCATTCGAGGTTTCGAATTCGATTATCCGCTAATCACTCGCTATTGCGTGTTTGAAAAAATGACATTGTCTGAGTTTAGTCAAGTTTTTGGAGCACAAGTGAGCTGTTAGGATGCTAATCCTATTCGAGTTTCCTTCTAGCTCACTCTAGGGTTCGAGAAAGAGGAGGGTAATTTGAGATTCACTGATCCAATGATGAAGATTACATCTTTGTTCTACTTTACAATCCCATCCCAAATATCACTTGCAATCTTCACTCACCCTCTCACAATCCGCCGCTGAAGCATCCGCTAGTTCTAACGTAGCAACTCAGTTTCATCTCTTTCGATCACCCTCATATTTCAGTAAGAGGAACTTCAACTGTAATGATTTGACTCCGCTATCGTTCATCAAGGCTTGTGTTCTTCAACTTGGAGATCTTTAAGACCATGAATCCGCCTTCGAACAATTCCTTCTCCCAACTTCTTTCTCTGGACGCCATAACCGCAATTCTTGCAAGCAAGAGCTTCATCGAACTAGGGAGTTTTTCCACGATGTAGCATTCCCATTGAGAACAAGGCCACATATAAACCATGAAATAGAGTAAATCCAGAACTAGGGGGATATCTCAATGGGGTACGACTGCGAGGAGAGATGTTGTGACGCCCGACCAGGAGGGGAAGCATGCCGTGATGTTGGAGCGGCAGCGGAGGCACGCTGTGATGTCCGAGCTGGAGAGGAGGCCTTTAGTCTCCTCAAAAGCAACCACGCATCAGATTCAGCACAACCCTGTGTCATCTCAAGGGCAATTGGAAGATCATGCAATCTCATCTCTATAAGCATTATGCCCTGAAGACATAGAAGTCCATGATGCTGAAGGGATTCAACAATAGAAACTAGCACATGGGCACACACTGTGTGAGAAAATTTTTTATTTTTGTTTTTGAAATAGAAGGAGAGAGGAAGAGAGTGATATAGAATGTGGAAGTGAGAAGTTTTTTTTTTTATTATTTTAATTTTTTATTTATCTATTTAATTTTTTATTATCTTTTAATTAGATATATGTTAGGATTACATGTATGCGAGGCTTTGAAAAAAAACAGCAAAATGTGATTGTGTGAAATTACATTTCTGCCTCATATTTCTTATTCATGTTCTGGTTTAAATAGAGGGTTAAACTGGTAATTTCATAGAATTTTGGTTGACAATGAGTGTTTTATTAATTAGTAGAGATGACCTTTAAACAGTAAAAACTACAAATTGATTAGGTATTACCTCGAAATTCGTTAAGAATTTTTGAAACTGCCTCATTTTTGCCTTCATATTCCGAACTTCTGTATTGTCTGGAGAAGAAAGAGCAGCTCTGGCCTCCTCAGGAGAATGACCTATCGCATTCTGTACAACCTAAAGAGCATACAGCTAGTCAACATATCAAACTCCGACGAGTATGTTCATCATGGATAAAACCTCAGCTAAAACTTACATTGTGATCAATGAGAATTTCAGAAATGAGAGTCCCATCATCAACATATGCTCCAAGCTCGTACATGTCACCTGTGTATTGGAACTTATTCACACCAGTCAAAACACACTGCAAAATTTGTTCACATTTCAGTAATATGGTTATTATAAATCTATCATCTGATGGAAACAAATAACAGAAATGTGTGTTCACCTTAACCTTCCCCCGAATAGAACGAATGTTCATTGTAATCAACTTGGCTGACAAACTAGATAGGTAATCGAAAGGACGTTCGCGGTCTCCAGATAGTATTTCTGGGCGGTCAAATTCATTAACAACATCGGTTTCCTCATCATTCAAAACAGCATCTGAGGATGCGTAAGCCCTATGAGTTTCATTCTCATCAATCATAGTGATATCCTCGTCATTCAAAATGGAATCTCTGGTATGATTTTCTCCCCCAAAATGAACAGCATCCATTTCAATATCTTCAACAGCATCCTCAAAGGATGGGTTAGGAATGGCATTTTCAGGTACTCGACTTTCCCTGCTATGACGAACACTAGACCGAACTGTATTTAAATGGAGATTCTCAACACCAAAATCATCAGATAATGGGTTAGGAATAGCATTTCTTCTGCTATAGGGAGTGGTATCCATAGGCATCTCGTCAACACTACGGCCACCAGTAGATGATGGGTTAACAACAGAATGTTGTCCACTGAGAGGAACAGTAAACTCTTCAGCAGTCACTGGGCTGCTATTTCTAGAAGATACAGAGCTGGTAGTTCTACTAGATACGGAGATGGTGTTTCTAGAAGATACGGAGCTGGTATTTCTAGCAGATACAGAGAAAATAGCACCTACATATCAAAAATGGATGCAACAAAACTTAGAATAGAATGGAAAGACGTAATATCATAAGCTATACTTGTCAACAACTTCACAAGTAATGACAGGAACCAACTGCCATAGAGAGCGAGACAAGGAATTCAAAGAAACTAGACAAGAGTTGCTTATGCTCTACAAAGCCCCACAACCACACGCAAATGGAGTCGTTGATATACCTTGGTTGGGTGCTTGAACAGAGGTCGGGGCTTCCATTGTTGAATTATTGGTGTGTCCAGCAGCATTAACAGTATTGGGAGGCCATGCAGCAAGAGCTAACCTAGTCGATAGAGGAGGAACTACTCCATTCCTGGTCCTGCATAACAATAACACATATTATCAAGTTCATCAGTTAAGTTAGTTAGCTTGTATAAAGTGTGTAAACTGTAATACATGGTAATGTAATGACCTCCTGTAGTCCAGCATTCCCTTACTAAAAGAAATTAGGAACCCGAAGAAAATTGGAAAAAATAACAACCAAGATTGACCAGCATACTTCTGAGCTTAAAACCTTAAACTGCAAGAGGAATAAATTTTTGCACTCCAATTTGACGATCAAACTAGTTTGATGTAAGTTAATCATCACCTAAGAAAAAAATCCATCTTGCAGTCCACCAACCATGCAGTCTGTTATCAGTTATCCAATATCATCCACCAAGTTAACTTAAACCCTGTTTATCCAATACCACTATAAACTTATATTTTGCTAGAGCTTTTAAAGGCAGCAGTGTTTTTTATTTCTTTTTATTTCCATCTATAATAAGCTAAGGCAAAGTTAAATTCAAAGGCATATCTAGTCATGGAAAAATTTATAGCTTATACATCTGAAAATTAATGGTCCGACATGAAAATCAGTAAGTTGTCTTCAGCACTGACTACTATATCATAGATACTTTATAGTTACCTGTTTCCTCTTGGGGGCTTATTTACTTCTTCAACAAGCCGTTGACGTGCAGCATCAAGTTCCTCAACTAATCCTCCTAGAACTTCAATACATTCGGGGACCAGCATAAGAAGCCCGTGGCGTATATGCACATTACATATAGCAATCTAGAGTTTAAGAGGATAATCTATGTTTGAGTCAGAAGAGCTAACTAAGCCTTACGGTGCAATGAAAAGGGTTGAACGACCCATCATTTTCCATTAAATAAGATAGCCAGAGAAAAACAAACCTTCAACCCAGCAGGAGCCAAAGCTTCTAGGGCCTGAATAGGCCTGTATTCCATAGCAACGACACGTTGAACACCGTCTGTCAATGACAATTTGAGGCACCTCTTGAGCCCAACAGCAGTTTTCTGATACCTATTCTTCAGAGGATTGCTGATGTTAACAATCTCATCAACCTGCAAAAAGCTTCAAGCTTTATGCATAAGCATTACCAAATCAAATTCTATTCGAATGGTTATGTTTAATTTGTGCATTCAATCTTTACCTGCAAAACATAGGGTCCAGGAAGATCAACGAGATGAAGAGAAGCTACATTTTCCGGAAGCACGCCGCCGCCAGTTCGATTCATATCCGAAACCAGAAACTGCTCGAAGCAGAGCTTCGCCTTCGTCTCCACATCGAAGTTTTGAAATCCCGGCACGGATTGCCGGAGTCCATGGACGCAAGCATCGAGCCACTCCCTCTTTAGCCTTAGCCCTAACCTCTGGAGATGTTCGCTTATTGGGCAGCCGTCGTATCTCTGTGGAGGTGGCCAATTTTGGGGTTCCGGCGCCTGAGCCATGGGAGGAGGATGTGGCCGGGTAACAGGTTCGGGTGCCGGAGCCAGCGGAGGAGAATATTGCCTAGTAACGGGCTCGGGTACCGGGGAAGGCGGAGGTGACGGCGACGACAGATTGTCGGAGACATCGATGAATTCTTCTTCGGAGGAGGAGGTGACTGGGAGTGGATCGGAGGGGTAAGGGCATGGCGTGTCTAGGGTAACGGGCGGGTGAGTGACAGTATGCGATTGTGGCCCAGGTTCTTCACTTTGCTGTTGTTGTGATGGCGGCGGTGGCGGTTGGTCTTCTTCGTCGGAAGAGTAGCTGAGGCGGAGGCGTCGTCTGAGCGTACTCATTTGGTGGGAAAATGATTTGGGGATTTTGGTGGGGTTTTAGAGAAGACTGTTTTTGCAGGGAAAGCCAGTTCAAACTTTTCAGTTTTTTTGGGCAGTAAAGAAACCGACTGGGCCGAACTCACCAGCCCAGCCCATCAAAGGCCCAATCAAGACTAAATGTTCCTTACGGTAGAACTTCCCTACATCTAGAATAGACGGTGGTAGTATCGCAAACCAACCATACACTACGGTTTGAAAAAGGTAAAATGCATTACAGTATGTAATTAGCTTAAGATACTGTCACTGTTTAACCACCGGCTGGCACTACCGTTAACCCGAAAGCAAACGAAAGCAAAAACGGACTCGACAGTCATTCTGGAAACACCACAGAAGAAGCAAGATAAAGGATTTGCATTGAACCTTGGAACATAAGCATGTGAAGAAATGATAAGATCCCAATTGTACAAAGTTGTTCTGTTCCTCAACCCTAATCTGCTAACCAGCCTAACCACATCAGCAAGAATTAGAAATCACCTAAAGATACAAAGGAAAAACATCCCGCTCTAGTCTACCCTACTCTACAATTAACAATACAACAAGCGTTTCAAGATTTCATAGCGGGATGACCCCTCCATCTAGGTACACTGGAGTCGAGTGTTCTTTGCAAGACATTAATCCGCTCTTGTACGAGAAACTCTTCTGCGTCTTCAATTTGAGCGTGTTCCTTCTTCATGATCTGCTCCAGATCTTTGACGTAATCCAGTTTGAAGTGCAGCTTTTTCATCTGCGTAAACATTCATGACAAAAAGGGAAAAATGATAGGTGTATACATAGTAAGAATTGCAGCAACAGCAACTGGGAAGAATGAAGAAGTAAGGGAACCCAAAATATGAGAAAACAAAGCTACTATATACCTGCGTCCCAATTATGGTTGCCATGAGATATTCAATCTGTCTATCCTCCTGATCAGCCAATAATTTTGAGTGAGCGGCAGCTGCTCCAAGAGTTGTTCCAATGGCAGCTTTAATTTGCAAAGTTGGAGGTATGTCATCTTTTCTGAAGAGTGCATCCTGACTCTCTGAGAAATATATAAACGCAAATTCAAATAGAGATGGTTAGGACTGAAATCATGCAATAACTAATTAGCCAGCAAAATAATGATGCGACTAAGTGAATACGGAAAGCTGTAATAGAAACCAACCACCAAAAAAGAGGAGTAAAACAACAATCACCAAATACTAACTTTAGTTATACAAACATCTCCATTATCATGTATTCCAAATTGATTGTAATAAACTGTAAAAATCGTGTCTTGTTTGGCTTTACTGCAAATACCTGATCCGGCTGGCTTTTCCTTCATTTCTGAATCCCTGTCTTGGACTCTAAAATTGATAACAAACAAGAAATTTCAGAACTTTAATACCAAACATAATACAACTACAAAAAGACCTATATCTGAAGCATCAGTTGGAAAAGCATATTCCAGTGGATAGATAACCTCTCTGTCTCACAGTTTTTAGCAGGAGACCACACGCCATTAGTAAGAGAATCATCATCAGTATCAAATATCTCCCTTGAACATGAGGTTTCCTCACAAATCACATTAATGGCCGCATCAGCTGCAGCAGCTGTGATTTGTGGACCAACCATGGTTGATATGGCAGCTACCTAAAGATGAAACAACATTAATATTTTGTAACAGAATAAAAGGCCATAGTTAGCATATGATAGCATGAAAGACTAGTTATGAAAAAGTAAAAGACGCAAAATAATGAAATCAATCTCCACAATTTTCCTTCCTCATTCATGTGTGCATGTATATATATATGTTTCCAGCCAAGATTTGCCGAAGCATTAGCAACTTAACTGGAGCCCCCATAACCATTTTAGTCTAAACTTTATAGGGTTGGGAAGTTAGGTACCTGTTTAATCAGTGAAGTACTAGCATCCGAAAGAGAAGCAATGCGCTGTCTTTTCAAAGGTGAACCTTCACTCAAAGTGTCTCTGTTCTGCTTGCCATCATCTGTCTGCTCATGCAACTGACCCTTGGTTATGATAGTCTCTTGACACCCTGTTGAAGATAACTGAACTTGCTCCGTAGAGTACAAATTAGCACTAAAGCCATTAGAATTGTCTTTTCTGTAAGCAGAACCCAATACAAGCTCCCCAAAAGGTAGATCAATGAGCTTAGCAATACAATCAAATTTGGTCTTTGTCTGAACATTTTGAGCAACAAGCTCCCAATCATCCCCATACTTGAAAACAGATTCTAAAAGTAATAGGGTTTCTGATTCAGTCCATTCAGCTCCATTAGTACTGCTCTTTTCAACTGCCTCTTTTAACTGGAAATCATCCCTCGGTTTGTTCTCCTTCTCCCCATAGTTTCCATTTTCAAAACAATTTACGCAAATCAGAAAATCACCCTGCCAAAATAGTAATTCAAATACAGAAGTCATTAAGTTTCAGTACAAAAAGCTAGCGATAAATTTTTTACAGATATATTGAACGAAAAATACCTTGCTATACTCGTAGTGTCCAGAATCGCAATGTCCCCCACAGTTTCCACAAACCAACCCCTCCTTCTTCAAATCACCAAAAACATTAGAGTATGATGCCAACGGAGGAAACCCAACTCTACTCACACCTCCACCACCCCCAACCTCCCCAACTTTAGGTTGACCCGAAACCTGCGAAATGGGTTTAATGGAATTCGGCATTGCAGCCACCCGGATCCCATTGGGAACTCCATCCTCAACCTTAACCTTACACCTCTCACCACCCCCAGCAACAAAACCCCCTCCACCACCTGAATTCGCACCGAAATTAATCAACCCCCACTTCTCCAAGAAATTAAACACCTTATGAAGCAAACTAACATCACCCACAAGCGACTTTCTAACCTCAGTGAATGTAATCTTCCTAGAAGGATCTTCCCTGTACTTATTAATGATAAAATCCCTGTATTCCTTGTACGTTTTCGGAGTTCTCGAGATCGAGCTCCCATCAAAATACTCTTTCAACGCAATTCTCTCAGTTTCATGAATCTCATCCCACCGAAACCAGCCTGAGAACAAACAAAACCAAAAAGCTCATACCCTTTTCTCAATCACATACTTTAACCAACAATGCAATAAAAAATTAACGGACCCAGTTGACAATTTGGGATGATTGCTTCGTGGGGAGGAGCAATTAGGGTTTTGAATTGGGGATAACGTTAGGGTTTTTGAAAAGGTTAAAAAAAAAGAGAGAAGGGGGGGTGGGGATGCGGAAACTTACCAGAGTGGCGTGGGATGGAGTAGAGTTCGAGCTCTGGTTCGTCGGGTTGGAGCGGATTAGAACCCGGGTCGTGTGGAGCGAGTTCCATAACTTCGGACCAGGTAATTGAGCCGAGTCGTGTCGTTGAGTTGGGTCCGAATGAATTCTCTCTCGCTCGCCCTCTAATCTCAATAGTTTGTGCTTCGATCAATGGCTTGATCAGCGATTCGAGGGTCACGGACCAATCGGATGTATATCCTGCGGCGGAGGTGTAGGTTATGTTGTGTAGGAATTATATGGGATCGGGCCTTTAGAGTCCACATGAGTTTCACGTGACAAAAAAGAAGATTATTACAACTTTAATTTATGATTATGCTAAATAAGAAAATTAAATTTTTTTTTCCCCTTAAATATTAAGAAAAACTAATGAAAATAACTTGAAAACTTTGAGTTTTAACAATAAGAATAAATTAAAGAGTAAAGTGAATAGTACCAGAATTGACCTTTTAGTGTAAAAATGTGATTTTTCATTAAAGTGAATAATACTAGAAGTTTTTCATTAAAGTTCCCTAAATATTATGCAAAACATCGTATGTTACAGTAGTAACAAAAAAATAAAAAAATCCTAAAGCACGTTGATCTCCACTGATTCTCCTGCCTCCTAATAACTAATTAGTTAATCCACTAACAGTGTCATTCTACACAAAAACAAGACATTGTGTTGTCTTGGTGGAATAACTTTAATTTGTTTTTCAGCCAATATTTCCTTGTTTTTGATCTATTCGAGAATTTCAACTCATGAGTTTCAAATGGAGAAGTGAACATTCATCGTCTCTCCTTCAAGTGAAAATTGAAAACAAAGTGCCTACTTTCTTTTAAGATAAGTACATAACCAATTGGTCAAAGCGCGGTCTAGTTTCCACTTAATTGAAAGCGTTTTAGGTGAATTCAATGTTATAGCACAATGTGGAGTGGAGGCTGATTAATGGGCGTCTTACTATCATTGTACTCTAAACTTTAAGATGGTTTGTTAAGATAGTTTGCTTAATTTACAAAGTTAAACCAGTGCAATCAGGTTAGAGGACGCACTTTGAGCTCGTTTGAAAAATGCTTTTAAAACGACTTAAAACACTGCACTTCAAGTGCTTTTTAAATCCAAAATCATTTTATCTAAAAACGCTATCAACCTTTTTTTCTCCCCGGGTTCTTTCTCGCCCGTTACGAGAGAGTGATCCGGATGAGGATCTTCTCACACAGCACCAACTTTGGATGCTAAAGACTCAAAGCAGACAAACAATGTGGCAATGGATGGAGAACGTGAACTAGTTTGGATGAAAATAGATAAGAGAAATATAGATGCTACAAATGTTCTAACAAAAAGCATATCAACATTCCAACAAGAGTGATATAAAGTTGAACTCGATTTGTAAGTGATAACAGGGGGAACAGACTAGTAGTCTCGAAAGGAAAATACAGAAGCAAGTAAAGAGCACCCTCGATGGACGATACTCTTAATTCAACCTCTGTGCAGCTTCCTTGGCTAAGAGCTTCTCCTTCGCCTTGGTCTTGGCCTGTGATTTGGCACCCATGATACCGCCTCCCCACTTCTTTCTTAACTCTTCGTACTTATCATTGAAGTTGGCCTAAATCACATACAATTAACGATGAGGAGCGGTAAATCAAGTGTTTACAATCTGACGGGTAAAATTGTCAAGCAAAGTAAAAAAAAATTCAATCTTTCAACATACCTTGATAGCCTCCAGAATTTTGCTGAACTCAAGCTTATCCTCATTCTTAACAGTTGTCAAACAAAGTGCAGCAGCTGTTTTCTTGTGGAGAAGCTGTCAGTGAGGCAAAAGATACATTAATACCTTCCAAAAGACGTAGAATCCATTGTTTGATTAAAAATAACAGACAAAATTACAGATCTATACCGCTCCAAGACGGGATTTCCCCTTCACAATGCAGTATGGGATCTCCATCTTCCTGCACAAGGCAGGAAGCCATACAACCAACTCGATAGGGTCCACATCATGAGCAATAACAACAAGCTGAGCCTTGTTCTGCGAGGAAAACATCTCACTAGTTAGCATAACTTACGACGTATGTCAAGGTTCATTCATTGAAACCTAGAAGGAACGAATTGATTATGATGTATAACCAACCTGCTCGATCAGGTAGGTGACATGGTTAAGTCCATATTTCAGAACAATAGGCTTCTTTGTCTCAACAGTTTTTCCTTCAGATTCCTCTTGAGCTCGTTTCAGAAGACGTTCCCTCTTTGCGGCTTTGTCTTCGGGTCTGTACTTCAGAAGCAACTTGAAGAGACTTGTTGCTGCAAATAGTGTTAGAAATATTATAATTGTTTGTGGGAGAAAAAATAATTTAATACTTCAGACCTCCCCTACGACTCCACCTTCAATGTTTCATAAAATCAGACCATATAAGAACATGAATGGATTAGTCATTAACCACTCAAATCAGTAATTTTAGAGCTACAGATCCTAGAATCAACTATCAATACCATTATGTGACTATCGCAATCAGATACGGGATGGGATGTTCATCCAAAAACACGACAAAGGGCATAGAAGTAGAAATCCACAAGTGTTGAAAAACTTTTCCTTTCCCAGATTAGTAAACAGTAGGAAGTGAACGTATGCTCATCTAACCAACAATAAATTTTTAGTGATGGTAATAAATTACATATACTTTTTCAAACAATTAACTTCAAATGATCCTAAACAATCACATTACTCCAGCAGCAAGAAATCACAATGGTCGGTTTCATACCGAGGTTCTTGTCCAGAGTCTTGGTGAACTGGTTAAGTGCTGGTGGGACCTTCAAACGTTGCTTAAGGATCCTCTTTTTCCTCTGGATACGGACAACCTTGGGCCACTTCACAAACCGGTGCAGATCTCTCTTAGGAGGCAAAGCCCCGCCAATACCAAACTGCTTGGTACGCTTCTCAAATAGTGGGTTCACAACCTTCTCCTGAAACATTAATTAAAGAAATATTCAATAATTGACAAGTTTCAAAAACATTTATAAGATAACAATCCATAAACAAATGCAATAGAACATACAGTTTTCTTCTTAGCAGGTGCTGCCGGTTTCACGCCTCTCTTGGGAGCCTGCAAGACAAAAGAATATGGGAGAATTAAAACAAATGAAACCAATCAAAAGGTAACCACGATTCCGATCATGTCCCAAAGTTAATTGGCGTTAAAACTCAATCACATTTAACAAATGATACAACACCAGCGCCATCCAAAACATGCTTTTCACGCATGATTGAAGGCATTACATTCACTGAACAGGAACCTCCGTAAACATTCAAATTCTGCTTAATTGGATAAACAAATGAAATAAAATTCACAGTTCAAAAATCCCCGAAAACAGCGTGCAAATAATGGCCTCCAAATCTATCCCATCCCCAGCTGACAATTCGAAGTCTTCCGCCCCTCGAAAAACAAATTCTCAGAGACTAATTCCAAACATAGCCTTAAAGATTTTTTATTTACATTATTATTACTCTTTTTTCACTGATATTTTTCACTAATCACACCATTGCATATACATACATGCATTCATCAAAAGTAAGCATCATAGGTGATAAAACTTAATCAGTACCAATTAACACATACAAACACCGCGATTATACTAATTAATAAGATTTCAAGCCCACAGATTAACTGATAATCCACATTTCACACCAACGGATGAAAAAAATCAGAAAACACAGGCATGCATACATACAAGTGAAAATTATTCGAACACAGCATAAGGTTCGAGCATATGCAAGAAGAAGGAGATGAAACTAGGGTTTGGAGCATACCATTTCCGGGTGGCTGAGATCTTCAGTGACCTTCTGGGGTTTACGGCGAATGAAACCCTAAAGCTAAGCTGAAGCTCTGGGGCGGCGCTAAGTGTGAACTATATATAGGTGGCCCTATTGCGGAATTTGGGTTTTGATCCGATTCGTTGGTTCGGGTCGGATCTTCCTGCGACTGTTCGGCTTAAGTTTGTGTTGCTTTTAGGGCGGGCCGCAATCATGGGCCATATTTTTTTATTTTTGAGTTGGGCTTCAGTTTATGTTGATTCAATCTGCCCGGGAAAAGTATGAAAAATGAGGCTTGGACGGTACAATCTCTCTGTCACCACATAATGTAAGTACCGATTTTATAGTTCTTGGTTTGGAAAGAGATGTTGTTAAGTGATTTGTTTTATTTTCTCATTGAATGTGAACCTAAACTTGTGCTCGAGAGATAGACGTTCAAATACTTATAAAAGGACGTATGGATTCAATTATTACCAAATCACTTGTTTTCTCTTTGGAAGATTCACTATGTACATCAAGAAATGGCTAAGCCATAGGAGGTTCCCTCAACCCAAATTACACCAAAAACCAAACAAAAAACTAATGCAAAATTACCTTAACCTCATCAATGTCGGGTTTCCTCCCGATCAGAGTGCTTAAAAAACATTTACTTATGCATTCGAGATCTGATCTTGTCTTTTAAGAAACACAATTTAAATCAAGATTAAAGAATGAGGAATTCCCAAGAGAGCCAGATTCTCTTTGTAAGAATTCTTGGAAGAGTAATGTTATTTATATCATGTTTTTGTACCACATGTTCATACCACCTTAGGTGACATTTGACGTGGACAGCTGTAGCAATTGAATTAAACAAATTTTTAAATTTAGTACATTATTTAATAAACTAATAATTAAGAAAAACTAGTTAATTAAAGACCTAATCGGATAAATGGTCCCTGTGGTCATAAGGTATTCGGAAGATAACCCCTATGGTAAAAAAAATTCGAATTTAAACCCCTGTGGTCTAAGTCTTTTAGGATTTATACCCAAAATTGAAACTTCTGTCATTCCTCCGTTAGTAGCATGCACGTGAGTTTCACATGTGAGGATAAGATGGTCATTTCATAGTTAGTAGCATGTCAATAGCTTAGCTAAAACCCTCATGACGTTCACAATTCTAAAGCATGAACAAATTTTTTTTTATTGAAATCAGAGGTTTGGTTCATGTTTGAAAAGCCACATCGATGGCTAAACGAATAATTGAGGGAGACGTCGCACCAACATACTCAGGTATTGTTGCAATCTTGATAACTTTAGGTGATTGTTCTATTTTTGTTCGTAATCGTATCTACCATGAAAGTTTTTTCTTTTTTCCAGTCGGTCTCCTCCTTGTTATGCTTCAAAGGCTTTTTCTTTTTTCCAGTCGGTCTCCTTCTTAGTGGTATATATAAGGGTTTTTGTGTAGGGTTTTGAAAGGGAAGAAGGTAACAAAAATGAAACAAACAGAGCAAACTAGAAGGCAAAAACCCAATTAGTTGTTTAATAGCAGTAGAACAAATCTTATTGCTTTTTTGAATTCCACATTCCATTGCATGTCGATTACCTTTGAAATTTGCATTTGATTGATTGAAGTATGCAACTTTATTGTCATATATTGCACAGCCATTTTATTGATAAAGTATGCAATTTTATTTTAATTATAGGTACTGATAGGTTAACTCTGAAGTTTATATGTGGAGGGCAATTGATGATATTGCCTAAGCATACATATTTTGGTGGTAAGACAGTGTACTTTGACAATGTGGATCCCGATTTGTTGTCAACGATTGAACATAAGTACATGGTGGAAGAGGTTGGATATACAAATGTGAAGAAATACCATTATACTAAACTCGGAGAGGAGCCCAAACATGGTTTGCATCCACTAGTTTCTGATAGTGACATAACGGACATGGTGAAGCCTATACCTAGATCAAGGGAGATGACTATTTATGTAAAGAATGATGTTGATACACCACATATAGCTACAGAACCCCCTCAAGATCAAACATCAAATTATTCCAATGTATTCGATGAGATACCAGATGATGTGTTCTCTCAAGTACCAGTAAAATTATTCTCTCGAGCAACTTATTCACAACCTAATGAAGTGAACAATGAATAGCGGGTTTGTATGAATGATAATGTAATTGCTGGTGAGGAAGGTTATGGTCCTTATGAAACTTTTGTACAAGAGAGTAAGGAGTGCACTAATGGTTTTCATTATGAGCTCTATGATAGTGAGAATGATGCTGCTATAAAAGATGATAATTTGCTATTTGATAAATATGTGGACTTGCCATTATCAGAAACTATTACGAGGGATCGTGTAGACAAAACAATTCTGCCTGAAAACATAGCTACTGAGAATCTCCCAACAGAAAAAGAGCTACCAATAGAGGAATTACATAGCCCAGTAAATTCAGATGATGAAGAACAATCTAGTGAGATGGATCATTAGTTTAATGCAAGCATAGATATCGAAAACCCTAGTTTGAAGATTAGAATGAGGTTTGCAAACCGTGAAATTTAAAATAAAAAAAAAGTAGTGAAGCGATACTCAATTCTTGGTGGTTACGACATTGGTTTAAAAAAGAATGACCGAAGAAGAGTTACAGCTTTGTGTGCAAAACCTTGCCCTTAGAGATTGCATGCTAGTCAGATGCAAAATGACACTACTTGGCAAATCAAAGTACTTGTTGACAAGCATACATGTAGTCGAGTATGGAGAAATTGTTGGAAATGTGCCCTAAAACCAATCATATGATGATACTTTACGGACATTTCAAACTAATGTAGTTTAAATGTAAAGGGCAAATATTATTGTTTGAGCCGTCTCATATAAATGTTATATGCTTAAACGATAAGTCCAAAGAATATGTGATTGGAAGAATGCGATCTAAAGAAGTTAGATTCATGAGACCATTCTTTCGTTAACACATCCTAAACGTTCCTGATCATAGGATTGTCAATTGGGCATTGACAGTCCGTTAAGATCAGTACGTGCTATGTCTTCTCTCAGGGAGAGTGACTAGTCTCGAGTCATTGGTGTGTGTGACATCAAGACAAGTACGTAGGTGCTCAATAGAGAATGAGTTCACTGAACACGATCAACGAAGAGTTCTCATGTTCATGTCACATGTGAACTCATGGTTGGGATAATGCAAATTAGTCTTTTGACCTGAGGCATCACAGTTGTCTTGTGGTTAGGTCCTTAATCTTTGATTATGTCAAAGTCACTCTATCAGGAGGGTGTCCATGGCATCGTTGGGGTTAAGCCACTTAGCCATGGAGGCAAGTGAATGCGCAACAAGGGATCTCTAACCTTCAAACTGTTTGAGGGAGAATACTCTATGATATGATTAAGAATCTTTGGCCAAAGTATGAATGAGATTTAGGAATGTGTTCCAAATCACGTTCAAGGTAATCATATAAGCACAAAACTCACATTGGATAGTAGACATGAATAAACTATCAAACCAAACAATGTGGTCAAGAGTATTGTATTAGAGAAAGACCGTATTGCATTTGTAATCCTAAAACTGAATAGGTTCTCCACCTCTTCTGATTAGCTTGGGTAACCATGACATGCTGCTAGGCGTCAACCATGGTTTGTGGAAACCCTAAAAGTGTATTATCACTAACGGGAGAATTGAAAGTAAGTTTCAATTCAGAATCGATTTGAAAGAGTTTGAATCGCCCACTGCCTCGCTAAAAGGAACCTAATGGATCGTACACCGTGTAAGGTAGAGATTGAAGATTCAATGGAGATGAGTAAGAATAATTAAATGGTTTAATTATTTATGGCAAGGATTAATTAATATGATTATTAATCAAACGAATAAGTTCGTTAAAAGATCTCGAGATAGTTTTGGACCTTAAGGCCCAATGGGCTTCGAACGTCAAGTCCATTGACTTAAGTTGTATGACAACTTAATGAATAATGATTCACAAAGGCCCAAATAGCCCAATAAATCCCTAAGGCCGGCCATGTTAGAGAAGGAGTGGTTTTGGACTTATTTACAAGTTTGCCACTCAAATGAATTAAGGAATAAGTATGACTTAATAGCCAAAATTCATTAAGGGTTATTTTTGGGGAAAGGATGAGAACACAAGCTCTCCTTTCTCTCTAAAATTTCGGCCACCCTTGAGGATAACATCTAGCAATCTTACTTCCTCAAGGTCAATCATTTCTTCTTCAATCTTACCTTGGTGTGGAGACTTAGAGGTTCTCAATTTTGGGAACTTGGAGAAACCTTTTCATCCATCCAAATCCATGGATCTAAGATGCAAGGAATGAAGACCCTCTCTTTGGGTGATTAGCCTTTGCTTATGCAAAGAGGAATCTACAAAGGTATTGATTTCTCAACTCACTTTGTTTTGAGTTGAGTCTTGGTTCACCTATCTACTAGGCTTTGAATTTCATGGGTAAATGTTTTGTTTTTAAGTGCATACAAGCATGATTCCGCCTTTAATTGTTAATTGCGTGCTATTGATGTTGCTTAAATGAACATGTTTTTCACAAATCTTCCTTCAGAAATAAACATTTCACTTTCAAACTCATGGTTGAAAAATACATTGATAGGTTTAGAGATGATCCATAAACAGATGCAAAAACTTTTCAAACTGTAATTAAGAGGGAGATGGAATTGGAGGTATCCTTAGATCAGTGCTTCAGGGTAAGACACGAAGCCTTAGAAATGTTAAGAGGGTCAATTGCAGAGCAATATGGTAAGGTTTGGGAATATTATGAAGAAATTATACAAACTAATGTTGGAAGTACTATGAAAGTGCATGCAGATCCTCCATTCTTTCAGAGACTTTATGTTTGCCTTGATGCTTGCAAACGGGGATTTAAAGCTGGGTGCAGGCCAATGAGTGGAGTTAATGGCTGCCATCTTAAAGGAGCTTTTAAAGGTAAATACATTTTTTCTTTTTCTCAACCTTGAATGATTAAAACTTGAAAGCATGATTTCAATTTAATTAAGAAATATACAACTTGGTTACAGGTTAACTACTAGCAGCTATTGACATTGATGCCAATGACAATATGAATCCAAGAGCCTATGCTGCTGTTGAAATTGAAAATAAAGATACATGGTGCTGGTTTTTACAGATTCTTATTGATGATCTTGGTCCAATTCATGAGCATGGGTGGACATTTATATCGAATCAACAAAAGGTAAACTCTATGTTTCCTTTAAGTTATGCAAATATAATGGCTTATTTAATTTGTATTGATGTTGTAGGATTTGGATACTGCTTTTACTACGATTGTGCCAGAAGCAGACCACAAATGGTGTGTGAGGCATTTGTATGGAAATTTTAAAGTCATTCATAAAGGTAAGATATTAAAAGATTTGTTATGAAGTGCTGCAATAGCCCCCAACCATGTTGACTTTGAAGCTGAAATGGAGAAGTTGAAGAGTATTGATGGTGAAGCCTCTAATTGGTTGGTAAAAAGAGATCCAGATAGGTGGGCTAGGTCTAGATTTAGCACAAAGGTGAAGTGTGACATGCTTCTTAAAAACCTATGTGAAACTCTTAATAGTTGGATACTTGCTGCTAGGGATAAACCAATTCTAACCATGTTGGAGATGATACGGTGTAATTTAATGAAAATGTTATGTGCTAAGAGGACATAAATAAGTAAACTTCAGAGGAATGTATGTCCTAAGATTCAACACAAGTTAAACAGGGAGAAGTTTGCATCTAGGAATTATTTGGCAACCTATTCAGGAAATTATAAATTCCAAGTTGGGAGTGGTTTGTCCTATTTGTTTGTGGTTGATATTGCAAATATGACATGTAGTTGTAAACGGTGGGAGTTGATCGAGATACCATGCTTGCATGGTTGTGCAGCAATTTGTCGCAATAGACAGGATCTAAAGGATTATGTGGATAAGGTGTACCACAAGGAAACCTATTTGAAAGCTTATAAGCCCATGATTCATTCGTTGAAAGGATGTAACATGTGGCCTAAGTGCAACATGGACCCCTTTTTATCCCCATTAGTGAAAAAGCAACTTGGTAGACCAAAAAAAGCAAGGAAAAAGGATCCTGAAATGGAGAAAAAGGTAAATGATAATAATAGTAATTGTAAGCAGGTTGTGAGTAGGAAGGGAAAGATAATACAATGCCACAAGTGTTGGGGTTGGGGGCATAACCAAAAGTTTTGTAAAAATGAGCCTAGAGATGCCCCACAAGGTGTATATATTGACAAGAGATGGGCATATTCTAGACAAGAAATTGACAACAAGAAAAAAAAACAAAGTAATGGTTCATCTGCTCAAATGAGTGGTACAAGTACAACTGTTGTAAATGAAGACCAAGTAATGAATCAACATACAACTGTTGTTTAAGTTGATGTTGGAGATGTTGTCCGTTCAATCGATGGAGGTCCAGCACCTAAAAAGTCCAAACTCGTAGCAAGATGAAACAAGCCCAAGTAAGCCTTCTATTGTGATCCCCATGAAGCTACAAAGGTGAGTTCTTATTTTATTCAATTGACTTATAGTTTGTATTTTTCAAAATTGATAAGTGAATAATTTCATTTCATTATGTTACTATCACATGTTTAAGATAATAGTCAACCAACCATTACTAGAGGGGTAAGAGGTCCTATATTTACCACAATTCCTAGAGTGGAGATGCCTCAAGGTATAATTGGAAGTTCAAATCCTACAATTAGAGTATCTTCTCATCCTCCAACCATTATTGAAGGGACAAAGGGTGCCACATTTATCACAATTCCTAGAGTGGAGATGCCTCAAAGTAGATTTGGAAGCTCAAGTCCTATGACTGGATGGCCTCCTCATCCACCAACCACTTCTAAACAAACTGTTGCACCATGGAAACCTCCTGGCAAGAGCTTTGTCCACAAAAAATCAGAATCTATGGTAGAAGAAAACCTGATAGTGCTCTTATTTTATTTTGGATACATTGTGTTTTGATGCTTTCATATGTGGGAGTCCATTGTGTTTTTTTTTTTTTTTTTTTGCTCTTTTGTAATTGGGTCAAGAAAGTTGACTTTCGTAAACGATTGAGTGTCTTTTGGTAGTTTGTTATGCTTATTGATTAGAACCATGTTTATCAATGGTGATTATAAATCTTTGAGAATGAATGGTCATTCATCCCTTCCGTTCAACGTTCATGAGGAGTGAAGAGCAAAACTAGGCGTTTCGGCTACTTAAAGTAATACCACGATCAGTCCCTGACCATCGCACCAAACTGACATTGACCCTTTGATTCAAAGGTACAACATCGAAGACGCAATGAGACAAAGAAAATGATTTTCTTCGATCCAGAAACAACAAAACGATGTTCAAATTGTTTTGCAGGATCGAAACACCGGACGGGTGTGAGTCAATTGCAAACGTTTCAAGCTGCAATGTGATCTCTTGTCAAATGAGATGTGCGTTTTGGTATGGAGGATGAAACGCAAGAGAAAGGGGAAGGGGACGACTGGAGAATGACTATGGAAGCTTGAAGGGATGAAACGGGGGATGAAATGACTATCTTATCCTCACATGTGACACTCACGTGCTTGATACTAACAGAGGAATGACGGAAGTTTCAATTTTGGGTATAAATCCTAACAGACTTAGACCACAAGGGTTTAAATCCAAACCTTTTTACCACAGGGGTTACCTTCCGAATATCTTATGACCACGTGAACTATTTATCCGATTATGCCTTACTTAAATGATGATTGTGGTATATGAGAAGTTTTTCTTCTTCATTTCCTTGGGTTTTGCAATTTTTTTAAATAATGAGGCTATCCACATCAGATGCCACCTAAGGTGGTATAGAAATGTGGTATAAAAACATGGTATAAATAATATTACTCTTCCTGGAATCCTCTAATCACATCCGTTCATCATACATTGTCCGATCAGTTTTCATCAAATATTGTTTATATTCAATTTTAAATAAAATAATTTAAAATAATTTCAAACCACATAATTTATAATGAACAAATGTGATTTGAGAATTTCCGAAACCCTCGCAAATAGGGTCCTCGTTCGGAATTCCCAACCCACAGTTACCAAAACGACAACATCACAATGGACCCTCTGAAATTCTTTGGTGGGTAGTGAGGAGCTCACTAGTAGTAGTAAAAAGACAGAGAAGCCCGCTCTCTCAAAATTATGGCATGAAATTTTGAAACCCTCCCTCCCTTTACAATTCCACAGCCCGCCCAATCTCCCCAAAAATTCCGAAATTAAAACCCCAGAGATTTCAATTCCCCCCAAATTCCGAAATCCCCAATTTGCTAAATTCCACCTCCCGTCCCTCTCAGATTCAGATTCACGTACCCCTCGTAGCTCCCCCGCCAGCTCTGTGATTCCTAGGGTTTCCATTTCCCAAACCCACAAATCTAGGGTTTTAACAACTCTCCGTCGAATCCTCGATCCCCTGCTTTGCTACTCGGTTCCCATGGCGTCCGAAGCACTAGAGGAGAAGAAACCGGAGGACGAAGCTCCGGTGGAGGAGAAACCGGAGGCTGAGGCCGAGGAGGAGCCGAAAGAGAAGGCCAAGGAAGAAGAGCAAGAGAAAGAGGAAGAGAAGGAGAAGGAGAATGAGAAAGTTCCGGAGGCTTCCGAGAAGATGACTGAGAACGAGGAGGAGAAGGTTGTAGAAGAAGGCAAAGAGGAGAAGGAGAAAGAGAGTGAGGGAACTCTGAAGAAGGCTAAGAGAGGTCGGAGGTCTAGCTTGAAGAAGGAGGAGAACGATCAGACCGAGTTGAAAAAGAGGGGGCGAGACTCGGCTGCGAAGAAGAGTAAAGAACTTGAGGCGGAGAAGAAAGAGAAGGAGCCGGTGACGCCGGTGATTGAGAGGCCCACAAGGGAGAGGAAGCTAGTTGAGCGCTACTCAGCTCCGGATAGCGGCAGGTCTTCCGGGACTAAAGCCTTGAGCATTGAGAAGGTATGGTGATGGGAAAGGGTGCCTTATTTGTTGGCCTTTTGATGGTCTAATTTGAATTATGCTTGTTTTCTGTGATTTCAGGGCCGCGGTACAGAGCTTAAGAATATCCCAAATGGTATGTTTTCTTAATTTTTCGAAAGCTTTGATCTTGTTAAGTTGTTTGTTGGTATGGTATAATTGCTGAAATGCTCTGATAACCTTACATACCATGTTGATCTACTGTTGCATTCAGTGATAGTGATACTGACTGTTGACCTGCTACTATTGGCTTAGATTTAGATTTTTGGCAGAAAATTTACATGCACATGTTATGTGGTGGCTGCTTTAAGTTCACTAGTTCAAGTTAGATCCTTCTCTCATTAACTAGCAAATCTAAAAAAGAGGTTATAATTCCCTGTAGGCTAGTAGTTCATGTGTTATTTCACTTGGATTCATGTGTACATATGACAGTGGCTCTGTTTTAGCTTCAGTTTCACATTTGAATGAACTACCCTGTTCATTTAATACATGGGAAATGTAGAATTGACGTATATTACTCTTGATAGTCACTGGTATCTACATTTTATCTTCCAGTTGTAAACCACATATAAGCTTTTCTTTTTGATGGTCAGTCCTTCACCGTTGTCCGTGTATTTTTCTATTCCACTGCATCATTATTGACAAGCTAAGCAGTGGTACAAAAATTTGTTTTGATGATTTTAACTGATTTGGATCTATAAGGTGTAGTGGCTTTCTTTGAGTTGAACTTGTGTTGGATGTAACAATAAACATAAATAAGTGGAAACTAGAAACAAAAATGTTGTGATGTGAATTTCATTGTGCTGTTCCTCTGGTTAGAGTTGTCATAAGCAATGCCTAATATCCTTGTTAAAACAAAGGACCTGGGCATATATTCAGAAATTAGATTACTAAATGATTCTAGTTCTAATTAGAGGTTGTGTACGATGGAGGATTACATGCAAATTTGCCCAAATAATAGAGCACCCCTGGTGCATTTGATCTTATTTACATTGTCCTTTGAGTCAATAAAAGAAGAGCAATGTGAAGTTGGATTGATTTAATGGCAGTTATTGTGTCAATTAGTTGATTTTGACATGGTTCATCAGTAATTTTCTTTTATTTGATTTCTTATAAACTTTCGCATGTCCAAGGGTACCTGCATGTACTCTTAAATGAAAAGGATACCTGCATGTTGTGAGGTGGAATTTTCTCATGTTGTATGTGGGAAAATAATATAGTTTGCATTTAAATTGTTATTCACTTATCTTAAAATTTCTTGTTACCGCAGCCTGGCCTACTTTTGTCTGATATTTGAACTATTTCAGTGGCTTTCAAGATGTCAAAGAGAAAAGCAGATGACAACCTGCAATTACTTCACACAATTCTTTTTGGAAAAAAAGCTAAGGTGAACTTTTGTGCGTCTTTTTTTTTTTTTTTTGGCTTAGTGATTTTAGGTGCTTTGTCTTCATACTATATGTGGCAGTTTTTATTATCTTTTGATGTGTTTTATTTGTTGATGTTCTTGTACAGGCTCATAGTTTAAAGAAAAATATAAGTCAGTTTTCAGGTTATGTGTGGGTTGAGAACGAGGTATTATATGTTTTATGCTCACCTTGATCAATTTTGTACATTCTGCAAGGTCTTCTTGGATATTCATGCAGTGCAGCATTATTCTTAATGCTCACTCTATCATTCTTATTTTTCTGTTTGCAGCAGGAAAAACAGAGGGCAAGGGTAAAGGAAAAGATCGATAAGTGTGTTAAAGAAAAGCTGATGGATTTTTGTGACTTGCTTAATATTCCGGTTAAGGGCACTACAAAGAAGGTAAATATCGGAAGAAATGTATTTATATTGCTTGAAAAGCTTTTTATACTGCTTGAAAAGTTGATGGGTGATCCCTAATCTGACATGCTGTGCTTACAGGAAGATCTTTCTGTCAAGTTATTGGAGTTCTTGGAATCACCACATGCTACAACTGATGTTTTGCTTGCTGAAAAGGAACAGGTTCTGTTTTTTTCCCACTATTTTTTACTTGTTCTATGTGCAATTTCACATTGGTTGTTAAACCATGGTTCATCTCTGAGTTTCAGAAAGGGCAAAAGCGGAGAAGGAAGGCTACACCGAGTAAGGCTGCAGGTTCTGGAGAAGCATCACCAGAACCATCAGCCAAGGTGTGCATTCATTACTCAATATTAAATTATGAATTTCTCACCAATGCCATGGATGTAGAAGGAATTTTGTTTCCTGATGCATTAGTTACTTGATCCATTTTTCTCTTATTTTCATTGATCCCTGTGTTATGTGCATAGTTGTCATCCGTGTTGTTATATGGGTTTACACCTAAGTATTCTCCCCAGAAGTCAAATTGTTCACTTCTGGTTTGACTTTAGTGTGCTGATTAGATTGATTTACTTGTTGAACCTTGTATTCTCATTGATAATTTTATTAACTCTGATTATGATACTTTGGCAATGCACTTTGCATTTGATGATGTTTTGCAATGCGCATGTCTTTGCCACTTGGTCATGCATTTTCTTCTCGTGTCAGTACTCTGTAGTCTAACTTTGTGCCGTCTTTCTTGATAGAAACGAAAAGACACACCCAATTCTGACAAAAAGCAGGAGTCATCCAAAGCTGATGAAGAGGAGGATGATGACAAAGTTGAAACTTCAGATGTGAAGGATGATTCTGGTGAAGATGATGATCACAATATGGTTAATGAAGAAAGTGACCATGAAGAAAAATCCGATGAAGAGCAAAAAGAACCAAAGGACCAGGTTTCGAGTCCAAAAAGTTCATCCAAAAAGACTGTAAAAGAGGGCTCAAAGGCTAAAGCTGGTAGCAAAACAACACCTTCTAAGAAGAAAACCCCAGCAAAATCTGCCAAAAGTCCTACAGAATCTGCAAAGAAATCTAGTTCTACTTTGAAAAGAGGTGCAACTGATGCTGAAGGAACCTCTGGCTCAACAACTAAAGCAAAGAGATCAGCAAAAAAACAGAAGACTGAGAAGGAAAACCCAAAGGATACCAAGGAAAAAGCCACTGGCAAGAAACAGTCGAGCAAGTCCCCAGCCAAGGATCAAGGTGATTTTCTTTGTGCTTATTTTCTGTGGATACTTCAATATTAGCTAGGGTATCGTTCCATGGAGTGCTTATGTCTTCAGAATTTTTGAAGTTTCTCTTTTGATTGTATCAAATTCGTGCATGAACTAGGAAAGGGAAAAGCTAGCAAGAAACCGAAGCCAGAGCCCACTAGAGATGATATGCATGCTGTAATTGTTGATATTCTGAAGGAAGTGGACTTCAATACTGTAAGTTTCATCATTGCAACTTGACATCGAGTGGATGGTTGAAGTTGTGTTAGTTCTATTATTAAACCTTCTGCATTTACGTTGTGCAGGCAACTTTATCAGACATTCTCAGGCAACTTGGTAGGGTTCCTTTCTGTGTGCTTCAGTTTTTTTTTCTTTTTCCTTAACCTACTCTTTTATTTTAGCTAACTGTAAAACTGCGATTTACTCCTCAGGTATCCACTTCAGTGTTGATTTGATGCATAGAAAAGCAGAGGTGAAGGCAATAATTACAGATGTAATTAACAACATGACTGACGAGGAAGATGAAGGGGATGAAGAAGCAGAGGAGAATGCCGAAGCTGGTGATGCCTCAGACAAGGATGAAGAAAAGGATGGTGATGACAAGGACGATGATGATGCTTAAATCATAGTTGGGCAGAGCTTATGCATGACCGTTGCAGGTTGTGCATTAACCAAGTAATTCATACTTTCTTCAGAGGTGTGTGCCATCAGCAGTTTTTAAGAATCGATACCTTTGGATGTCCGGGGTCCTGTACCATATTATTTAACTTCTTTGTAGTGTTGAGCTGACCTCAGATTCATATGTTAGGTTGGTTTGTTTTCTTTTCTAAGTTAAAACCCCTTCCTATAAGAGTTGTTTAGCTGTAGCCGTGACTTAATTTTCATTATAATAGGGTAGTAAGTGGGTTTTTTTTTTAATCTTAAATCTCTTTTTTTCCTCTTTTTGTCTCGTAACTTCAATATTTGAGATGATATCGGCTTTTGGAGTCTTCAGTGATTACGTATTGGATCCAGAATTCCTCATCACACCGTATATCGTAAACTCTGCTCTACGAAGAATTGCTGTACGACACCTTACATTTTGACCCCGAGAAGCCTGAAAATCTCAACAACAAAAAAATGGCCATGAAAGATGGGGGTTCTTGAGAACTGCATTACATTTAAAGCACTCTCCATTGTGTGGAGAGCCTGAACTGAGGCCTTGAGAATGAAACCAGTTCAGAAAACGAAGCTTCTTTTAGCTGTCGACGGGCGCTCAGAACTTAAGCCGCCGATACCAGAAGGGTTACACTTTTGACTACAACTTGGTCTGTGCTAAGTCTCCACACAACTGACTTCGGCTGGGGAGAGCCTGTGTTTTCATGGCCAGTGGATTTGCCTGAGAAAGAAGTATGTTTGTATCTTTCTCATGGGGAAGATTGGAAAGTCATGTGTGCGCTCTTGAGTTTGCCAGCTTCTGCTATGAAGATCTGTGAAGATTTGTAGAGGCACATCTAAAGGGGAAGAACTTACATACGCCTGGCGACCAATAATACAATGTCATCTGTTTCGACTATTTGTTGTTATGTTATATTATTTGCCCGGCACACCATAGCGGCATTCCGGGGTGCATATGTAAGAGTCTCTTTAAATATTAAGTATTAGGAGGTGGAGAAACAATAGTATTCAAGACCCTAATTTAATTCAATATGTGACAAAAAAAAATCTTGGGAATAAAAAGGTTGTAGTAGGCCACTCGGTACCATGGTCTGATGGTTTTCCTTTTTATTTGGAAGTGAGAGGTCTTAGGTTCGAATTTTGTGGATGGAGAATTCGATACCAAATTAGGTTGCCTATTGTGTGGCTTCGCCTAACTCTCCATTCCCATAGTGTAAAATATTGATGTACTAAAAAAAATAAATTGTGGTAGAAATAAAAAAAACAACAACAAAGCCTTATTCTAATAAGTGAGGTTGGCTGTATGAATCCTAAAACGTTAAGGTTCTTGCTTTTGCACCAAACCTTTCGTTAGCTCCAACTTCCTAGTGCTTCATGTCTTTTCTTAAATCTCTTTTCCTAGCTCTTTCTCTATCATTTTTGCTCTAAGCCTTTGTCTCGTAATTGTATTCTAACTGGAGGATCTATAAGTTTTCGGTTCACATGTCAAAACCTTATCTTCAATTGCGGCTACTCCTACTTTACCTTTGATGTTCTCGTTCTTAATCTTGTCATTTCTCAGGCGCCCACACATCTAACGAAGCATTCTCATCTCCGCCACACTTATTTTTTCATGTGTTAGTGCTTGACCACCCAACAATATGTGTCATAAAGCATTGATGGCATTATCGCCGTTATTATTATGCATTTATAACGATCATATCTTTTGTTTTATATTTCATTTTATTGTTTACGGTTTTTGTATGGGGAGGGTTACATAATGTTCAACAATGTCGGAGCATAGGTCTACAACTTTTTTGTTCAATATCAAGCCTCTACCATTTCTTTGAGTAATGTGTTTCAGACACATAAAATTGATTATAGCGTGTATCATTACTCCCTAACCAAAACCTAATTCCATCAACCATTTGCATTATTTCCAGCTCGAAACATAATTAGATTGATTGTTTTTTCTAAGAATTGGCTTTATTTTCACTAAAGTTTGATTGTAACTATCTTTGTTTTGTGATTAACGAGAAGAGAATTCACACCCGGGACCTCTTCAAATATGGTTAAAATGAGAAACCATTACACTAAGAACTAGTTGGTCTTAATGTTTTATTGGTTATCAGTTTTTTTTTTTGTTTTTTTTGTTTTGTTTTAAATTAAAATAAAAATTGTGGTAGGCTTGAGTTAGAATCATTATTTTTGAAGAGATAAATGAAGAATATATGAATTGGGTTTTTTTTTTTTCCTTTTCCCCAATGATTTAATTTTATCAAATATATTTTTCTTTTGATCTCAGTAGTCGTGTGCGTTTGGTTTTCTCTTTCTTTGTCTCATTTTCTTTTCCACTTTTCTATTTTACCAAAAAAAAAAAGAACGAAAATTCTGGTCAACATTATCCTTTTTTGAGCTAAAAAACTTGGTGTGTTTTTGTATTTAATTTAATTCCTTTTTCCATACAATAATCCTAAACCTGGAAGGGTTAGAGGGTTTATCCTTTTCATAATACTTAATAATCCAACGCAATTTTCTTGCTGACTAAACAATGAAGGCTTTCTTAAATTTGATGCAAAATTTAGAGGTGTATGAATACGATTCATAAGAATAAAAAAGGCAACCCAAACCAACAAAGCTTCATCATAAAATCAGTTGGCAGTAGCTCGGCTCCTAATTATAAACACATGTAAAGTCCTGCAAGATTCCCACTCTCAACAGTAATTCTGTTATCAGAAGATCCCAACCCAAATCTAATTGAAACTTCAAGTTTCTAACTGAGTGATTGGTTGAAACTTGTAAGCAAGCCATTCTCTGTTCAAATTCCAATCAAGAAGGTTCATAATTAATCACAGATTACGGCAAATGAGTAATATAATTTGACTCTAATCATGCTCTAGGAGAGATCTTGGGTTTTACTGTTAAGAGCAAGTGTACCAAGCAACCTAATGCAACTTCTAGATGCCCACCACACCAACCCTAACCCCTTGAACTCCATTGCCGGTATGCTTTCTGGTCACTGTACATTTGCACCGCCTAACACCGCACAATCTGCAGAGAAAGATCACACCGCTGTCCAAAATACTTGGATAGACTTCAAACTTTATGAGTTAGCAATAAACAAAGAAAATGGTTTCTTGAATTCTTTCTTCTTCCCCAGAGAGGGGCTATTCCACTGAAAGTGTTTTGAGTATGAGCCCCCACCAATTCCTTTTCGTGCTGCAGAACTTTGGTCAACCAAAACAGTCAATGGCGTGGTAGCAAGCAGCAAACTCATAAACTAGTGAATTGAAAATACAGAAGATATATGACCACAGAGCTGCAGCCTGCAGGAGCATTTAGTTTGTATCCCCATTTGCTCCCTATATAATTAAACTAAAACCCCATCTGAGAAGGGACTGCAAAATCTCAGTTTTCATCATAACCATTCATCTCCCCTTGATATCTTACATCCAAGCATTGCAGGTACATTTCAATTTGTAGTTCTTATTTCCCTTTTGGGTTTTTTTTTTTGCCTTTTAAAGCTAAGTTCTTGGTTACATATACATATTTACAGTTATTCTCCGGACAGGACGTCTGTTTTTCTTAACGAGTGAACACATTTTTCTTACTTTTCTAGATTGTACAAGGGTTTTATGAGTGATGGGGGATATCAGTGACAAAGCCTTTGAGCTTATTGTAAAGAAATAGAACCAACTTTGGTGCCTCCTGAATCCGAAATGGAGAAGGGTCTGTACTACCTCTCGAACCTGGACCAGAACATTGCGGTCATAGTCCGAACCATGTACTGCTTCAAATCGGATTCAAAAGGGAACGAAGAAGCCGCTAAAGTCATAAAGAGTGCATTGTCAAAAATTCTTGTTCACTACTACCCTTTTGCAGGAAAGTTAACCATCAGCACAGAAAGGAAGCTGATTGTGGATTGCCCAGGAGATGGTGCTGTGTTTGTAGAAGCTGAAGCCAACTGTGAAATGGAAAAGATAGGTGACACAACAAAGCCTGATCCTAAAACTCTTGGAAATCTCGTTCATGATATTCCCGGCGCCAAGAACATACTTGAGATTCCTCTCTTGACGGTACAGGTTTGAGTTTCCAAACTATTTTTTCCCTTTGAGAGAGCAATTTTGCTCACCCCCATTGATGTAACATCAGCGTCTCGCTCAACATAGTCACACTTTACCTAGGATGAGTATTAAGTAGGGCTAATGCTACGTCACGGTCATACTCTCTTTAATTTTCTAGAAATATATTCACTCCTAAAAGGATGTCCAGTGCTTCAAAATATATCACAGAGTTTAGACTCAAAGTTTATGCATAATACTATTAAGCCTTTTCGGATTGAATGTTTCGTAATGTTTGTTCAGATTGAACGTTTTGTGTTTTTCAATTGTTAAAATCTAGCATAAATAATTTTACTAGTAGGTAGAGTACTTATTTCAACTGTTAAGGTGATTGTTTAATTAATTTCAGATGACTAACTTCACATGCGGAGGGTTTGCTCTGGGGCTATGCATCAACCATTGTACGTCGGATGGGATTGCTGTAATGGAATTTATCAACTCGTGGAGTGATACGGCAAGAGGCTTGCCGCTCAAGGTTCTGCCATTTCTCGACAGAAACATACTCAAACCTAGTAACCCACCAAGGATAGAGTTTCCTCACAATGAATTCATTCAGATCGAAGATGTATCCAAAAACTCGAAGCTCTATGAAGAAGAAAAACTGCTATAAAGCGCCTTCTGTTTCGACCCCAAAAAGCTAGAAAAGCTCTAGAAAATGGCCATGGAAGATGGGGTTCTTGAGAAGTTCACAACATTTAAAGCACTCTCTGCCTTTGTGTGGAGAGCTAGAACTGAGGCCTTGAGAATGAGGCAGGAAAAAAAAACGAAGCTCCTTTTCGCTGTTGATGGGCGATCAAAACTTGAGCCGCCAGTACCAGAAGGGTTCTTCGGGAATGCAATTTTGTTGACACATGCACTGTGCAGTGCTGGGGAGCTACTGGAGAATCCGTTCTCGTTTGCGGTTGGATTAGTTGATAAGGCGGTTAAAATGGTGACGGACAGTTATATGAGGTCGGTGGTCGACTACTTTGAAGTGACAAGAGCTAGGCCTTCTTTAGCAGCAACCCTTTTGATAACAACTTGGCCAAGCTAAGTTTCCGCACAACTGACTTCGGCTGGGGAGAGCCTGTGTTTTCAGGGCCAGTGGGTTTGCCTGGGAAGGAAGTTTGTTTGTTTCTATCTCATGGGGAAGATAGGAAAAGCATAAATGTGCTTTTGGGTTTGCCAGCTTCTGCTATGAAGATATTTGAAGATTTGATGAGGCAGATTGAAGGGGAAGAACTTTTAATAACTATGCACACCCTAAATGTGACATTCCAAACTAATAATACAATGTCATATATGTTTCAATTATATTCCACGTGAAGTTGTATTATTAGTCTAGAACGCCACATGGCACTCCCGAGTATAAGTCTATCTCAATTTCAGGAGAAGGAAGTGAAGAAAGAAATCTTGGGAATAAAAGGCTGGTAGTAGAAAGAAATTGCAGGTTTATTATGCATATTTGTAACTTCATCTGTATTTTCTGTATCTCATGTTATTGCGTATGGTTTTTAATGGGGAGTTTTATATTATGTTCAGCAACTCATGAACATGATCAAGTCAACATCTGAATTAATCAGGTTTTGTTGTGTTTTGTATGCTTATTACAACTTGTACACTTTCTTATCTATAATAACTACCAATTGCTTGTACTCATCACATCCCTACCACAAATAACTAAGAAAGCTTTCATTGTCAGCACCTTCATGTAAACAAGTGGGAGGTGTGTGTAGGGTATCATCATAATACCAAGAGAAAACAATCCCGGATTTTGCTACGATCACTCGACTACATGCATTCATATGATCAAGTTCTAAAAAACGCTAGGCGCTAGTCGGGCGGCGGGCCAGTGCTTAGCGCCTAGGCGGCCTAGGCAGATTTAAGTAAATTTCTTATATATCTTTTGAATAAGTGCATATTGACACTTACAAAAAATTATACTTGTACTAAATACATCGATAGGATAATAAAAAAATGATAAAATGCAAAAAGAATATCCAACAAGTCCAAAATTTAAAAACACATTAAACATATATACCATATAACTTAACATTTTGAATGACTATATCTAACTTTTAAAAATTAAAAGTAAAAATCCCATGGGTTGGGTGGTTCATAATAAAGAGAATTCTGAAAAGGTGCACATGCATCCTTCCCCATTTCATAAAACACCGCGTGAGTGGTGTGACCCCTTCCCTCCAACCCTAGTCCCCATGCCTCACATCAGCCAAGACATTCAGAGACTCCCAAACCAAGGAGTCCACATTGACGCCTTAAACCGGAAACTTCTATTCTTTTTTATTCTTTCCTTTTCCTCATCCTTTTCATCTTCTTTCCGTTTCCTCTTCTTCTTCTTTTCTTTTTTTTTTCTTCGTTTTCCCTTTGTAAATCTAAATTCTCTCTTTATTTTTTGTTTCCTCTTCTTCGGTGTAAGTTCCTCTTCTTCAATAGATTTCCAAATTCATAGAGAGGGATTCGCGATAGCTACGAAAGTCGTGGTGCACAGAGAGAGGGAGTCGAAGCAGCGAATTTCTTCCCAGCATACCATTTCACTCCGCCTAGATCGCCGCCTAGACAGCTGCCTGGACCGCCTAGGCCGCCTAAGAGCACCTAGGCGGGCGCCTAACAGCTCCCTAATTTTTCTGAACGATTCGGACCTAATTGCATCGGCACAACCCCGCCCAATGCCTAGGCCGATTTTTAGAACACTGCATACGATTTATGACAATTGATCGCATGTAATTTATCGTTCACTTTACCATGACAATGACTTGACTTGAGTAACATCACAATTCGTGTAAAAGCAAAATAGACTCACAAAAATCGTGGACATAATGTTGAAACCCCAAAGACGGGTCCTACTCATACCATATATATCTTTATGACCTAACCAAATAAAGGGTGGTAGAGAGACTGGAGACCCTTTTCCAGGTCATCTGCAACTTGTAGATGGTCACCACCCATCGCCAATAAGTTATGTATACCTTTCTTTCTATATTTGTATAATTATAAATACGAAGGGAGAGGTAGTTGTGATAGAACTCAGAAGCCCTCTAGCAAACATGTTCATTTTGTTATTTTTGGTGTGAGATTAGACGATCAAAACACATTAGACATTTTGAATTTGGAATGTGCAATAGAGGTGTAAACGCGAAACTCCAAAATCTATGTGTCTACAAGAGGGTTAGCTAGGTTTCTGATGCGTGAATTATACGCACTCAAATTAAACCCTCTTTTTGACAATTGTAGTATAGATAAGTAGGGATCGTTCTAGGCCGGGGATTAGGAGGGATTGTTAATCACTTGGATTTGACTCAAAAACGTGAAAACAAGTTTAAAACACTATACTAAACTCGAAGAATGCAAAACTAAACTTTAAAATAAGATAGATTAAGACTAAGACTAAACAAAATATGGGGGGGATTGAGGTTTGGACGAATTTAAACTAAAATGGATAGATTGTAAAGAAAACAAATTGTAAATACGAAATTGATGGAATTGAATGGATGGGAAGCTAGCTAAGGGGTTCATCTCCACACATGTTATACTTGCATACAAAATGATTTCTAATTGCTTTTCAATAAACCATGAATTCTCAACACCCCGGGTTAATTAGGTCCGCTTAAATTAACCGTCAAGTTTTCCTTAAGTTAATGAATTGGATGATTGCATACGACAACCCAAAGCATTCCCCACAAGTTCCCTACATGAATTGCATAATAGAGATACAAGCAAGAATCATTAAGTTCTTTGAAAACCATAAGTGTTGACGAGGCATTTGTTACTATGAATTGCATGAAACTTATGCCAAGAATTTTACTTAACGCGATTGTTTATAAGCAACCTCCACTACTTGTGAATATAAGTTCATAACTATTAGGTGAAACTTACTTATATTCTAGCGTCATATTCATGCATGAAAATTAAGCGTGCACTCTCAATAAACATACATAAATAGGTTATCAATCAAATAGTTAAACAAATTGAATCCACAACTTATGAAACGCAATTGGAAGTAATCAAATCATATTGCAAGCATAAACATGTATTTCGAATCCCCCCCTAGCCAAGGGGGGGTTTAGTTCCTCATACGTACAAGACAGAGAATTAAATTTAACCATTGAAATCAAGGGGAGGAAGCACCTAAAAATTCCAACAACTCAAACTTGAATTGTATGAACGTTTAAGCCCTCTTCTCCTCCTCTTTGTTGTGGCACAAGGTCTAAGGATAGGTTTTGGAATGTGTTTGTATGTGGAATGGATTGGGGAATGGTTGGGTAGTGTTTTGGAGGGATGAGGAGTGGTGAAATGGAAGAGATATGGTGCAGAAATGAAAGGGAAATGCACGGCTTCAAGTGATGAATGTTTTGTTTTTGTGTTGGTTTGAGGTGTGTTTTTGTGTATGAATGCATGGGTTTTTATAGGGGGAATGAGAGAATATGTGGATGATTGTTTAAGAGTGAATGTGGCTGTTATGATTGAGAGTGCATGTGGATGAAATAAAGATGGAAAAACAGCTAGGAAAAGAGGGAATGCATGTGAAAGTGTGGCTGCAAAGATGAAGAAAAGCTGGAAATGTTAGGGGGGAAAGCTGGAAATGGGATGGAAGTGCACGGCTAAGGATTTTTGGTGGTGTAAATGCATGTGTTTGCATGTGAATTGAAGCTAGGGTGAATGATGATGAATGCATGTGGATTAAAGAATGAATGGTGGCTGCAATAATGAAATGGGATGGCTGGAATTAGGGGTGAAAAGCCACGGCAATGGTTGTGTTTTGGGTGATGGGTGCATGTGTTGGTTGATTTATTGAAGGGAATGCATGTGAGTGACAACTAGGGTGAATGATGATGAATGCATGTGGATTAAAGAGGGAGAATGTGGTGCAATGATGAAGTGAAATGCTGAAAATCTAAGGGGAAGGCACGACACAGAAGGTTTCTTGATGCATGTGTGTGTGAATGGTGGTTTTGCATGGCTTTGATGGATTGTTTGATTGGGCTAGAGGTTTTGCATGGCTCAAAGGATTGTTTGATTGGGCTAGGCCCTTTGTTTTATGTCCAAAGTGCATACAAGGCCTTCAAATTCGTCCAACACTTTGGCTCCAAGCATAAGCTTTCCATTCTAAGCCCAATTTTGCTCCAAAATGCTCCGACATGCACCTTTTTGCCTCCTTAGCCATATTAACCTAGAAACACACGAAAATGGCATAAAGGACTAAAATAACTAAAGAAACACAAAGTAAATGCATGAGAACAAGCCAATTAAGTCGCATAAATATGCTCTTATCAGTTTCATGGCTAGTCCTTTACTGTAACTGGTTGGCCCCGGGACCTATTTTTTGCAGCTACTAGAACATCATTCTTTCAGAATCCTGCATAGCAAAAAAAATTCTAGAGTACACTAATGTACGACTTACTTTGTTGAATTTAACGGGTAAATGTGATCCACTGCAAAGACAATGTATTGCATAGACTGAGGAGAAAACAACCATGGCAGCTTGATCACGAAATTTATCTGCTCACTTTGTGTCGTTAAAGATTGGACATGAGTATTTTATGAAATACACTCTACGTAAACAAAACAATCACATTTATTGTACCACACAGGAAATGAATATTAGATGTTACTTCAACTTGTTTTTTTTCTCTCTCGTAAAATGTTTATAAAGGGTGATGGAAAATTGCAGCTTGACTAGTTGTATATTCATCAAATTATTGAAAGGCTTTAAACTATAGATAATTAGATTTTTGATTTGGATGATGTAATGTTTTTTCGTCCTACTTGCTATTTATTCATTAGTAAATTAAGTTATTGGAGGAAACTAACAAACTTGAAACCACAAACCATTTCAGGTAACCATAAAAAAAAAAAAAAAAAGAACTTCTTGGAATCTCACCATATAAAACTAAAGGTTTGAAAGTGTTATGCTCGTAAATTCGCTATTATATATAATAATAATTCTTCTTTGTTTTACTCTTCTATATAGGTTTTACATTATATTTGTGTTTTGTAGGTTGTAACAAGTAAAGAGTGCAAAATGAGCTAAAAAAGGCTTTTACAATCTTATGTCATCAGCACAGCTTCTGCAAATCAGTCGAGTTCGTGGATTAAACTGTATTGACTCGGGAAGAACCAGGAGATGTGCCATATATGCTTGGAAAGCTATGGATGTCTATTTTCCGTAGGATTTTACGGTTCTTGAATATCATTTTTCTTGAGAGAGTTATGGAAGTTTTAGTACATGAATGTCGGGCTACGCGCGAATACAAAGTTTTCTACCATTGTTATCAACCAGGCAGATTAAAGGAGGGTTAAAATTCCTATTTATTAGGAGTTATAACCAGTTGGAAGAAGCCAAAAAGTCTGGAAGCAAATAAATAAAAAGGCAGATTAAAGGAGGGTTAAAATTCCTATTTATTAGGAGTTATAACCAGGTGGCAGAACCCAAAAAGTTTGGAAGCAAATAAATAAAAAGATTAATATGATAGGACTTTAAAACCCATTGAATTAGAATGAAATAAAAAAAAAGGCTAATTGCCTTGTCGGTTACAACTAGAAGGGGAATGAAGGAGGATCCCTAACCAGACCAGCAGGGGGCGTGAGATATAAAAAACAGAGAAAGAACAACCCACGGGAGAAGGGAGACAAAGGAAGGACCAAAGCACTGTTGTGCAATTCGTCATTGAAGAGTTTATTCTTCTGCTTTTACTTTCTGTTTTGTTTGTCTTTACTGCCCATTTACATTATGAGTAACTAAATCTTCTCCTTTTACTTTCTGTTTTGTTTGTCTTTACTGCCCATTTACATTATGAGTAACTAAATTTCATAGTTGAGACTTGGTTGAAGTCCTAATCATGTTTCCTTGAGTATTTTCGATACACTTTTGTTACAAGACAATTTGTTGATGCTTTAGTGATTAATTCCAGTTTTAATTCCAATCTTATTGAGTTATTTTATGATTGATCACCATAGAAAAGCTTTGTAATTGAGTTTGTTACATGGGTAAATTTGGATAATCAAGTCTTGTACCTATGCCGATTAACAAAAGAACTAGTTACGGTTCTCGGAATTAATTATCACGAATAACCGGAATAGATACCATGTTCTAGGACTTGTGTTTGTCGATTTCCATTGTATTATGCTTTCTCGGAGTGCAACTTGGTAGATACCATGCTAAATACTTTGAGAATGAAAAGAGTTAGTGTAGACACTCCTGCCTAGTTCGTTGTTTAGGGAAATCAATAACTTAAAGAGAAGATACCATGCCTTTAGGTTGACAAACGTAAAGCATCAAAAATTTGTTTTGTATCATAGTGTGTATCGGTTGCTTAGGCGAAAAAGGTTAGAGATGGAAGTCAAAGTCCCAACCGTTCAAACATCGTTTTCAAAACCCTTATTGCCAATTACTTTTATTTGCCTACGTTATTTATATTATGCTTTTATACTAAGACATCTCAAACTATTTTGTTAAACCTTTACTTGCATAGTTGCTAGTTTTGTAAATTAATTAATTTAAATTGTTAGGAATCATACTCTAGATACATATTAGTGCAATCCTCGTGGGAATGATCTCGTACTTGCTTTCTATACTATGTGTTTGATCTTGTGCACTTGCGAGTTTAAAACGTGCAATTAGTAGCTTAATAATTAGGTTGCTAAATGCATAACATAAAGCTATTGAAAATCAAGTGAAAAGACTAAAATCATGTTAGATTGTAGATCGTATTCATCATATTATACGAGATGCGAGAATTTGTATTCATGGTTGAGCATTAAATAACGTAAACGTAAATAAGTTGCATGTTAGTCCATCTAAATCTATGCGTATGTTTTTTTTATGTTTATAACAAATCGTTTTTTAAATTTAAATTTAATTTTTTTTAAATGATAATTTGAGCATTATTGTTATTTCCAATAAGAGTGAGGGACTTCAAGATTTAGAGTTTAAAATTAATCGTGAATGAAAACGAATGGCAGATAGATGTTGGCTTTTGAATCACCTAAAGTTTAATCTCAACTTTTCATTACAATTAAGAGTCTTATTTTGTTTTGGGCCTCCATAATCAAATACAAAATCTAATAAAAGATGGAGTTTTATATTGCCTAAAGGCCCAATCTTATTAAACTCTACACCGAAATGCCGAATTAATTTAAGTATTAGTTATCGGTAAGTAATTTATTTTATTTAATAAATAAATTCCAAAATTTAAACTGATTTAACAATAATAATTAATGGGTGCTGATACTCATTGTCAATTTGTAGTGATGATTCTATTGTTTGGTTTGAAAAACTCCTGATGATATAAGGAATGCATTTTACTAAAATTTGTGTTCTTGTTAAATTTTCTTTGTAAATAAAGCTATTGTTTTTCTTTCAAAAAGAAAATTAGGATTTAATTGATCTAGTAATTGAGATTTCGACAAGTCGAAGAAACTAGTTGTAACTAATGACATATGATATACGATAAAAAAAAAAACACTAAAGGCAAGATTGAATATAAACCGTTTGATCGATCGAAAGGCTTATAGAGAGCCCCGCAACTAACTCCCGCCTTATAAACCCCGTCATTATATTAGCCGCGGCGTCGATAAAGGTTGATGGGGGCGGAGAGGAGCTCCACAGTTCTTATTTCTGGGGCGAGATTCATGGCTCCAAGTGAAAATTTTCACCTCAAAGTCCGACCCATGGTCTAATATCCGATAAATTTCGTACCCACAAACTCCACCTGTGTTTCCAACCAAATGTTGTATCAAACCGCTTCACTGTGGCATTTCAACAAACAACATATGTGCGTGTAGCTACATTGCTTCCCTTTGTTAAAACAATATGTTTGTGAGACGATACTGGTCCGGTGAGTGGTGGTCAATGAACCAGAAGCGGTTCATGACCACCAGCAAGAGGGTGCAAGACAGAAGCAAATTGAAGAGGATTCATGATCTCGAGATTGTGACTGAGAAATGGAAGATAGCATCCAAAGTGTTGTTCTTGATGGAAATTCTGAAAAAAGAGCCCGAAATGATCATTCCCGTCAGGCAATTGGATCAGTACCGCAGCCAGATTAGTCTCCCAAAGCCCCACAGGGTGTCTGATTTTATTCGAAAATCGCCGGAACTGTTTGAATTGTACAAGGATCACAGAGGGATCTTATGGTGTGGGATGACCAAGCAAGGTGAGGAATTGGTACAAGAGGAGGACAGAATACTTGAGGAGCATCAAGATACAGCGGCCGAATTCGTGACACGCTTTCTTATGATGTCTGTAGATAAAAGGCTGGCATTGGACAAGATTGTCCATTTCAGGAGGGATTTTGCTCTGCCAGTTGATTTCAGGACTAATTGGGTGCACAAATACCCCCAACATTTCAAGGTGGTTAAAGATAATGAGGAAGTTGAGCATTTGGAACTTGTTAATTGGAATCCTGCGTGGGCTATAACCGAGTTGGAGAAGAAGACAATGGGGATCACTGAGGCCAGTGATGATCATGTCCCGGGCTTGCTTTTGCTCTCTTTTCCGTTGAAGTTCCCCCCGAATTACAAAAAGGCGTACAAGTACAAAGGAGCCATTGATCATTTTCAGAAAAGGTCTTATTTATCTCCATATGCAGATGCCACGGGACTCAAAGCCGGCTCGAAAGACTTTGACAAGAGGGCAGTTGCTATTATGCATGAGTTGCTTAGCTTTACTGTGGAGAAGAGATTGGTTACTGATCACCTCACTCATTTTCGACGCGAACTTGTGATGCCCCAGAAGCTTATGAGGCTTCTACTGAAGCATTTTGGCATCTTCTATGTTTCAGAGAGGGGTAAGAGGTTTAGCGTGTTCTTGAAAGAAGCTTACAAGGGTTCGGAGCTGATTCAGAAATGCCCTTTGGTGGTTTGGAAGGAAAAAGTCCAGAGCCTTATCGGTTATAGGGGAAAGAAGAAGATTGAAGCTTTTAGTGACATGGAAGACATGGAAGAGAATGGTTTCCATGAGAGGAATTCAGAAAGTGAGGACACCATTGACTTGCAGCTTGAGCAAGAGGAGAAAGTAGGTGACTTGGAGGATGATTCAGTTGCAGGTTATTCTGAAATGGAGATTGAAGAGATTTGCAGTGCATATGAGGATACTAAAAGATGTTAATGCCTACAGGGGGCATATGCCTCGACTCATATTTGTGAGATGGTATTTATTATTGCATAGAGGAGGCCTTTGAGAAGGGATTTCTTTTTATTTTTTTATATAAAATTGGGAATTAATTGTGAAACCCACATCACATCGAACTTTAATGATCCAAACCGTTTATTTTTCAAGTTGTATCTCGTAGACCATCTTTGCAAAATATTAGCCAAATTAGAAATATCTGAGGCGTCTAATTGAGTTGAAAGAAATTGATGAATATTTTGTTTTAAGAAAACATTGAAATTTCATCGTGATAATTAAATAGGCAAATGATTTCGGATAACATTGAAATTTTGCAAAGATGATCTATAAATTGAGATTAACAAAATAAATGGTTCGGATCGTTGAAGTTCGATGTAAAATGAATCCCACAACTAATCTCTATTAAAAAAAAAAAAAAAATTTGAGATCACTCCCCTTAAAAAGACTGATTGCATATAGATATAGTCATATAACATCCAACATTTCTTTCACTTTGAACCCTTCTTTGGCTGTTCTATACAGATTTAATTTGCTATAAAACAGTAAATAGTTAACCTGTAAATGATGTGACAATTTCACATTTTTGGTTAGAACTTAAAACATTTTTTATTTATTACTCTCTTATAAATTAATTAATGTTGTAGGCATAATTTACTGAACAATTATGGAGACCAGAGAGAGAATGTGCGGCATAGAGAGAGAAGAGAGAGATGTGTAATTGTGAGGTGTGTTCTATTCCACCCCATTGTGCCTTTATTTATAGTAGTAGAGAATGTTAATTCCTTACCCTTTTAGGATTACAACTCTTAATAGGTAATCAACTCTTAATAGGAATATAAGAGATATTCTTAGATACACTAGGATTTACACAATCACATTCCTAATCTAATAGGACTGCAACACTCCCCCTTGAGTGTGTAAATGCTTAAGTAAATGACGCATCAGGTTTTCAGCAATGAAGTAATTACAGTTGATAAAGTCATCGGCACAATGAGCGAATGCGATTCTCAGATCAACGGAATAATGCATAAAAAGGTAAAACTCATAAAACTTCACTATGGTAAAACCTAAAGTCGGAGAAAAACCTATAGACTAAGGAGAAAAGTGAGAAGTTGCATTAAGTCAAAGCTATACGTCTTCTGGACGTAAGTAGAAGAGTTCACAAATGTATGACCAGCCTAAGATAGGTGCTTTGTTAAAACCTAGTTAGGTAGCAAAAACCCAGTGGGAAAAATGCTCCTAATTGTAGGGAAAAGAAATACATTAAGATCAAGTGAGTATATTTCTGGATATTCCCCCTGAGTTTGACATAACTTCCAAATAAGAACTACAAGTATTGCATATATGATAGTTAGGCATACCAATTCCTCGGACAAGCTTTTGGAAGGTTGACTTCAGTAGTGACGTCGTGTAGAGGTCGACAAGGTTGTTTGGGATCGACTTGCATGACTTCAATCTCCTGATGCTTTGCTAATGTAGATGTAGACGCAATATGTCTTGACATTGACTTCATTCATGTCTTGCTCGGGTGGATACATGTGGCATAGTTTTCATGGATCGTTGTTGGGACTCAACGATGGTTGAAAATAGTAAATACCTTGAATATACTCAACAAGAACTCCTAGACCTCCAAGATATTGCTGTATCCCTAACTGTAAAGACATAACCATTTGGGGATTTTGCCTTATGCGGGTTTGATAAGTAACCTGCGTCAGCATAAGAAATAAGGCAAGCATCATTCTGAGGATCAGGGGGGTTGGATCCACTCGAGATGAGTTGGGATTTGCCCTCGTAGTACCTTTAGGGTACATCTTTAATACCAATTTAGTGGTTACATGTAGGCGCGATGCTGTATCTTTACCAAGATCAACAGCGAATGAGATGTCCTGTCTAATACAATGAGCTAAGTACAACGAAGCGCAAAGTTGAACTTATATATGGAATTTCGGATTCCATAACCTATACAAGGGTTTCATTTGCATATAACGTATGGACAATCAAAGGTATACTCAAAGGTGACACCTTTAGGGTGTAGTTCGACCGGTAGACCACAATACCATCAAAACAATGCTTCAACTTCATGTCAAGGCATAAACGAGTTTTCCCAAGATCATTCATCTCAAATTCCATCTTTAGGTGCGAGGCAGTTTTTTCAAGCTCTTCCGGAGTCTTAGTGAGATTCGTGTCAACGACATAAACTGTAATTCTAGCAATTCAGAATAAGACTTAATAGTTTAACACTCAAGGGCATAATTCATCCCTGATTGATCAAATAATCACTTAGACAGGTATACCACATTCGTCGGATTGTAAGTGAATGCCTCAAACAAGTTAAGAGGGTGTTATGTGGTTTTAGAACTATTTGAACCAGTCCATGTAATTCTTCAGGAACTTACATGCAATTCTCTGTATCTATATCTCTATGGAGAAACACTAACCATATTTCATAATGCTGCTATCAATCACAGGACATTTAAGAGAAACCTTGCGATGTAAGGCGTGCATCATATCACACTATTTCATTTATCTCATAACGCTTCATTTCCCACTTGTAACACAACAGGTTTACCTTGGGCAGTGTAGGAACAACAGGTCCAAAACACACTTTGGTAAGGAATTTGACCTGGATTGTAATTTCGGTTGTCTAATCAGTTCTACGTTGTCACTTAATCAACGAAACACGGTTCAATATTGTCACTTTTCATTTATGTCGGTAGTTACCATATAAGTGAAAACATCATCGATGGTAATCTCATTTTAATTCCATTTAGCTTAACCAAACTAGTATATTGGACCAAGAACTTCAAGTCTCGAGAGTAATTCAGATTAATCTCATGAGATGGAAATGATTTGAGACAATGATCAAGTATAGATTCATTGTTGTGCCGTGTCTTCCTCTTATAGGGAAACAAGGGCGGCAAACCTTACAGGGATGTTAACTCGACATCCGTTAAGTATGTTTATCCTTGCAGGCATGTTTGCAGCTGTTATATGATCTCATTACTTTAGCGAGATAAGAGGAATGCGTCTGGATCAACATTATGAAAGCTATAATTTATCGCACTTACTTATCACACTTGTGCGGTATGGGAATCGAGATGAGACATAGTGGGCAACGTCAACGCAAATTCGCGTCATTCTCCAGAAACGTTGATGTTCTTATCTCCCCTAACAGCGGGACGACTGTTTCATTAAAGTGACAACCTGCAAATGAGCAGGAAAGAGATCACGTGCAAGGGCTATAAGAAAGCTAGTGTGAAGGAAAGTCATAATCGACAAAGATTCGCATCCTTCTTTGAGGACCCCTATTGGTACGTTGCGACGGCGTAGTTTGGCACATGAAATGCACACCCAAATGTGTAAATACGAAAATTGTCAAGTTCGTACCCACTAACCAATTGTAACGTCAAATAGATTGGGTGGCAATGGGCCTTAAAATGGACTAACATAACCGCGTACAAAATTGCATAGCCTTAGGCAGAAACCGAAAACTTGGTACGTTCACCAAAATCCGGGCAACCATTTAAATTGCGTTTTATGATCACTAGGCGAGCCTATTTGGGGTGAACATAGGAATTCGATGTTCAATTATAAACCCAAAAGACATGCAATACTTGTTGGAAATGTGCCCTAAAACCAATCATATGATGATACTTACGGACATTTCAAACTAATGTAGTTTAAAGGGCAAACATTATTGTTTGAGCCGTCTCATATAAATATTATATGCTTAAACGATAAGTCCAAGGAATATGTGATTGGAAGAATGCGATCTAAAGAAGTTAGATTCATGAGACCATTCTTTCGTTGACACATCCTAAACGTTCCTGATCATAGGATTGTCAATTGGGCATTGACAGTCCTTTAAGATCAGTACGTGCTATGTCTTCTCTCAGGGAGAGTGACTAGTCTCGAGTCATTGGTGTGTGTGACATCAAGACAAGTACGTAGGTGCTCAATAGAGAATGAGTTCACTGAACACGATCAACGAAGAGTTCTCATATTCATGTCACATGAGAACTCATGGTTGGGATAATGCAAATTAGTCTTTTGACCTGAGGCATCACAGTTGTCTTGTGGTTAGGTCCTTAATCTTTGATTATGTCAACGTCACTCTATCAGGGTGTCCACGGCATCGTTGGGGTTAAGCCACTTAGCCATGGAGGCAAGTGAATGCGCAACAAGGGATCTCTAACCTTCAAACTGTTTGAGGGAGAATACTCTATGATATGATTTGGAATCTCTGGCCAGAGTATGAATGAGATGTTGGAATGTGTTCCAGATCACATTCAAGGTAATCATATAAGTACAAAGATTCACATTGGATAGTAGACATGAATAAACTATCAAACCAAACAATGTGGTCAAGAGTATTGTATTAGAGAAAGACCGTATTGCATTTGTAATCCTAAACTGAATAGGTTCTCCACCTCTTCTGATTAGCTTGGGTAACCATGATATGCTGCTAGGTGTCACTCATGGTTTGTGGAAGCCCTAAAAGTGTATTATCATTAACGGGAGAATTGAAAGTAAGTTTCAATTCACAATCGATTTGAAAGAGTTTGAATCGCCCACTGCCTCGCTCAAAAGAACCTAATGGATCGTACACCGTGTAAGGTAGAGTTTGAAGATTCAACGGAGATGAGTAAGAATAATTAAATGGTTTAATTATTTATGGCAAGGATTAATTAATATGATTATTAATCAAACGAATAAGTTCGTTGAAGACCTCGGGATAGTTTTGGACCTTAAGGCCCAATGGGCTTCGAACGTCAAGCCCATTGACTTAAGTTGTATGACAACTTAATGAATAATGATTCACAAAGGCCCAAATAGCCCAATTAATCCCCATAGGCCGGCCATTTAGAGGAGGGTAGTGAACTTGGCTTAATTGCAAGTTTGCCACTCCATTGTGAGGTGGTATAAAGACATCTTTATAGCCATTTCATCCTTAGGGTTTTCTAGGGAGTAAAGATGAGAACACAAACCTCCCTTTGCTCTCAAAGAATTCGGCTAATCTAGAGGGGAAAATCTAGCAATCTTACTTCCTCTAGGTCACTCATTTCTTCTTTCAATATACCTTGGTGTGGAGACTTAGAGGTTCTCAATTTTGGGAACTTGGAGAAACCTTTTCATCCATCCAAATCCATGGATCCAAGATGCAAGGAATGAAGACCCTCTCTTTGGGTGATTAGCCTTTGCTTATGCAAAGAGGAATCTACAAAGATATTGATTTCTCAACTCACTTTATTTTTGAGTTGAGTCTTGATTCACCTATCTACTAGGCTTTGAATTTCATGGGTAAATGTTTTGTTTTAAGTGCATACAAGCATGATTCCGCCTTTAATATGTTAATTGCATGCTATTGATGTTGCTTAAATGAACATGTTTTTCACAAATTTTCCTTCAATACTTTATAGAAAATCATCGATATAAACTCTCCGGCATTATCCAGTTTCCCAGACCTTAAGGGATAAGTAGGTGGTGAATCCTTAATCGACCAGGAGGTTTAGCAGCAATGTGTGTGAACAAACATGTGACCAGTTTGTCGATTCATCAATCAAAATCATAAGTATTTATATGGTTCACATTTTGGTTGGATTAGTCCACATATATTCCCTTGAATCCACTATGAAAAGAGAGTTGTTTTGTATCTTTACTAGGGATGATTTAGAAATCAAATTTCCCAAAATGAGCAAGTTTTGGCAAAGTATGCTTGTAGGCACAATATCCTTACTTCGGGTAAGCAGATGCGTCATAGCATCATTGTTTGACCTAAGTGTCCCAAAAGGTCTTGCCAAAACAAGTAAACTGCTTGAATCACCCGGCTCCAGGCCAGCTACATGTGGCGTGTTTCTAGTTGGGAGACAACCTATTGGCCTCAAATCAAAGCTTTAAGCTCATTTTTGGAGGTGGTGCAAAGATATTTCACTTTATTTTCTTCAGTGGTTTCATTGATGATCATTGTTCTCTCGGATATCCTTAAAAACTCAATGATAGGGAGAATTTAAGGTCCCTTAAATTGTAATTCAGTACCATTCATACAACGAGGAGCGTGCCAATACTCTTAATTAGGTTGGATAAACCTGAAGTCATTGTTAGAGATGTGATTTAGGTGTAAAGTTAGTGAGCCTAGTATCGTATTCATTCAGACAATTAACTTTCCCACATTCCTACATAATCACGTGTTTAATTGAATTCGGTCACATGTATACAAGAAACATGATTCAATTAACTCATATTCAAGGACAATATCAATAAGATTATCCATACATAAAACAAACACCAAATGTGAATCCACGAACATGAAAAAATATTCACAAAGTAAATGGTTTACTAAGGGGATTCGGCCAACAAAGCCATCCAAGTCAAAATTTTGCTCTTTCAACGGTGTTCGGTGGAGCAAAAATTAGTCTCACATATTAACTACTATAATGGTACTCCTCAACAACATTAGTAAGGGCACAAACAGGTGCATAACCAATGATCTATTCCATCAAGACAGAATTAGATTCTACAGGGTTAAGGTTTGGGAATACTATCCCTTATGCTTGAAGTTTTAGGTCTTAAGTGCCAAGGATCATGCTTCAGGCATGATGCCACATTTTGGCAGGCCTTGATTCTACCATATGTTGTAAAAACAAACTTGAAATTGGATTGTGAGAGAGACAGACCCGAACTTGGGTTTGGTAGGCTCCAGCTGAAGTAAAGTAGTATCGTTCAATACATCTTTGCCGAAGCAAAGCATGCCTTTCGGTGCATTCCTGCGGAAGTAGGGCATCACCATTCGGTAGGCTCTGACCGAATTGGGTTTATACTATTCGGTTAGACCTGGCATTTTCTGTGTTCGTGTCATACCCGATATCTTAACGGGTCGTGTCGTGTAACACCTATTAAAATAAACGGGTAAAATGACCCGACCCGATAATATTAACAAGTAATATGATCTGACCCATGACTTGTTAAGGAAAACATATTTTAAACCAATAAATAATTAAATGACAAACATAATACTAAATAAGTATATACATACCATATTGTCACATCCAAAGCATAAAAACGCATCCCCATCCTAGTCTTCCCAAAATCCATATCCTCATCCTTTTTTAACCTCTAAATTCACTCCCCACAATGAATCTAAATCAATGTCATCAGGCAATTCTAAATACAATAAAACTTTGTTCTTGCGAAGATCGATTAAAGCAGTAACGGAACTTAAAATGAAAAAGCAGTAACTGAACTTATTCAGAAAATAGCCAAAGTCTTACATATTTTTCATCCAATTAAATAGCCAAATTAAGAGGCAAAGTAAATTTTTCATCCAAGTACATACAACGGGTATCTAAATACACATACATGAAACAACAGCAAAAACCACCATAAATATAAAAAAACAGAATTGACAGAAATGGCAGAGTCCTGAAAACTCTTTCGTTGTGAACTCAACATTCGGGCTTACAATTCCCAGCAGATGATGAGCCACTCCTACATTTTATATGCACCAACCCATTTTCACAATCAAAATTCCCAATTCAAATTTAGTTTCTTTTTCAAAAACAAAATAAAAAAGTGAGTTGGTGGAAGAAGGTGAGGACCTTTTTGTTCGTGTAGAGGGACCTTGTTGGTGAGAACAACATCCAAGCCACTGTAGACCTACATGGAATCAGTGTTGATGACCCCTACAGTGAAGTGGGATGCCAAGTAAATTGCAGAGATGTAGAGATGACCAGAGATGACAAGGATGATTCCGTCCACTGCACGAGGAAGGAGAAAAGAGAGACTGAGAGAGGCTACTGGAAGAACTATAAATACGGCGGGATTGGGAGAGAGGGTTACGGAGTGGGGAGAGAGAAAGGGATTTTGGCTTTTGTTTTGATCAAATGGTAAAATTGAAAAATATTGGAATAAAGAAGGGGTTTTTTCGTCCAAAAAAAATTCTAATAATATAAGTGAAATGGAATCCAACGGTACAGATTTACTCTTATTTATCTTACGGCTGTTATTTAAGTAAAGTTTTTAATAGTTTTTTAATTAATGTAAAAGTGTTAAAAATATAGAAATATATATATATATATATATATATATATATATAAACACTCGTAATGACAAGCTTTACAACTTTCATGAAAAGCTTAACTTCGAAATTCGCCACTATAATCATATAAATCATAGATCAAAATTTAACCATTGATTGTTGTTTACATTTACGCTTCATTGTTATCATCAAAGTTTGTTTTTTTTTTTTTTTTTTCAGATTTTCTTTTTTGAAAACATGATCTATTAGAGGATGCAGGAAGATGAACAATTTGGATAGTTGATATTACATTCAAAGTTTTACGGTTAGTGAAAATATTACTTGATGTTTATGAAGTTTCTACAAACTATATAACATCAACTCATATTTCAATTAACTGTAAATATTGAAACGTGATATCAAAGATCTGAACCGTTCATTTTCTTACATCCACCAGATGATCATGTTTTCAAAAAAGAAAATTAAAAAAATGAAATTCGGTAAGAAGAATAAGCGTAAATGACAATCGACGGTTAAATATAAATTTAAGGTTTATGGATTATAGTGTTGAATTTTAAAGCTGACCCTTTCATGAAAGTTGTAAAGCTTGTCACTATGAGTGAATGTGTATATATATATATATTTTTTTTTTTTTAACATTTTTACACTTCTACAATAATTATTATTAATTTGATTAATTTTGCCATCAAATAAAAAACATTATTCATGAGGGTTTGGATGATTTTAAAAATCTAAACGATAATGTAAGTATAATCATTATCTACTCGTGGAGGAATAATGATGAATCACGAGTGTTTATATATTCTTTCATATTTTTCATACTTGTATGTATGTCTTCTTAGTTCTTGCCTATGCAAATACTATACTAGTTTATTTTAATTTTGGACAACAACATATTAAGTAAAATTTATCCTAGTAATGATAATAAGGACCTCTCATAATAAAAATAAATAACGACTAAAACTTTTTTTTTTAAACTTATATAAAATAATAATACAAAATTATATATTTAATATAGAATATATTATATATTAATATGGTTATTGTATTTTATAATAAATCTTTTTGTAATTAAACTTATTATCAAAATAAATTTTTTTCTTAATGGGTCGAAACGGGTTACCACGTGTATACCCGTTAAGAACCCGTTATTAATGGGTCACACAATAATGACCTGATTAGTTATCGTGTTGACCCGAAATCCGTTATTTTCGTGTCGTGTCAGAAACTGCCAGGTCTACATTTGGTAGACTCCAACCGAAGCTGGCTCTATACCATTCTCTCACATTTGTGGTAGTAATCAGATCCAAGAATTTGGTAAACTTCTGCTTTCTACACAGTTGCTTCAGGAGCGAGTTAAAAACAAGGAAAGACGAGAAAAATATTCTCTAGTCAAAACTTGATCGGATTTATAAACTTCAGAATTGTACTCATTCATGGACGTAATCATGGTGCGCTTCAGGCAATGTCTTTCATGATTAGACGGTCCATAGGAGCGAGCCAAAGAGCCATGGAATCCTTGTTCGAGAGGTACTTCTGTGGGTAATGTTTCGGGAATAAGTCTTCGAATGAAGATCATGGCATAAGCTTATTTAGCTCTTCCATGCCATTGTTGGCTACAATGGTTTCTTAGCTTCTTGATAGTCAAGTGGAGATTCATGTCTTGTATCCCACATAAAGTGGTTTATGATAGAAACGTCCAAATCAAGAAAATCGAACTTGTGACGGTTCGACAATCCTCTGAATTGGAGGAACAAGATTGTGATTGGTGCTATGAGAAGGAATCATCCATAAGCATCCAAGTTAGAACATTCGAGTTCTAAGACATGGTTTTTATGAAAAAAAACGCCGGGTTTTCATGGGTGTATTATTTTATGAAAACTTCAGGTTTCAAGGGCACTAAATTTGAAACTACATGTTTAATTTAGTTCATAAAAGAGAGGTTCCTGCAAGAACACAAAATTCAATATGCTTATTTAAGTGTAGTGGATTTGAGTTGCTTCAGGAACTCAAGTGCGATTGCTTCGGGACTACGAAAGGATGTCAACGGTTCAAACAAGAGAAATAAATTATTGAATCGTTAATGTCCAAAAGTGAACTTCAGGCCAATAATTTTGGATTAATTGTCAGATTAATGGACAGTTGGTCACTTTTAATTAATTTAATAGATCGGGATCATTCGGGGTCGATCGTAGAAGCAAAATACTAACTTCAGGCCATATTCACTTTAGATGTCTTTGGGCCAAATAATTAAGAAAATTAAACCTAAATAAGGCTTAGCCGTGGGCACCCCAACCTAGTGGGTGCGGGCAAAAAGCAGAATGGGCAAAAAAAAAGAAGATTTTGTTCGTGAGATTCATGGCAGCCCAACAAAGATCTGATGGCTGCTGTCTAAAAAGAAGGGCGTAGGTTTGGGGTTGGGTTATGGTTGCAAGGAGCAACCCAATTTGCATGCAAGCTGTAGGCCTGCAACAAAGATGGGTTGAGAAAAGAAAAAAAATAGTACAAGCAGCAAACGTGATGCTGCAACGCGGGCCAAGTTAGGTTTTTGGGCTAGGGAGTAGAAGCCCAGAAAGGCTGGCTTCCAATGAGGTGGCGTTGATTGGGGATGCAGGCCCAACCGTGAGGAACCCAGGCATACAGGCCTGGTGATACGTACACAACATGCCCATATATATATATATATATATATATATATTTTTTTTTTTTTTTTCGAAATCTAGGGTTTGGAAAAACTCTAAATTGCTTCTATTTTATTTCAATTCTTTGACTCACAAATTCCACATAGCAAAAATTGCATAATGTATGAAACATGTGTGTGTATCTATATATATATATATATATATTGACAAATATATTTAATATATACAATATATATATATATATGTATATATCGGAAGGTAAATATAAATGTAGGGGGTTCATGCATCATGGGGAATATTTTCATGCTTCATGGTCGTTTCAAATATCTTTCTTTATTTTAAGCGTACTTGATTGGCAGAAAACAACAAAAGCCTTAGAATTTGTAGATGCTTCTCGAAAAATCGGAATTGCATCTCCAATGTGTTGTATCACGTTCAACATAGAAAATTAAATTGAATCAATAACATGTAGATCAATTCAATAAAATAATAAATTAATCATAAAAAAGAATGATTAAAACGTAATACTCCCCTGATTGAAGAATAAACTCTCTTTAGCGCAGTGTCAAGAGCATGCTGATAATGTGTTGTAGGAATAATTTACTAAACAATTATGGTGGTTAGAGAAAGGGAAGGTGCGGCATAGAGAGCGAGAGAGCGAAGAGAGAGATGTGTAATTGTGAGGTGTGTTATATTCCACCCCATTTTGCCTTTATTTATAGTAGTAGGGAATGTTAATTCCTTACCCTTTTATGATTACAACTCTTAATAGGAATATAAGAGATATTCCTAGATACACTAGGATTTACACAATCACATTCCTAATCTAATAGGATTGCAACACTCCCCCTTAAGTGTGTAACTCAAGTAAATGGCGCATCAAGTCTAAGCATGTCAAAACTCCTTTTAAGGATTGAAATGAAAGTGTTTGAAATAATGGAAAGGTATAGTATGAAGGAAAGTTTTGTAAAAGACAAAAGTTAATAGTGTCAAATTTATAATTACTTTGATTTTCTATTATAGGTGGTTATAGGACAGTTAGATTTGTTATGGTGAGCTGTCAAATGCACAACTAGTGTATAAATACCAACTGATGTAATCTTATCAATCATTCAATGGAATACATTTCCTAATATGGTATTTTTCGTCTGTCTTACGACCGACTTTGATCATTTTCTTCTTTGTGACTTCTCTCTCATGCTTCCCTCTTTCTTCTTTCTAAAACCCTAACTTGCAGCAATGGCTACTACTGCTTCTCATTCCTCTGAGTTTTCTTCACCAGTTCATCTTACTCCGGTGGTCAATTCGTGCCCTAATTCCTCTGGCACCGCCTCACTACCATTAACTAGCTCACATGAAGTGCACTGTTTGCTCCAATTTTTTGAAGATACAATCTCACTGAAATTGTTGACGGCTCGATCGAAGGTTCGCCTAAAGTTCTTCGAGAATCATCTGGTAACCTAATATTAAATCCTGAGTACATCGTTTAGGTTGAGAATGATCAGAATATTCTTATTTGGATCAATTCAACTTTCTCTAATCTATGTTTCCATATACTGTTGGTGTAAATACATCTTGAGAGCTATGGTCCAGGCTTGAATTGCGCCTTGTAGTGGCCTCACAATCTCACATTCATGAACTCAAATTTCGACTTCGTAACATTTCCAAAGGTGGATCCACTGTTGAACTTATCTCTGTCACATTTCATGGCTTGCATTTAAGTATGATTCCTTTGTTGATGCGATTCAATTCCGTCTAGGATCTACAACCATTGACGAACTTTATGGCTTGCTTCTTAGCAAAGAGATTCAACTTGCAAATCGCAAGAAAGCTAGGCTTTCAATTCAAATCTTGGATCATCAACTAGATTCTACTTACACCGACCTCAAATTCTAGTTCCCAAGCTTTATTGCTCAGCATTCATCCAATTTCAATAAGTATCAAGGTCGTAATTAAGATCGAAATTAGACAAACCCTAGGTCTTTTTAGAATAAGGGAAATGTCTCTGGTTATCGTGGCAATAATCAACTTTAGAATTACAATAACTATAATCAATGGAATAATTATAGAGGTCGCTCAGGCTGCAATTTTTCTGGAAAAAGAACTACTTGTCAAATTTGTCGCCAATATGATCATGAAGCTTTTGAACGTCCTCATTGTATGAATCCTCAATTTGGCAACTGGAACTCTCAGACAACTATGTGTGCCAACGCTTCTCAGAATGCTTATCCTTTATGGCTCATTGATTCTGGAGCTAGCTCTCATATAACAAGCTTTTTGGCAAATCTGCAGAATCCAAAAACTTACATGGACCCTGAGCAAGTCTACATTAGTGATGACAAAGGTTTGTCTATCTTTAATTCTGGTTTCACACATAAATACTCCTCATCATAGTTTTGCTTTAAATAATGTGTTACATGTTCCTGATTTAAAGCAAGACTTACTCTTTCCAAATCAATTTACAGTTGACAATTGGTGTTCAATTCACCTCAATCATTTTCACTTTACTATGAAAGACCTTTATTTAGAGATGACGCTTTTTAAAGGCCCTATGAAGAATGGTTTTTATCCTTTCTCTACCTTTGTCAATGCTTTGCATCTACTGTCAATGCCTCAATAGAGATTTGGCATTAAAGATGGGGCCATCCTTCTTTCAAAGTTTTACATAAACTTGTCTCTCAGTCTAGTATTCCTATTTCTACTAGTATGAATAAAACTTTCTGTTCCAATTGTGCTTTGGGTAAAAGTTCAAAATTGCCATTTGTATCAGTATCTAGTGTTATAACTAGACCATTGGAACTTTTACACACAGATGTCTGGGGTCTAGCTCCAATTCTCTATGTATCTGGTTATAGATATTACCTTCTTATAATGGATGATTTCACTCGATATTCCTGGTTCTTTCCAATCAAATGTAAATATAAGGTGTTCAAAACCTTTGTTAAATTCAAAGTTCTTGCTGAAACTATGTTAAATACCAAAGTTGTTACTTTGAGGTCTGATTCTGGAGGTGAATTTCTTAGCCTTGTGTTCACTCAATATCTCAAAGATAATGGCATACATCATCAATAATCTTGCCCTTACACCAAAACAAAATGGTTGTGTAGAGTGCAAAGATAGGCATTTAGTGGAAATTACTCAAACACTTATGACTGCCTTTAATGTTCCTCATATTTACTGGGTTGAGGCATTTTCCACATCTATTTATCTCATTAACAGATTGCCTACTATGGCTAGATCTTGTCATTAGGAAAATCTTTTCAGCAAGTCTCCAGATTATACAACACTGAAAGTGTTTGGGTATGCAGGTGTTTTCCTTGGTTAAAACCATATACAGATTCCAAATTAAAGCCTAAAAGTAAACCTTGTGTCTTCCTAGGCTATAGTCTAAATCACAAGGGTTATAGGTGCCTTGACATTCAATAAAAAAAGGTTTACATTTCTAGACATCTCATATATGATGAACTGACATTCCCATTTCATCAAGTTTCTCAAGTTCAACCTTCTATCTCTTCAGCTTCTAACCATTCTCCTCAAATACCTTCGACCATAACCTTTACTAAGATCACTGCTACACCAACCTACCTTTCAATACTTATCAATCAAGTTGCACCCTCACTTAACCCTATCCCTTCATCACCTCAAAACACCACCTCTACCACATTTATCCCTAACCATTCATCACCTCTACTAACACCACCACCTAAAAACACTCACCCCATGCAAACAAGTTCCAAATCTGGGATTTTTAAACTTAAGACATACTCTACCATAAACACCCTTTTCCTTCTCACATCTCTTAAGATTATCTACCTACCACTTATCTTCAAGCCTCAAAACACCCTCATTGGAGACAAGCAATGCAGGAGGAGTTTAATGCATTGGTAAACATAGGCACTTGGTCTCTTGTTTCTTCTCACCCATCTTAGAATCTTGTTGGGTGTAAATGGGTGTTCAGAATTAAAAGGAATGCAGATGGTACTATTGATAGATATAAAGCTCGTTTAGTAGCTAAAGATTGTCATCAACAAGAAGGCTTAGACTACACAGAAACTTTCAGTCTTGTGGCAAAGCCAGTGACCAATAGGCTCATTCTTACACTTGCATCTCAGTATGATTGATTTCTCAACCAATTGGATGTCAACAATGCATTTTTGCATGGAACTCTATCTGAAAATGTGTTTATGTAGCAACCATCTGGTTTTCAAGATCCTACAAAGCCTAATCATGTCAGTAAATTACACAAGAGTCTTTATGGGCTCAAGTAAGCTCATCGAACCTGGTATGATAAGATTCATGGTGCACTTAAGTCTATGGGATTCAGTGGATTACATAATGATCGCTCATTATTTGTCAAGAAGGATCATTCCCTGGTTTTTATTCTTGTATATGTTGATGACATCTTAGTCACATGTCATTCTTCACAGGCTTGCAAAGACACAATCGCTCAACTTAGTGCTCTTTTCCCAATCAAGGATCTGGGTTCCATTCATTTTTATCTTAGAATTGATGTTAAAGGGTTCTTCTGGTATCTTTATATCTCAGACCAAATATATTCTTGATCTGCTCAAAATGACAAACATAGCAGGTGCAAAACCATGTGCTACACCTCTCAGTATATCTAAATTGGATCATTCATCCCTTTTGCTTTCTAATCTAGAAAAGTACAGATCAAATGTAGGGGGCTTGCAATATCTTACTTGGTCTAGGCTAGATCTTTCCTTTGCAGTTAATGTATCAACCAAGATAGTCTTATTTTCAGGCAGTCAAAAGAATATTGCGGTATTTGAAGGGCTCACTTGACATTGGTCTCCTAAGACTTCAAACCCTCTCATTATTAGTGCTTTCTCAAATGCAGATTAGGCAGGGTGTGCTCTGGACAAAAGATCAACATGGGGGTTTTTGCATTTTTTCTGGGAAAGTCACTCATTAGTTGGAGTGCTAAAAAGCAACCAACAGTTGCACATTCCCCCACTGAAGTAGAGTATCGATCTTTGGCTAACACTGTTGCTGAGATTACTTGGCTTTGCAAATTACTGGTTGATGTTGGTGTGAGTCCATCATATCCTCCTAAGTTGTGGTGTGACTATCTTTGCTATTTCTTTAGCCAAGAATTTATTGTTTCCTACATGGACCATATATGTGGAGATAGACTACCACTATATCAGGGAAAGAGTACTTTCACAAGCTGTCACTGTTCATTTTGTGTGCTCATAGGATCAAATTGTAGATATCTGCACCAAATCACTATCCAAGCCCAGATTTTTGTTGCTTCGAGACAAACTTTCACTTTGGTTGCCCAAGCTCAGTTTGAGGGGGCATATTAAGGATAGTTTTGTAAAAGATAAAAGTTAACAGTGTCAATTTTGTAATTATCTTGATTTTTTGTTATAGGTGGTTATAGGGCGGTTATATTTGTTATGGTGAGCTATCAAGTGAACCGCTATTGTATAAATACCAACCGATGTAATCTTATCAATCATTCAATGAAATACATTTCCTAATACATAGTACTAGGAAGGCAATGACATTAATAAATGTAGGTGTTGGGAAAATAGGGTCTAATTGCTATATTGAATCACATAGAAAATTAATAAATAATTCATGCATTATATATCAAAGTTAATGCATGCACATGAGTAATTAACCAATGTTAAATGAACATGACATAATGAATTAGAAAAACCTGGAAATATGGTCGAGGTAAGTATTGGACACTCAGTCCTTAATACAAGTTTACGTCCCATTCCCATTACGGTGCTCATGGTTGATCGGCGTTTGTCTCCCAAGATACAATAACCACGTCCTTGGAATAGTAGCACTCTAAATCACTAGGCTCCATGAACCACGATTGTGTTGAAAACCCTCTCATATGTACTCAATGAGACTCTTTAATATTTAGTGCACTCTATGTATGATTATGTAAAACAATGAAAAGTGATTAAGTGATTATAAGGGGTTTTCCTATTTATAGAATGTGAGATACCTGTTCGAAAGCATGAGATTATTCATGAAGAGTCAAAAGTTGAAACTCTTCATTTGAACAAACAGATCTTTCTACCAAAAACCTCCATTTCTAATTTTCATTCAATTAATAATAATAATAATAATAATAATAATAATAATAATAAATTTTACAACAGTAGGTTCATTGGAGCTATCACAACGGTATGCAATTGGCTTCTGGATGGCTACAAGAAATACAGTTTAGAGATGCATATCAGGCATTCATGCAATGGGATGCTGGATTCATGATGAAAGTTTGTGGATGTAGTAAATCACTTTGAGGAAGAGACTTTTCTCGGGACTTCATATTGAATGTTGTAATTTTAATGCCACAGAGTAAAAATTAGTGTTAACTACGCGATTAAGAAGAAACATATTGTAACACATTGGATGAGGATTGCCACTCTGAGAGCCCAGAAACAAAGATCGCCTTAGATTCATCATCATAAATGAGATCATGATAAGATTAGCATGAAAATCAAGAAAATTCAACCCAGAGAACAACCCAGCTGGTTCCAACAATGCACTTATCGAGTGCTAGCTCATTAGAGTTTTTCACCTTTGATACCATGTAATTAATATAAAAGTTGTGTTTTGATTGATCAGTTTAAGTCCTTAGATATGAACCATTATATGTCTGAAGGCATCATCGCCAGCAAAGTTTTTTGGGGTTTTTGGAAATAGGTCCAAAGTAACTAAAAATTGGACCTATTTCAAAAGTTAAAAGTCACTAAAAATTGGACCTATTTCAAAAGGTAGTCTATGAAATTGGACCTATTTCAAATTTTCCCAAGTTTTTTTGAGCTTAGTTCCCGGACCGCATACAACGGACTTTCACAGTTGTGTTTATTGTCTAAAATTCCTTGGCCGCAATTTTCACATTCCAATCACCATGTACGTTGTGGAGAGAGAGAGAGAGAGAGAAAGAGAGAGAGAGAGAGAAGCTCTCGAACAAGGTATTTTTTTTAAGAAAAACTAATGAAAATGGTTTAAACACTTTGAGTTTTAATAATAAGGACAAAATAAACGGTAAAGTAAATAGTACCAGGATTGACTTTTTAGTGTAAAAATATGATTTTTTTGTTAAAATGAACAGTACTGAAAGCTTTTTGTTAAAATTTTCTTTTTTTTTAGTGTGTTTTAAAATTCATTCTTGTTATGACTTAACAAAAATAAATAATATTATGCAACAAAGTCATACGCATTGAAAGAAAGAAAGAGAAAAACGAGCAGCTCTAGAATGAGACATTTTTTTAGTGTGTTTTAAAATTCATTCATGTATGACATGACAAAAGCAAATAACATTATGTTTTGATACGCGTTGATTATATAATGTATTCATATTATAACACATTAACAAAATTAAATAAATACCATCGGACAAGTATAATTCATTCTTGTCAACGGGCAAGTTTGAATAATAATTGTGAAAGAAGTCACAACCCACTTGGTGTGTTCGTTATAAGTGAGGAAAATTAGAAGTAAAAATACTAAGAAGACTATATGAACACACGTTAAAATACAAAAAAGTAGATTAGCACCAAAATAAAATATACATTAATAAGAGAAGACAAGTGAAGGAAACATATAGACTAGTGGTGGTAGGTAGCAGCTTTCTGAGAGAAAAAAACGAGCAGCAATGTTATGACATGACAAAAACAAATAATATTATGCATCAAAGTCATAGGTGTTGATTATATGGTCTATTATAACACAATAACAAAGTTAAATAAATACCATCCGACAAAGTCAGAGTCATACCAGTATAATTCCTTCTCGTCAACGGGCAAGTTTGAATAATAATTCTGAAAGAAGTCACAACCCATATGAGCAAGGGAGGGCCACTTGGTGCGTTCGTTATAAGTGAGCAAAATTAGAAGGGACGTCACCAAATACCTATATCTTTAACATACCTTACCCTATTTTAGGGATATGGGTAAAGTACAACTCGAGATCCAATTACGTAGTAATTTTTCGTATGCTTTATTGCTATATCTAACATCCTCGTTAGACTGCTTACGTACCCTAAATAGGAATCAAGCCATTTGTAGTTTATCATACACAACACTCAAACAATCATCACATAATTCACTATGTCTCCACACAATACCACAATTCATGGCATGCAGCATCTCAAGGAACAGTTGACGAAGCGCAACATTAATCTCTAGCCATATTGGTCAACAAGTCTAATCATAATGACAACAATCACAACCAACATCATTCCATAATCACATCAATCAATAACACATACCATACACCGAAATGCAGGGCTAGAGCGACAAAGTTCGGTCGAAGCCTACATCTCTGAAGCTGAAATCAAATCCAATGAACCAACAAGTCAAATGATGTGATTTCGGACCACTCAACGAGATCTATCGACATCGGGGTTCAGACCACTCAAGGAAACCAAGACACCAAAGGTTATTCCAGACCACCCAATGAAATCCAAACCAGGATACGATTTCGAACCACTTAACAGAATTACGGAGTATAATGCATATCGAAACACTCAATGATATCCAAGCGGAATATGATTCAGGACCACTTAACGGAATCGCGGAGCACAAGGCATTTCGGACCTCTCAACGGAATCTAGATGGAGCAGGGAACTAGATCCCTCAACGGAACCCCAGCGGAACCTAGTTTCGGATCACTCAATGGAACCAAGTGGAAGTCCAAGAAATATAACAACGCTCGAAGAAACAATACATGAACCAAGTATTCAATTTAGAAGGGTTGAATGAATCAAGAAATGAAATAAGGAAGCAAGATATGAAACAAGTGTCGAAGCAACAAACCCCATGACAATGGGTTAACGGTCCACTACTAGCCCTCACATTTCATCACATCATACCAAACATAAAAATCAACCACACTCCACAACAAGTTCAATACACAAGTCAAATCACATAAAATAAACAAGCATAACACGATATGATGCCATCGATACGTAAATTGAGGTGCACGTCAATCGAGGAAGACACATCATCATGCTGAGCCCAATAAGCTCCATGGAATCTCAACAACACTTTAAGCTTAGCGACAGGCTGGAAGAACTCGGGCTAGTTGACTAAAAAGTCAACCATCGATCAAGGTCGTGAGTGGGGTCCACAACCCTAGAAATCTAAACCGGAAGATCCGCCTATCAGATTTTTGATCTGTAACTTCCCAAAGTCAACATTATACTTCGAAAACAACATACTAAAATTTCATTACGATCAACGGTTGGATCTCTGCCAATCACAAATTCAAGTGGCAATCAATGTTTGATTATATAAACTTAGAAATCCAATTTGGGAAGATCCATATGTCGTATTCCTAATCCATAGTTTCTAATGTCCTCCAATATTTCGTACTATAACGTATCAAAGTTTAGTGACGATTCAACGGTTAGATCGTCGATTGCTATAATCAAGTGACGGTCAACTAGGCAGTCAATTACGAAACTATGTTAAAACATCATAATTTCACTAAACAGATGTCAAATATAGAATCGGGGCATCAAAATTAGCCTAAGATGGTCTGGTGGGTTCTCGGCCTACACATCACCACACGCGGTGATGGATTACCCTGATTTGCTAGAAAATTCAACTTTTTTTCAAAAATTACCAAATTTTACAAAAATGTAGAAAAAGTCAAGGGAAGCAATTTTCATACCTGGGTCGAAGTCCAATTCGGCTGAGATACACCTGAAATTGCCCACGAACCACCAGAACCCTAGAATTGGGTGTGCTTCAATTCGACCTCCATACGTGCTTTGACGCCTCCACCACTGCTTGGGCTTTGTTTCTGAGCTTGTGGGGAGTAGATTGGTGGTGGTGGTGGTAGACAAAGTTAGCTTCAGGTTTGGTGAATCGAAGTTGAGCACTTGGCGCATCCACGGTGTTATTTTTTCCAAATCAAGATCCAATTAACTCTGGTTTTTCGTATAACAGGGAGATAAGAGGTCGAGGATAAATTTTTAGGTAATGGATCAACGCAATTCACCAGAAATTGACCGGAGAAAGGATCGAATTTGGCCTTGATACTTGGTTGGGTCACGTAGGTCAAGGGGACCCAGTTTTCCCCCTCATTTTCTCATTCCCTCCTTTCCCTCCTTCTGATTGGTTCCCTTACTTCCCTCTCTCCTCCTCATTCCTTGCCATTTCCCCTCCTTTGTCTCATTTCCCTTCTTCTGATTGGGCATCTTTTTTTCCCCCTTTCCTAGTCACTGCCATCCACCTAGCTACAAAAATAACGGGAAGGCACCCAAATTTTATGGAGCCTTCCAGCAAAACGAGACAATTTTACCATTTTGCCCCTAGCCTTTGCTCGTTTATATTTCATTCATTATATCTCCAAATCACATTCCATTTGTGCTCGTGTGTTCATATCGACAAGTATTATCCAAATACATGAAGAAAAGTGGGAATATATATATACACACACACACACACACCAAATATGTTCTCGAAAATTTCCGTTTAGTTCATTAAGGGTGTTTTTGTCCTTTTACTAAAAATTATGCGCCGTAAATATAAACGCAACGAAGTTAATAATATGAAAATATGTAAATTTAAATAGTGAAATTTGGGGGCGGGATTTCACAGATCATGTAGTATCGGTAGAGCATCTTGATTTGCCTAGCGCTAAGCCTAGTACTGCCATGGTAGTCTCGATAAATAAGTGATCTAGGTAGAGCATCATCATCTACATGGCACTGCAAAGAAGTGGTCCATCATGTGCCAAAAAGGATCTCTTCCATCCAACAATGATCTAAGCCACGGTGGTCTACTTAAAGCACCATGATCATCTTCTGGTCTTCGTAGAGAAGTGGTCTCGGTAGAGCATCCTAGTTGGCCTAACACTGCATGCCTAGCGCTAAGCCTAGTACTGCCCTGGTAGTCTCCGTAAAGAAGTGGTTTCGGTAGAGCATCATGGTCGACCTAGCACTGCAAAGAAGTGGCCCATTATGTGCCAAAGAGTCTCTTCCATCCAATAGTGATCTAGTCTCCCGTCAAAGAGTCTTCCCTCATGATGATGACATGGCCAAAGTGGGACTGGATCATTCCGCAAAACCTGCGTTAACAAAACTTTTCTTATGATTTATGGAATAAAATACAGTCTGCCTAATAATCACATGTACTGTACAATTTCAATAATGAATATTCTATATATGCCATTTCAAAATTGTTTTCATAAAATGCATATAAACATTAGCCGTGAGCATATGTTTAGTTTTGAACTAATTGTTTTTCGTGAAACAATGGACTATTAGCTTTGTCGGTGTATAGTCCGATCCATGAGTGTGTAAGATGTAAGTTAGGAGAAACTAATTATTTATTCATGTTTAGTATCAAGCTTTACTTGGTATATGCAATATTGGAGGGAACTAAAAAAAAATTGTATTTATCACAAATGCTGCGATAATTGGAGGTTGTCAAAGTTCGATTGCTTGAACGTGTTTGCTCTTCGTAGTTTGAGTGGCTCGCAAGACGCTTCGCTTTGCTTCGGCGGAGTTTTCAGTGCCATAGGTCAAGCGGATTTACCGAATAATGGCGAGGTAAACCGGTTTTATATGTTGTTTTGGTTGATGGCTTTTTCAGTAGAAGATTATTGTCATCTATGAAACCAATTAGCTATCCCAGCATCTTTGAGGGGTTAACGCGAGACAAACCATATGACTTGGGCACGTTCTGATTTACCATTTGGTGTTAATCAAGTGTGCCAGTTTATGCACTTCTAAAGTCCTTTTTTGCGTGTCAGTTTACGCGAGGTCAACTAGTAGTTATTGTGTCTTTTTTGGTGATAATCTTGTTAGTTTGAGTGCTAAAAAGCAATCCACTATTATCAGATCATACACAGATGCTGAATATTGATTACTTACACAATTGATGAGATGGATTTGCAAAAATTTTAGGGACATTGGCTTTTCTTTATATAAAGTCCCTTCTTTGTGGTGCAGTAATATTTATGCTATCTTTTTTACTTCTAATCCTGTGTTTTATGCTCTAACAAAACATCTTGAGATTGATTATAATTACATTAGAAAATTGGTGTTGCCTTCTTCAAGTTAAATATATGTGCAGTCAAGATCAAGTTGCAGATTTCACACTAAATCTTTGTCCTAGTCCAGATTTCGATTTTTGCAATCCAAGCTTTCACTTGGTTGTCATACTTCACCTGCGTTTAGCTTAAGGGGTGTAAGACGAGAATATTACAAGTCCAGTCAGCAATGTAACAACCTTAGTCAATAGAGTTAATGTTGTTAAGAGTTAGTTTTTATTAGTTATCTCAAATTGTAATTAGTCTTTCTTAATTGTCATTTGTGAAATGTATGTATGCAGACAGTTGTAATTATTTAACCATTGAGAAATAGAAAGTTCATTTCCTTTCAAAAACTGTTTTATTTTCGGGCAAAACAAACAAAGTGTTTTTTATTGACCAGTTTGTTACAAAATTAATTTCTTTATACACCTGGCGTGAATTGGATAATTAATCCAAACAAAACCAAATTTACATGTTAATTACAAAGAACTAGCATCCAAACTAAAATATTTCCTGTAAGTTAACCACCACTAAATATAAATCATATATTTCTTGTAAAATCGATGTGTTTAATTGTGACCGCAGCACACTTAGCCGTGGTTCTTTGAATATTTTTTTTGATCTACTTGTATTGCATTTCTTTGAAGCACTTGAATTACATACGTTTGCGTAAAATTAACCACCACTAATTGTTAAGCTAGAGAGAGAAACGGGTTTCATATATGAATAGAGAGAGAAAGAGGAGATTCACAGAGAAGAGAAAGAGAGGTTGAATATTTCTTTGGTATATTATTTCATAGTCAATAAGACATCTTAATACAAGTATTTATAGACAACACAAGATTGCAACTAATCTAACTACCTAGCTAATCTTCTGCCAAGTGTCATAATCTCAGACACGAACATAATATCTCTATCATCACCCTCAAACTCATGCTTGGATGATACTAGCATGAGATTGCTACAATGTGTATGAAACGAAGGGGCACTCAATCCCTTAGTTAGAATATTTGCAAATTGTTCCTTGGAAGAGACAATCTGAACATGGAGTTAATTCTTGGCAACCCGTTCTCGAACAAAGTGAACATCAACTACGATATGTTTTGTTCTTTGGTGTTGAACGGGATTGAAAGATAAGGCGATGGCCGACATGTTATCACAAAACAGAACTGGAACATAAGGGACTTTAATCTGCAGAAAGCTGAGAATTTGCTTAATCCAATCAAGTTCTGCAGCTGTAGAAGATAAGGCCCTATACTCGGCCTCTGCGGAAGACTTAGAGACAGTTTGTTGCTTTTTTGAGGACCAAGATATAGGATTACTAGCCAAGTAAACAACCAACCCAGTGGTGGATCTTCGAGCATTAGGATCGCCTGCCTAATCAGCATCACTGAATGCTTTAATGTCCAAATCTTAACTGGAATAAGCCATATGCCATAGTACCCTTAAGATATCTAAGAATCCTCTTGACTGCAGTCTAATGTGAGACCATAGGACACTGCATAGACCGATAGACTTGGTGAATTGAGAAAGCAATATTAGGCTGGGTAAAAGTTAAATATTGTAGAGCACCGACAACACTCCTATAAAGGGTAGGATTGTTGTATGGTTCACTATCATCCTTAAGGAACCTATTATAAGGTAAGCAAGGTGCATCACAAGGTTTAGAGTCGACCATTTATGTTTTAACCAACAGATTAAGAACATACTTTTGCTGTGAAAGAAACAAACCAGTTGCAGTTTGAGAGATTTGAATACCCAAAAAATAATGTAGAGAACCTAGGTCTTTGATATCAATCAGAGGTCAAGGACTGAATAACTTGTTGAATAGCCATAGAATCATTACCAGTGATAGACATCATCCATGTAGAGTAACAAAATAACCAAGGTGGAACCAACAGTTTGCACAAACAGTGATGAATCGGAATAAGTATTCTGGAACCCCAACATAGGAAGAAAAATAGTAAATCTCTCATTCTAGGCTTTGGGAGCCTGTTTCAAACCATAAAGAGATTTATGAAGTTTGTAGACCAAATTAGGATACGTAGAATCCTCAAAACCAGGAGGTAACACCATATATACTTCATCTTGTAAAATGCCATGTAAAAAAATCATTTTTTACATCCAATTGCCTAAGAGACCAACTGAAATAAGCAGCTAAACCCAACATTATCCTCATTGTTGTAGGTTTAATATTAGGACTGAAAGTTTTAGTATAATCAATCACAGGTTCTTGACTAAACCTTTTTGCTACCAACTAAGCCTTATGTCTAGCTATAGTACCATCAACATGTTTCTTAAGCTTGAATACCCATTACAACCTACCAAATTCTTGTTCTGAGGTAAAGGTACCAAACTCTAAGTTTTCTGAGTATGAAGTGCACCAATTTCTTCCTTCATAGCATCTAACCAAACTGGACACTTGAGAGCTGACTTATAAGAACTAGGTTAAACCAGAGAAAGATCACTTGCATTGGCTGACTGTAAAGCGGATACAAGTGCTTTCTTTTTTATTATCCCACTTTTGCTTCTAGTTTGCATAGGATGTAGATTCATAGGTGGAATTGATAATACTACTTGAAGAGTGCAGGACAATGGACAGGTGCCACATGGATCTCAAAGTGTTCAGTTTCTGTAGTAGTAATGGACTGAGATACAGGAAATAAAGGTAGACTAGTACTAGGTGAGAGTGATGGTGAAGATGGGATTGAAGATGACGCATGAGAGTTGGAAGGCATGGAAAAGGAAGTGAACTCTGTAACTGGTGCAGATATAAGTGAAACTACTAAGTTGTTTGATGTCACAACTGGTATTGGTAAAGACACATAAGATGTGGGCAAACACACAGATGATGTGGTATTGGTATTGATAGTGGATGATGTCAATTAGTCTTCAAAAGGAAACTCTTGTTCACAGAAAAATACATGTCTTGATACATAAATTTTCTGTCTAGCAACCTCATAACCCAATAACCCTTTGTATTTAGAAGTATACCTTAAAAAGACACACTTAGTTTTTTTGGGTTGTAACTTGGTGTTATTGTAAGGTTTAAGAAGTGGATAACAAGCACATCCAAAAAATTTCAAATGAGAGAGAACTGGAACATTACCATTTAGTAACTCAAACGGAGATTTGTGAGATAATAATAGAGTAGGCATTCTATTGATTAGGTAAGTGGTTGTTTGACAAGCAAAACTCCAAAAATGAGAAAGAATCTGAGCATTTTGAAGCAAAGTAATGGTGGTTTCAATAATATGTCTATGTTTTCTCTCAGACAACCCATTTTGTTCCGAGGTGTATGGACATGATTTTTGATGGGAAATGCCTTTCTCAACTAGAAAAGACTAAAACTTAGTACTACAATACTCCCATCCCCCATCACTTTGTAAAGTCTTCATACTAGCAGAAGATTGACTCAACACATAGGCATAAAAAACAATAAAGGTAGGACAAAGATAAGATTTATTGATAAGTGGGAATATCCATGTGTATTTAGTACATTCATCAATAAAGGTAACGTAGTACCTATATCAATCGACTGATGTACAAGGTGTAGGACCCCAAAGGTTACTATGCACTACATCAAAGGGAATGATAGACTTATTGACAGCGGATTGAAATGGTAGCTTACAAAATTTTCCTTCTAAGCAACTTTGACACACAACAGGTACAAAATCTTTGGCACACGGAATTTTGGACTTATGAAACATCAAAGAAACAATGGAATTAGAGGGATAGCCTAACCTACTATGCCATATATTAGAATTGACAAGTTGTACAAGAAAAGCTTTGGCTTGTAGCTTTGACTGAGGTACACCAAGATTAGAAGTAGCTAAGGAATGAATGGGGTAAAGTCCATTATTGCATAGCCCTCGGAATAAGATCCTCCCTATGGCTTTATCCTATATCCAGAAGCAAAAAACATCAAAAATAAGGTAGTAATTATTGTCCAGACGCAACTTGTGAACCGAAAGCAGATTCTGTGACAATTTGGGAACATATAACACAAAATTTAACTTTGCACATAAGTATTAAACATAGTACTACCAATATGAGACACTTTCAAACCTTCACCATTAGTTGTTTGAATGGTTTCATTGAATGGATAGGGGGAAGCCAATGACAAGTTGCTCAAATCTGTTGTCATGTGATTAGTCGCACCGGAATCAGTAAGCCAAGCCTGAGAGGTAGTATGTGATGTATAGGGTTACGATGGTTGAGCAACCACAGTGTGCATAGCTTGCATTGATGGTTGTGAGTGATATTGCTGCCCATTATAAGCAGGAACTGAACTTTAAGGAAAATTGCCATATTGTGGTCCAGCATAAAAGCCATATTATTGTCCAGACATGGGAGAATAGTGAGAACTAGAGCCAATATCGTTCGATCCTTTCTTGGTGTAAAAATAAAACCATGTGGCATGATTGGTTTTTCCATAGATGTCACATTGAGGTCTGGTAGGGGGCGTTGAACCACAAAATGGTGCTGTGTGACACTCATTGTTACACAATTGGCATGTAACAAATGATGGAGCAAAAGGTTCATAAGTGGAATGTGGCGCTTGTCCAAGTACTCCTGGAGTGGGAGTAGGAAACACATGAGTCTGAGGTTGATAAAATGGTTTGGAATGAAAGTTTCTGGAACCTTGAGTAAACTTTCCCTTGCCCTTGTTTTTATATTGATTGAATTGCTTGAAACCCCTTTGAACACAATTAGACTATTCAGAACCAACAGAAAAAGGCTGAGATTGACCTTTAGGTGCCTGTGATGAATTGTTAGCAACCATTGCAGCTAAAAATGGTGCATTTGTCCTAGAATCAATGATGACCTTTTCTGCAAGTAACTGAGATCTGAATTCTTTGAGAGAAATGACTTGTTCTCTTCGTCGAATGACAGTTCGAAAAGTATTATACTCAGCAGGCAACCCATTTAAAGCCAAAATCACTGTATCTTCATCAACAAATGAAACACCCATAGCAATAAGATAATCCCTAGCAACTTTTATCCTTTGCAGATACCAAGCCACAATATTAGTACCTTTCTTAATGTTCTTTAAATTCGACTTCATTTGAAAAATACTAGTTCGAGAAACCGTAGAAAATTGCTCCCTTAATTGAGTCCAAAGATCTCGAGAACTAGTATTCATTATAGCACAAGACATGGCTACCGGAGATAAAGTTGCAGTAATTAACTGCATAATCACCATAAGTGGATGAATTTGACATATCCACACCAGAATTAGCAGATTAAGATGCACAACGAGCAGGACAAGGGATAGAGCCATCAACAAATTCCATGATACCATTACTCTCAAGTAATAATTGCATTTGAAAATGCCAATTAAGATAATTGGAGTCATCAAGCTTAACATTCACCGAAGTAGGAAGCGATGAAATAAGCGCAGTAATTGGAGATTGGAGCAATTGCAATTAACTAGCAGTAACCATGATTCAAGAAATCAAGTCACAAAATCTAGGATACAAAAAGATACCTCTTAATGGTGAATTCACAAACACTTGGAGTGCAAGAAAACAGAAGAGAACAGAATGAGGATTCCGATCAGAAATTGTAGAACGTCAAAACCCTAGAAACTTGTAGAAGAAGAAATCGAAGAGACAAAGCACAATTCAGCAATTGCACTTAAAGCTTTGCAGTAATTTGAGAGAAGAGCGGAAGCTTGTGAAGGATCAACGGCGATTGATACCATGTCAAGCTAGAGGGAGAAACAAGTTTCGTATATGAATAGAGAGAGAGAGAGAGAGAAAGAGGAGATTCATATAGAAGAGAAAGAGAGGCTGAATATTTATTTGGTATATTATTTCTTAGTCAATAAGACATCTCAATACAAGTATTTATAGAGAGCACAAGACTACAACTAATCTAACTACCTAGCTAATCTTCTGTCAAGTATCATAATCTCAGACACAAACATAATATCTCTATCACTAATGATGATATATACATGACTAAAATTGGTTTATCTTAAGCATTCTCGACGGACTAAGCAGCCTATAGGCACCGCCAAGCGTCATGGATGCACGAATTTAGACGACGTGCGGGGCTGCAAAGCATCAACGAACCATAACCCTTAACAAACCCACAGTTAGGAGTACTAACTTCCTCACTGCTCTCCATCTCAGCCAACACTTTATAAAACAAATCCACATCACAAGGAAGCAAAATCGGACCTTCGCAATTGTAACCGTATTCCATTTCGGCATCATCCAGCAGCATCTTAAACAAGGAATGATTCGCAAACTCCGTCTTCACTGCAAATCGTTGTCTTTGCGGTCCAACGTAGACCGAAAAACACCCGTCCGGAGCTACCAGGCCTTTGATCTTCCTAGTACTGGAACTGCAGTGCCATGACTTGCTCTTTGTCAACGAGTTGTGTACTTTGCTGCTGCTCTTTCTTTGTAAACTCCATCGCTTCCACGCGTTGGCGATCAGATTCTTCTTCCACTTTCCCTTTATGATATCCATCTATATGAAGTTTTACAAGAAAATATAAATATGTGGATTTAGAATCTGAGGACCTCTGAGGACCAAACACAAGAGATTTATATATGAAAGTGTGTGTATAAATATGTATGCGTGTATCTATATATTTGTGTATATATATGCTTGAGAAGTTGAGAAATCAGATGAGGGAATTGTTCACAAAGCCCCATCCTCAGGTAAACACTCCTAATAATATGGGAGATCGTCAACTCTTATAGGCTCATAGATTTTGAAAAAATATATGAATTGTTTAAGGAAATAATGTGGAGAAAATAGAAAGGGCCACTTCCTTTTGTCTTTCAACAGCAACGTATGCTAGCTAGGGTTAATGGAGAACAAGATAATGAAAGGAAAATAAACATAAAATATAAAAATAAATAACAACATTAACACTTTTTTTTTGGGGGAAAATCTTGACGGTGTTAGGAAAATTTTATTGATAGCGAAAAAAGGAGTTATACCTAATCAATGAGATATAAATCTTACCCTTCATAAAACAGATACACTAAAAAGGATTACACACACAAAAAAAAAAAAAAAAAAAAAAAAAGACATAAAGCTTACCTTCCTAGAAACATAACAATATCAACACATGTTTGATTGCAAAATAAGCAAATAAGACAACTACATATATATTTGAATTTAGTTTAAGGTAAGCGACCTAGAAGAATATTAACATGAGATAATCAAAGCTTTTGTCAACTTAGTAATATTTGGAGGCCAAAAATGCCACGTAGTGAGTGGTGGTAGGTTAAGTGAGCTTCTTGGAAGTCTTGGTGTTCAATTCTACTCCAACACCTAGCTAGGCGGAATCCCCAGAAATGATTTTATCCTTAACACATGGTTTTTGTCTGCACCAAGATATATTTTTAGTCTTTGCATAAAGTTCTAGGGCTGTATTATTTTTAACTAAGAGCATCCGACACGTATTATCTAGGATCGATGAAAGATCAACTTATGGGTGGCTGCCATCATGACATTGAATGGGTCATCATACCCTCGTTGGGGAGTAGATGAGTTCATGTTTCATTGGTTTCCCATTTATAAATCAATAAAAAAAAAAAAAATTGTTATTGGCATTCCAAATTTTTCATTCTACATTCCAAACTATATTTAGAAAGAAAAATACAATTGTGAGGAGTGTAGAATGAGATTTTTAAAGTGCCAATAACACTTCCCTAAAAAAATTTCATCCATTTTAGAAATGTGCGGAATATTGAAATGAATAAGTTTCTGTATGAGTAATCCACTTTATATCTCTAATTGGACAAAAATAAATTTCATTTCTACAACTAACGGACCTTGGTATTGTTTGGTATGCAGACGGGACGGGACGGAATGGAATGGGACGGGACAGGACAGGACGGAACGGAACGGAGCGGGAGCATAGATGCCCTCGGATGGAAACAAGGAGGAAGAAGAAGGAGACGGAAAGGTTATAATTTTGTGTTCCACGGATGTGGAACGAGTCGTTCCAGGGGGGTGAGGTGGAATGAAAATTCACCAAAAACTCGTCCCGTGGAACAGCTCGTTCCACCCGTTTTAGGCGCACCAAACGTGGGACGGAACGCTTTGTCCCACTCTTTTCCGTCCTGTCCCACGTACCAAACGGTACCTGAAAGTAGTGATTATCCATAGTAACCAAGCATCTATAAAGAGTCTCCATTAAATTGTTTTTAGGTTGGACCAGTTCTAATGACGTGTTTAATTATTTTAGAGGGAGCCCAAATCATCATGAATTGATAACATCTAATCAATTCTAATTTGTGATTTCACATGTACTAAATTTTGTATTATTTGTAATTTGAGATTTATGTATTTTGATTTCTCATGTGATATCAAACATAAGGAAGTTAAAAATTGAAATAATCACACATTTTGATATTTATGTTCCTTTGACTAAGTATAATTTTTTTTTTTATTATATTAATAAAATTATCTAGTATCGCAAAAGTAATCCAAAAATAAAAAGTAAATGTATCATAAAATGATATTATAGTATTTATTTGACATGGTAATAGAATGTACCATCAGGTGTCATGACTCTCATGTGCTTCATTTGATCTAAGAAAAGTTTTCCAAATATATTTTTTTTCAAATGAATCACATGCGAAGTGTTACAAATCATGATCATGATGTGGATTAGTGACGATTAGCAATTTAGAATTGTGTGATCATTGTAAACGTATATACATCCCCCCTTTATGCCAATTTGAAAGACTTTGGAAAAAATGATGACCGGGTGAAAGCAACCCAATCAAATTATCACCAATAACTTAAATTAGCCGTCACCACTCACCAATGCTTGGATGAAACATTCTTCAAATCATATGCGATTGTCTCTCACTCCAGCAGCAACTTGTCTGTATTATAAAGATTTACCTCCTTCATACGAAGCTCCTTTTGTCTTTTGGTCTACCTTCCATTATTTTATTAATTTTACTACTCCTTCATGCATGCAATCATTGATTTATTGGGGCTAATCTGAATTTGTTAATTTATATACCTTCTTGAAAGTGACTTTATCTGATTACTATCAATGTATACATGTGGTTAATTGTACGAAATAGCTCGGCCTAGATGGGTATATGCCCCTGAATAGTAAGCAAAACAAAAAATAATAAGTTTTTACATGTAGCTCAAGTAGTGAAGGAGTATGAATCAATAAATTGGAACCATTCGAACATCATAGGGAAGGAGTATCAATCAATAAAATATGGATAATGCTTGGGTGCTTCATTGGGAGACTTACTTATCCTCTCACTTAGATTAACGAATCTTTACCGTCTGAACAATATAATCGATATTGTTCATTCTCATTATCATCATCTTAAAATCATATTTGCAAAAAATTATTCAATTTGGAGGACGCAGAGCATTGATTGATTTAACACGTATGGATGACAAAACAATTTCTGAATTGAATGATCATTTGTAAATATGACCTTTAGATGATGGTAAAAGAGAACGAATAGTTTCAATTATAATATTCGGACGGTAAAAATTCGTTAATCGTAAGTAAGGGACACAATCATAAATTATTACTATTTTAATTTCCAATAAAGAGATTGGAGAAATGTTTGAACCTAAAACACAGTAGGTTGACGCCATTTACTTTACTTATGTTAAATATTATCGTTTGTGTGCATACTATTATATGTTTTTATATACATATGTATAAGTATTTAGGGTTTTTTTCATCACAATTGGTTTCTAAAATTGGATCTTCCAATAAAAAAAAGTTCTTAAAATAATCAATCAATTTGGTCCCTGAAATAGGTACTACAAATCAATTTGATCATTCTGTTAGTTTTTCGTTAATCTTGACGAAAGATAACGAAATAGTCAAATTGATTCGCAGAACCCTATTTTTAGACGCCAAATTGAATAATTTTCTTTTTGAAGGACCAATCATGATAAAAATCTTAATATTAGTATACTGTATACACCTTATCAAGATTATGATTTCTTAAAACTATATGTTTGCACGTAATCCTCTAAAGAAAAATAACTATTCACAAGACGAGAATGATTGGAGGGGACCTAGCTCCGATTGATTTAAGCTTTCAATTGCGCACGTACTAATCAGTCAAGAGGGCATGATGCAACGCCGGTTTTTATCTTCCAACCACTTAATTAAATATTAAGCTCATCTTAATCAATAGCCCACGCTTGCTTGGGCAAGCAAAGACTTTTTTTCTGGGATTTCAGTTAATTTAATACTAATTTTACCCTTAAGGCACATGGTGTATTCTGAATACAATTAAAATCTCCAAGCATGCACGCACGCACTCGTTGACATTTGGTAAATTGGTTCTGCAAATTCGAATTCTTCATTCGTTCATCGATATTTTTTCACCACTTGCTCAAGATACATACATCGGTCCCATGTATTTTCAAGACGAACCACAAACAAACAAGCAGTGCAATTTGGTTCTCTGAAATGGAATTCATATTCATATCTTACACTGATATTGTGTTAAAATATGAACATTAAACGCTTAAAACCGGGGGCGGAGGGAAGAAGCACATTGTTTTGCAAGCCTTCCCCTCTAAACATCTTTCATTATTCTTCTTTACTACCCTTCTGCTATTAGTCAATAATACAAATCACATTATAAACTATCTCCCATTTAAAACTCCAACTCCCATATTTGATTCCATCCCAACGCTAATTTAATATTTATTTATTGGATATAAAATCAATAACCTTTAAACATTTTGATATAAAAAAATAAAAAAAAATTCTCATAACATTAAACCTCTTCACTTTTAATTAAAACAAAAAACTTCTCTAGTCTTTCTTTCACAGTGCAACCCAGAGCAAGAGTCCAAGACTAAAAAAAGCTATTATATTTCATATCTATTTTCATATAAAATTCAAATTAATTCAACAAAAACAATACTATTTGTAAAATCTATCTTACTTTCTATAAAAAAATTTTTTTTATTGTTTTTTGTCTATCTTGCATCTTAATTAAGTGTTAGAGTTTGGACCTTTTGATTAATTCTTCTTATTAAATTTAATAGTATAGATAAGACGTTATTATGCAACGGTTTCAAAATATGAAAATTCTTGAGAGACAATTATGATTATTGAAAATATATAAAATATTATAGATGCATGTGCCTATCTTAATCCTATCTTTAATACATACTCTATCAAGTAAGGAATCTCTATCACAATCAATTAGAGATATTCTCACCATTATTCTAAGATATCATCTTCTAATTAATATCTTGGAAATATATTTTCCTTGCGCATCCTACGGATGACATAACTTGGCCAATATGAAGCCAACATGTGTAGGGCAAAACCCTACACCATGACCAACCATTACCTCCTATAGATACCCTGATCACTTCCAAGTTCTGGTAAGCTTTTGCTACACATACAAGCCCTAAACACTCACTCTTTTCAGAAAAACTAACTTAAGCATCAGAGATCCATTAGCCAAACATCCGCACCTCGTGGTGAGGTTTTGGTCTATGATCAAAGGTGTTTATTGTTTTATATGTACACATTTGTCTAGACTGAAGACAACATATTTTTGCTACAATAATTACCGAGTAATGTAGTCGTAAACTGTAACCCTAGAAACTTTTTAAACTCATTTTGATTTAATGTTTTTACAGATTTTTTAGGATTTTCAATTCAATCACTTATGATTGGCTTGTGATAGCAAGAGTTCCTATTAATCCAATACATTCGGCAAGGTATGTCTTAAACATGGGTGCCTGCTGTGGATTTACAACATAAAGTTTTGTTTTTATTGTTTATTACCAACGATATTGCCATTATGGTTAAACTAAAGAAAAGAGGTTTAATTTTAAGATGCAATAACTTGAAAAGAAAAGTTATGCGTCTGAGCAATCCACTACTTACACAACACAAATAATCTAAAAAAATAAGCGGAAAAGTTACGTCAACATAGATTCTCTGAGAGCAAGCCCAGCGTTGGGTTTTGCTCAGGGGACAGGGGCGAAACCAAGGGCCTGAGGGCCAGGGGATCAGGTCCAGCGTAGCCCAGCCCGATGGAAGGGGGAGGCCCGAGCTCTGGGCTCGTGGAGGATTGCCAGCCCGAGAGCCCGAGGTGGGGGTGACGTAAGGCTGACGCCAGGGTGGCGTCAGCGCAATATTTAAATTTTTTTGTGTCAGGTGCGTGCACCCCACCCGCGCGTGGGGGCGCGTCGCCGACACAAAAATCAGAAAAAAAAAATTTTGTCAGTTACCGTTGGGAAGCCACGTGGCTTCCCACGGTGCGTTAGATCTCAACGGTCACTTTATTTAGACCGTTCGATCTCAACGGTAAAAAAAAAAAAAGTCAGATTTAATATCCACCGTTCGATCTGAGATCAACGGTGGATATTAAAATGCTTTATAAATAAAAAAATAAAAGAAAAAATAGTTTTAAAAATCTGAAAAGTTACCGTTGTGACACGTGGCACAATCTGGAGTGTTGGAATTCAAATTTTTTTATATCCAACGGCAGAGATTAATTAATTGAATAAAAATTTAAAAAAATTGTAAAAAATTCAAAAAAATTCAAAAAAAAATCTGAAAAATCTGAAAAAAAAATTGTTTTTACTTTTCTATAAATACCTTCTCATTATCATCTACCTTACACAACAATTTCATATTTTCTCAACTACTTTCAATCACATTCCTTTCTTTGGCTCAAAGTTTGAATCCTTTTTTTTCAACAAAATGACCACTGGTGCAGGTACGAATTGGTCGCTTATTGAAGATGTTGCGTTGTGTACTAGCTGGGTTGAAGTTACTCATAGTTCGCTTACGGGTAATGAGATGCAGTTGCGAGAAATGTGGACTATTATTCATACCAATTTTCTTGAGAAAATTGGTGGGAAAAGAACCAAAGAATCGATGTCCAGTCGTTGGAAATTACTTAGCCAATCGTTTAGTACGTGGAGAGACGCCTTGGCACAAGCTAGTAGTAATATTCGAAGTGGGGAAAATTACTCGGATCAGGTAACAATATATTATTTATTTGATACCCAAATTTACATTATAATTATTTGTTTGTATTATTTATTTGTTACTTACATAATTTATTATTTATTGTTTGTATTATTTATTTGTTACGTACAAAATTTATTATTTATTGTTTGTATTATTTATTTGTTACCGTCATAATTCATTATTTATTGTTTGTATTATTTATTTGTTATTTATTATTTATTATTTGTATTATTTATTTGTTACCTACATAATTTATTATTTATGGTTTGTATTATTTATTTGTTACCGACTTACATTATAATTATGTTGTTTGTATTATTTATTTGTTACTTATTTTCATTATAATTATTTATTTGTATTATTTATTTGTTACTTATTTTTATTGTGTAGGAACTTCAAGGACAAGCTTGGTACGCTGCCAAAACCAAAAGCAAAAATAAATCATTCAACCGGTGGGAATGTTGGAATATTGTCAAAGATTGTCCTAAATTTAGAGTTGTGCCAGTCGGTCCAGAAGTGCACATGAACAACACCGTTCTACACTCTACACCCGATCATGTTCATGAAGATGATGCAGAAGAAGTGCCCGAAACGCCCTTCCCTGAACAAGCGTCGGGTTCGACCCGTTTTCCAATTAGGCCTCAAGGTAAGAAGGCTTCAAAGAGAAAAGGGAGTGCTTCCAAGAACGATTATGCAAAGTTCATGGAAGAACTTACTCGCCAAGGTGAATTGACTTTGGCGAGGGAACTGGCGAAAGATGAGGCTGATAAGGCTAGAGAGGCATCAAAAGCAGCAGCTGTTGAGAGAGAATTTTATGCTAATGAGAGAGAAAGAGAGCTACTTAGGCAAGAAAGGGAACATGTTAGAGAAGAAAGACGGGCTCAACAAGATCGTGAGATTATGAACATGTCTTTAGAAGGGAAGTCTCCAAATTCCAAATTTTTTTGGAAGTCAGAGAAAGCGGACGTGGTGCGAAGGAGGCGTGCAAGAGAAACAATAGCAAGCCAAGGTGGTTCTAGCACCGCAAGAGAAGATCATCCTAGCACCACAAATTGGTTAAGTGATGATGAATAGAGTACTTTTTGTAATCGGAGCCCATAATTTTCCAATCACTTTGGGTTGTAATTTATTATTTATTGTTTGTATTATTTATGTTGTTTTCAATTTCTTGAATATTTATTCAAATTAATTTGGTAAGTTATTTATACTAAGAATTAATTTGGTAAGTTATTTAATTTGGTAAGTTATTTATGTTGTTAAAAGTCCATGACCATGACCATCGTTCTAATTAAAAGTCCTTGTATAAAATAATTAAAAGTCCATTGTTCTAATTAAAAGTCCTTGTATAAAATAATTAAAAGTCCATCGTTCTAATAAAAGTCCTTGTATAAAATAATTAAAAGTCCATGGTTCTAATTAAAAGTCCTTTACATAGATTAAAACCCACACGAAGTGTGACTTTGTTTTCTTCTTATAATACATATACTAAGAATTACATGAACATAAACATAAAAAAATTACATATACTAAGAATTACGTAAACATAAACATAAAAAAATTACATAAACATAAACGTAAACATACTAAGAATTACATATACTAAGAATTACATAAACATAAACATAAACATACTAAGAATTACATATACTAAGAATTACATAAACATAAACATAAAAAAATTACATAATTCATACGCACATGTGAAAGACCTTTAATTTGTCACGGGCGGTTGAGCGCTTCCAAAAATCTTTTTAATATGTTCATTAAATGCCTAAATGAAAATGTTGTCACTGTTTAATTGTATGACGTAGGTCATATTTTTTCAAGCTATCATGACCAAATAATGGTATGATTTTTGATACATTAATCCAAAACAAAAGATGAACAATATATATATGCAAAAACATAAAGTCTACTTTTTTTTATTTTGAAGAAAAAAACATAAAGTCTACTTGTATGATGGTCTGTTTTGATGGTGCCATTCTCTTTAATGATGATATGCTTTAATGTATTAACCAAAGCAATATGTGAACATAGCGTCTACTACTTACATCAAAGCCATGCTTGCTACCCATTTGTTTGCATTTGGTGCTTTACATTTCATTGTCAACTTGCAAGCGATAATGATAAAATAAAGAGTGTAACTAATTAAGATGAGAATTATGCACAATCACAATTTTAAGGTTGCAAGCAATTTGAACAAACACTAAAAGCCAAACATAAATACTCATCTGGCTTTCTAATATTAAACATAAACATAAACATACTAAGAATTACATATACTAAGAATTACATAAATATAAACATAAAAAAATTACATAAACATACCAAATAATAAAACACACCAAATAAAATAACATAAACATACCAAATTCAAAAAAACACACTAAATGAACTTAATTATCTTCAGCTTGTTTCAATGCCCACTGGTGCTCTATCAAGTCAATTTGTCGGGCATTGTGCATGTCTGGCATTTGAAATGCAGTATATCGTTGAATGAGCCTTTCATTGTAACGTCCATCCCTTTGTAATGGCTCATGTTACACGGGCTCATCGGTGGCGTCATGAGCACAATAAATACGTGTTCTTGAATTGTTCATCGGGTCTGGCTCATATTCATCAACAGCTTCATAATCGTACTCATCTTCCACAATCATGTTGTGAAGAATGATGCACGTCATCATGATGGATCGAAGCGACTCTACATCAAACAATCTGGCAGCACCCCTGACGATCGCCCAGCGAGCTTGGAGGATACCGAAACAACGCTCCACATCCTTCCTGCACCTCTCTTGACAGCTTGTAAAGTGTTTTTCCTTTGCACTCCGTGGACGTGGCATTGTTTTGACAAATGTTGACCAGCGCGGGTAGATGCCATCAGCTAGGTAGTATGGCCCGTCGTACATACGTCCGTTGACCTCATACGTAACTTTTGGTGCCTTTCCTTGCAGGACATCGTTGAACACTGGGGATTGGGCAATGACGTTGATGTCATTTTGAGCTCTCGGGACCCCGAAAAAGGCGTGCCAAATCCATGTATCAAAAGATGCCACCGCCTCCAGAATGATACTTTTTGCTCATTTTCTGTCCCCGTAAGCGCCTTGCCATGCACTTGGACAGTTTTTCCACGTCCAGTGCATACAATCAATGCTTCCAATCATCCCAGGAAAGCCACGCATCTCCGCCTTCTTCAACAGCCGCTCCAAGTCCATGTGTGTAGGTTTGCGGAGGTACTCAGCGGTGTAGATAGATTCAATTGCTCCGCAAAACCTCATCAGGGACTCAAGAATGGTTGATTCCCCCATCCTCGTTATCTCATCCACTTGGTCTGCAGATGCTCCATATGCAAGCATCCGCAAGGCAGCAGTAATTTTTTGCTCAGGCAGTAGACTCATAGCACCAAAAGCATCTTTCTTTTGCACAAAATAAGAATCATGGTTGCAAACAGCAATCATGATTTTGTTGAACAAATGTCGTTCCATTCTAAAACGACGTCTAAAGTACGTATCAGGGAATGCATTATTAGGAACAAAATAATCATCCAGGAGTTCCATACCTCATTGTTGCCTGCTTCTATCAAGGTTTCCAGAAAGACTGGGCCTGCAGATCTGAGCCGCAGCTTGGATGACTCGACGGGAATGTGAGGCTCTGCCCTTTCTTACTTCGTCATCTCTCATTTGACGCTCCTCATCCTCTTCCCTCTCATTTCTTACCCCCTGGTGATTGAACATTGCTTCTGATTCGTTAAACAATTCTTCCTCTTCCTGATTGAATTCCCACATCATCCTTGAGGAAGAAGAAGAAGACATTGAAAGAAAAAAACAAAAACTATGAATAATGATACAGATTTTTGTGAATAAGGAAGCAAAAACTATGAATAATGATAGAGATCTTGAGAATTTTGGTGTGAGATTTGTGAGGATGGATGGTGGATTATATAGAAGATTCAGAAAGGATTAGGTTGTGCATAATGCCACGTGGCATGCCGTCATTCGTTACAAATCTGATGGAAATCTATCCTCACAGATTGTGAACATATTATGACACGTGGCATGCCGTCATTCGTTAAAAATCTGATGGAAATCTATCCTCAAAGATTGTGAACAGATTATGATACGTGGCGCGACGTGATTGGTTAATAATCTTATCAGAAATTCATCACCAATAATTGTATTATTTTGTATTATTTAATAATACTTCGGATAATGACACGTGGCGCAACGAGAAAGATTAAAAATCTTATCCGATATTACAATTAAAATTATTTTGTATTATTTTATAAATAAAAAAAATACTAATATTTTATTGCCTATTGCCAGGGCTATTGAAGTGTAACGGTGGAGATGCAAATTCTATTGCCAAGGCTACTTACTGTTCATTAAGGGCAGTTACTGTTCATTAGGTGGATTGAATAGTGTATTGCCAGAGGGGAGGGCTCCAACGCTGGAGTTGCTCTGAGATGAGATAGTTGGTCTTTGACCCTTAGTAGATGAAACCATCTAGACAAAATAAAAATGTAGAAAAATGGTTGAAAGTACAAATAACTACCCAACCTTTTAGGGTATTTTCAAATTTGTCTCAATTTTTTGAAATATTTCAAAATAATTACCTAACATTTTGAAAATTAGACATCCATTAAGTCACTAGAGTTAAGTGAGCCTTTATCAACGTTAAGCGATGCATTTACCAACATTAAGTGATGATGTTACTGACAAATTCTAAAGCTGATTCTCCTAAACTGGTGTTTATTATATGTAAAGTTAGCTATAAAATTATTATTAATAGACTAAAACCTATACTGGAGGACTGCATCTCAAAAAATCAGGTTGCTTTTCCACCTGGAAGATTCGTCCACAATAATATTCTCTTTGCTCATGAGTTATTTACAACTTTTAGAAATTAAAAAGGTAAAGCTGGAGCAATGACTGTTGAATTAGATCTTGTGAAAGCCTATAATTTATTGAATTGGGATTATATCAAAGGCGTATTAACTACATTTGGTTTTTATGATCATTAGTTAAAACTCATAATGGATTGTATTACTTCAACTTCTTCCTCGGTGCTCATTAATGGCAAAGCTCATGGATATTTCTACCCAATAAGAGGCATTAGACAGGAGGATCCTCTTTCCCCGAATATTTTCATTTTGTGCATGGAACTTCTAATTAGACAACTTAATAATGTTGTTGTGACCCTAAAAACTCATGTGGGTTTACTTACTTCTCCTCGTGGTTTTAAAATTTCGAATTTGGTGTTTGCAGATGATTGTCCTATCTTTGCAAAAGCTACAAGTACCGCAGCTAGAAACGTTCTTAAAATTTTAAATGGCTTTGCTGCAGCTTCAAGACTGAAGGTAAATTTTTTATAAATCCTCCTATATCTTTTAAATAATACAAAATCAATTGAGAAATGATGCAGTTAATATTTTGCAAACTCAACATGTTGAAATCCTTGTATTAATTGTTCATCCACTCCATGATTTGATGCTCCACATGCAGATTCTTAGTGGGCAAGCATGTACATGCCATCATTACAACTATAGTCATCGTTTCCATAAAGGGAGGACATTAACTTCTGGAAAGGAAGGTTGCATGTGGTTGCTGTGTTGTTGCTGTGCTGTTGCACCTGGACAGCAGGGAGAACATTTTAATATTGCTGCATGTGTGTTGTTGCTGCATGTGGCATCGGTGTAAAGCATTTCTCATCATGTAGTATAGGTGTAAATTTTGATTTGATTATGTATAAGTATTGTAAAATGTATGATAATTCAAATCAGTTGGAAATCGATTCTTTCAACATACATACACTTCGCCATTTTTAGACAACATAAGACTACTATTGAAAAAATACCTAGGGATTCATGCTCAGAATTAAAATTTAGCTTGCTGGCTGGAAAGCATATACTTTGTTCAGAGCAAGAAGATTAACTCTAATGCCTGCAGGTCTTAATAGAACCCTTACCAGAGAGTGCATGATGTTTCTTTGGGGTAAGAACAATAAGTTGAGTCCAATTGTTTGGGACAAGGTTTGTCATACAAAAAGTATGGGAGCGTTTGGCATTAGGAAAAGTGAACACATCGATAATACTTGTCTAACTAATTAAACTTGGTTGGAAAGTTTTACCAGTTGACTCTAGTTGGTGGGTGCGGATATTTGAGTAAAAGTATTTAAACGCATGATAGTTTTATGGATGTAAAAGTTAAACGTAATCATTCCATTGCCTGGAAGGGAGTCCTAAACGTAAGGGAAGGAGATTTTTTTTTTTTTTTTTTTATAAATTTTTGTGATAGGAACACGAGTGGTGTACCATGTGTTTTTATATAAATGGTGAGAAAATTTATTTTTTAAGTTATTAATTTTTTAATACACACATTTAACCATTTATACAATGACACGTGATGTACCACCGTGTTCCAATCATCTCTCCAAGAAAAGTTATTGAAAAGGGTATGTGACATGAACGGTGAGAAATGGTAGAAATATCTCGTTCTAGACTCATAATTTGGTTTTTCCTTTCATGTTATTCCATCTTGTATCTGAAACTCACTTGGCTAATTTAAACTGGAATTTGAAAGTTAGTCACTTTATTTCCAACAATAGCTTAGTCACTTTATTTCCAACAATAGCTGGAATAAACAACTCCAATTCATTAGGTGGAAGATCATGAGGTTGTTAATAAAATTTGCAGTATTCCTTAAATATTAAATGAAATAGATGACTCCTTTTGTTGGGGCTTTAATGCCAATGGTAGTTTTTCAGTTAAATAGCACACGAAGAGAAATGTTAAGGAGATTTTTTCAAAAGTGAGACTTTTCATGAATTCTCTGTTATCTTATGTTTTTAGCATAATATTTTTTTAAAGTTGGTACCGGAGTTATGTTAAACTGTGAAATGGCAGAACTGAAAATTCCCTATAAAGTTAGGCTGTTTACTTGGATTTTGATTCGTAATAGATTACAAACTCGAGAGATACACATAAACACATTAGTGAAATTTGCTCTAATTCCCTCTTTACAATCTGAACCATAAGAGTCAGGACCATTTACTTATGAACTGCAATTTTGCGAGGCACGTTTGGAAAACCCTCCTGATTTAACCCCAGTTAATGATACTGCCTTATTAGTCTAATAGATTGGTTAAGAATGCTTGATAGAAACATTATCACAACCATATAGCTAATTTGCTTGCAAATTTGGAAGAATAGAAACCATATGTTAGCTTCAATCGTGGGTAAAGAGTATTTTAAAGCCAATAATGCGAATAAGTCAAACACTAAAATAAAATGGAGAATTAAATGGGGATCTCAACAAATAGGGCTCCTGAAAATTAATTTTGATGGTTCAGTCATCAACTCCAAAGCAGCATGGCTTTATAATCAGAAATGAAGATGGAACGCCGATTGTTGCTAGTGCTGGCAGCTTGGGAGAAAACACAATTTTTTTGTAGCAGAAGGACTTTAGCTTTAACGGATGCACTTTGGATGGCAAGCGAAGAGGTTTTAAGAATGCTTGCGTGGAGAGCTATTCGAAACTCATGATTGATGCAATCAAAGGATCATGCGCTATACTTTGGCGATTGAGGAATATCATTGAAGATATCAAGTGGTTGGCTTTCTCTTTCGCTTTGATTTTTTGGATTCATATTTGCAGAGAAGCAAATTTCTTGGTGAATGCTATTACTAGCACAAGGTTTTCTTTGTTTGGGATAGGTCACAGCCTCCAAAATACCTTCTTTTTTATTGTATCATAATTGGTTGCGATCGGGGTCACTTTCTTTGATGTCTTCTTCTTTTTTTTTTTTTTTTATATAAAAAAAATTAAAAAGCATTCCATTTTACACTTTTCAAAATTTTTTATTAACCAAAGTTTTTTTTTAATTTCACATTAATTAAAATTAATTATTAAAATACGTTGGTTTTCCAAGATAAATTTTTCAAAGTGTATTAAAAAAGTTATCTTAATTTCTTCAAAAACGTGAAATTCTTGAAAATGGTGCTTTTAAAAAAAAATAGACTTTTTATGATGTGAAACGAAATACCATTGTATTATTAAAAAAAAATTCATGATTTGATGCAATAATTATGTCATTATAGTTAACTAAATCACCTTAAGAAAGTTATATTGAACAATTTGAAATTCGAAAAATGAGGATTTGCAAAAGTTATATTGGATAATGTGAACTTCATCAAATAATGCCTTGTAAAGATTTATTGAATAGTGCAAAATAAATTTGGTTCGATTATTACTAACATGAAAGTCCTAAGTGAGTTTGTACTCCGCAGTAACATTTCATGATAAAAAAAGATTTGTTTAGGAGCGGTTACTTCTAACAATAAACATCTTCTCTATGTTTTTCTACAGAAAAACACCTAATTGTTACCGATGTTAAACCTACCAATGGTAAAAGTCAAGGTCTTTCGTAAGCATTACTTCAATAATTCAATTCACGTGTACAATATTATTTATTATCCTGGAAAAAAAAAAAAGCAATCAAACTTCATTTTATACTAGCATTGATTTGAAATGCTCCCAAGTCCCAATTTTTCTTTTAATGTATTTTTGTCAAGTGTTTTTGGTTTACAAATTATTTCTTTCAACTTCACATTGATGAGAAGATATATTGTATAACTCATGCAGGATCCACTCTTTTGACAAAAAGTGAACTAAATAGTTAAGTACAAAGCATATATACGCTTTAGTATGTGGTTTTACAACAACTTACAAAACATTTTCTATTTTATTTAGTGGGATGAGGGAGTAAACTAAATTAAGAAATCATATTATTAAGTCTTTTACTATAATTTATCAGATATTAGATGAAGCCCACGCATTGTGTGAGTAAATATAAAAGAATTAATATATATATATATATATGTATAAGAGAAAGAAGTTTTAGAGAAATGTGAAGGAAAGACGGAGAGAAAGAGAACGTGGAAGATGTTTAAATTTTAAATTTTAAAATTTAAAATCAAAGATATTTTATGATGATATGTGGGTGATAAAAGAAAAGAAAAGCAAAATTTAATTTGTGCAAAATTACATTTTTACCCATGATTTTATTTTGTGATGATGATGCTTTGAAAAAATTAGTCTCTTATGATGTGAAATGAAATACCACCATAAAAAAAAAAAAAAATTCATGACTTGATGGGAGAATTATGCCATTATGATCAACTAAGTCACCTTGAGAAAGTTATATTAAACAATGTGAAGTTCAAAAAATGTTGCTTTGCAAAAGTCATTAGATAACGTAAATTTCAATAAATAATGCCTTGAAAAAGAATTATTGAATAGTACGAAATGAAATTGGTTCAATTATTACTAACATGAAAGTCTTTACTGAGTTTGTACTACGTGATAACGTTTTTACGATAAAAAGGATATGTTTAGGAGCAATGACTTCTAACAAGAAACATCTTTCATACGTTTTTCCATAGAAAATACCTAATTATTATCATAGTTGTCATGTTAGACTTACCAATAGTAAAAGTCAAAAACTTTTGTAAGCATCACTTCAATAATTCAATTCATGTGTCATATTATTTCTTATTATGCAAAAAAGTGTTAAGGTAAAAGAAAAGAAAAATGAATCAAACTTCATTTTATATGAAGTAGCATTGGATTTGGAAATGCCCCCAATTCTTCTTTTAATGTATTTTTCTTTAGTATTTTTGGTTTACAAATTATTTCTTTCAACAACTTCACATGATAAGATATCCATTTGCATAACTGATGTCATATAGGATCCCACACATTTGAGAAAAAGGATGAAACAAACAGTGAAGTCCAAAGCAAATCTACACTTCAATGTGTGGCTTACAAAACATTTTTTGTTGTAATATAATATGTAGATGGCCCACATAATTAGTTTTTTTACTATTCATCTGAAGAAGAATTAGATGGATGACTATTCATGCACAATAATTTCACTATTTATTTGAAAAAAGTTTGTAAAGTGAATAATGTTGCTACAATAATCTTTTGCCTATAAAATATGGAGGAAGGAAGAAGAGAGAAATAAGAAGAAAAAGATGAGAGAAAAACATACAGAGGAAAGAAAGAAGAGTTAATGGAGGAAAGGAAGAAGAGGAAAGAAGAGAGATGCAGAAAAAATTACTAGTAAGCTAGGTTAGAGAGAGAAGAGAAAATAATGAGAGTTATCTTTGTACTACTATTATTTCAGATAATGAAACAAACTACTAATGTTGCCCCGATGACATAGGCACACTTGCCGAACCTCGTAAATATTGTGTCTTATTTATTTTATATTCCACTGCACACACACTGTCGATTTTACAACATTTTCTATGTTATTTCATCATGATGAGTGAGTAAACTAAATTAAGAAATCATATTATTAAGTCTTTCACCATAATTTATTAGATACAAGACGAAGTTCACACATTGTGTGTAAATGTAAAAAAAATTAAAATATATACTAGTGGAAGATAAAGAAATTTGAGAGAAATGTGAAAGAGAGTGATAGGAGCATATTTAGGCGACTTACTTAGCTTGTTTTCGTGCATCTATGTTGTTAATTCATAGTTGTTTTAGTAGTTTAAGCCATTTTCGTGTGTTTTTAGGTTCATATGGCTAAGGAAGCAAAAAGATGCATTTTGGAGCATTTTGGAGCAAAATTGGGCTTGGAATGGATAGCATATTTTTGGAGCCAAAGTGTTGGATGAATTTGAAAGCCTTGTATGCACTTTGGACATAAAACAAAGGGCCTAGCCCAATCAAACAATCCTTTGAGCCATGCAAAACCTCTAGCCCAATCAACAAGCCTTAGCCACATGCATTCACATGCATCACAACCCCAAAACCATCAAGAAACACCCATTCACACACACATGCACTCACATGCATTCACATGCATTTCCACCTTCCTACTTCATCATTTCACCACATTCTCCCTCTTTAACTCACATGCACTCAAACAAAGCCAACCTAGCTAACCCTACATGCATTATTTATTCACTCTTCATCATTGCATTCATCACCAAAGAACTCCCCATCATTGCCATGCATTCCCCCTAATTCCATCCATCTTCCACACCTTTCCAACCTAGCCACATCCTTTAATCATCCCCCCTTTAAGTTATGATTTTATTTCCTAACCCTACATGCATTATTTATTAACTTTTCATCATGCATCCACATTCATTCCAACACAAAACACACACACATGCACTTATTCTTTCATCATTGCACCACCAATTCACCCACATGCATTTCCAACCATTCACACCCCTTTAATCATTCTCCTAGCTATCATTCACATGCTCTCCCATCCATTCTCTCCCTATATGTTCCCTCCACTACTCCTATAAATACCCTTGCATTCATTCATTCAAGAATCATCTCATCTCATTTCATACACAACACACCACAAACACTTCCATCTTCTCCCTAGCCTTGAGTTTTTCTTCCATTTTTCCTCCATTTCTTCCATTTCCATAATCCCCCAATCCATTCAACACACCTACAACATCCCTTAGTTCTTGTGCCACAATAAAGAGGAAGATAAGAGGGCCTAAACGTTCATACAATTCACGTTTGAGTTGTTGGAATGTTTATGCGTTTCTTTGATTTCAAAGTTTAAATTCAATTCTCATTGTTTTGTAATATGAGGAATGGAAGATAAGAGGGCCTAAACGTTCATACAATTCACGTTTGAGTTGTTGGAATGTTTAGGTGTTTCTTTGATTTCAAAGTTATGAGGAACTAAACCCTTTTTAGCTAGGGGTGATTTCAATACCATGATTATTTATGTAATATGAATTGATGAATTCCGGTTATGAACTCTTGATTCGTGAATGCAATTGGCTTAACTATTTGATGATTAACTTATTTGTGTTTGTTGATTGAGGGTCGACACTTAATTAGCATGCATGAATATGTGGCTAAAGTTTAAGAAGGTTTCACATAATCGTTACTAACTTATACTTGAAAGTAGTGAAGGTCGCTTGTCACGATCGCGTTAAGTTTAATTCTTAGCATGAGTAACATGATGTTATAGTTGCAAGTGCTTTGTCAATGCTTATGGTTTTCATTATTCTTAATGATCTTCGATTGTATCTCTATTATGATGACATGTAGGGAACTTTTGAGAATGTTTTGGGTTGTCGAATGATGTCATCCTATCCAATAATATAAGGAAAATCTGAGGGTTAACTAGTGATGTCACGGTTAAATTGGGGCATTGTCGTTCATAATTCAATGAAGGAATAATTGGAAATTGATTCATATGCATAAATATCATGTGTGGAGAAAGAACCTCTAGCTAATTCACCAACCATCTTATTTCATCAATTACATTCTTGTTTCGTTATTTCAATTTTCATCAAACCTCAATCCCCCTTTTGCTTTAATGTGCAATATAGTTAGAAATCAATTTAGTTTGTGTTTTTAAAGCATTTTGATTCTTTTGGTTTGTCTTAGTGTTTTAACGTTTAGTTTCACATTCTTTGAGTCTAGTTTAACGTTTTATATTGTTTTTACGTTTTAGTTTAAATTCGTCCAAATCCAATTCCCCCCTATTTCGTTGAAGTCTTAGTCTTAATCTTTCTTATTTTTAGTTTTGCTTTCTTCGAGCATTAAATAGTGTTTTATATTGTGTTTTTATGTTTTTAAGTCAATTTAGAAGGTTTTAGCAAGCCTCCTAATCCCCGGTCTAGAACGATCCCTCACTTATCCATTCTACTACAATTGTCAAACGAGGGTTTAATTTGAGTGTCAAGTAATTCTCGCATCAGAGAGAGAGAACATGGAAGAAGTTTTAACTTTTTATTTTAAATATTTCAAAGATATGCTATGTTGACATATGGTTGAATGAAGAGAAAAACAACAAAATTTGGTTTGTGCAAAATTACATTACTGCTGATGATTTTATTTTATGATAAAAGACTAAATGTATTTTACAATCTCTTTTAGTTGACAAAAATATTTTGTTAATAGGTAGTTTAGATATTTATTGGCTTTTTATATTAGCAGCCCACAAAATGTTGAATGCATCTCAAATTAAAATTTAATATTAAATAACTTATTTACCCCACTATGCAATGACAATTTTGACCTTATTAGGTTTAAAAAAAAAATCTAAATACACCCAAAATCACTTTTAGCGTATTATTTATCTTTTCAACTATCAAAACTCTCACACCCTCCATTGTTGAATAAAATCCTAACCAATGAAACTACAAACATGTTGATTGAGAAAAGTTGTTTTTGACGAATGGAACACAAAATCGATGTTTCAGAAGCTGCACATGAGGTAAGACTTCATATTTTTCATTGGTTTGTTTGTTTTGTGGTTAGTATGATAACTAGGCAACCTGCTGTAAGGGTCGCCACCCTCGTGGACTTTGCCCATACAGGAGGTTTGTCCTAAGAAACGTAACTAGTGTTGGTGAGGGTTTTTGATTGGTTTGTTCGTTTTGTGGTCAGTATGATAACTCTTGCCGGCATGATAGGTTGCATGCTTTTAACGTGTCATGTAGATATTGTGGAGTGGAAGGTCAACACATGTACTTTGAGTGCCCAGTGCGGATACAAAATGAAACCTCTCCCACGAGACACGATCATCATCCTGAATTGCTGAGGAATAGCTAAGGTATTGGGAAGATTGCATTGCGTGCGGCTGTTGCGTGATTATTAAGCTCCTTCATATGTCATGTCTAGTCCTTATTTTCTTGAGTTTCGGCATTGTGTTCTTATGTCATGTATGTCTTGGAATAAGGTTCGTCGTCGTCATTCATGGATGTCGGATGGATGGATATACTTTGTTCAGTTGTTATTTCTCATGTTTAATAGGGGTTTGGTTTGCTTGTATTGCTTATCTGGGAATAGTTATTACTATAAGCTAGCAGTAGCGCCTGTTGTTGTTGGGATTTCCTAAATGTATATGATCTCGTTCATTGTTTTCAGTATTGTCTTGATTTCAGGCTTTGTCTTGGGTTGAATTTGTATTGACAACTTGCTCCAGTCAAGAACATCACCAAATCGTACTACTGTAATTAGTCAAAATTTAGTATAGGGACGCCCTGCATACGTTGCCCCACAACTCTAGGCCTTGCCACTTTCAGATGATTTGAAATCTTTCGGCAAACTACAAGTTCAAATGGTTAGATTCAGTCCCTAAAAGTTAAAAATGAGTGTTATAAGATTTGATAAATGTGGTGTGTATAAAAAATGTAGGGTATATGTACAAAATGTAAGGTGTATATTAAAAATGTGGAGTGTGGGGGTATTATGGAAAAGTATGTGGGGATGTATTAAGATAATTTTTAAGTGAAAAAGCAAATGTGGGGTGTATTAAGTATGTGGGGTTTATTCAACAATTTGTGGGGTGTTAATATAATAAGCCTATTTATTAACCCTGGTCTATGTAAATCAATTTATTTTAGGAAACTTTAACGAAAAGCTTCCAGTATTATTTACTTTAACGAAAAACCATAGTTTTACACTAAAAAATCAATACTAGTACTATTCACTTTACCCTTTTTTTTTTGTCATTTTCATGAAAACTCAAAATTTTCAAACCATTTTCATTAGTTTTCTTTTATTTTAATCACAATTTGCATATTTGAATTGTTGCAAAACAACATATGTTGCAATTTATAAGTCATTGACATGAAGAATAAGATCAAGTTTGATCTAACTATCATTTAAACATTAAACACTAATAACTTCATTCTTAATTTCTTTATATACAAGATGCTTGTAATTTCAATTTCTTTTTAACAACGATGTTGGTAAAGCAAAGATTCTTACTAAACTACGCTACGTGATGTACTAGTCATAATTATGTATCGTACTTGTTATTATATGAGTTGAACTTGTGACTTAGAGAAGAAAACTACAATACATTATGCTAATAACGAACATGAGTGCTATTAGGCTCTTCAACCACCACATATGATTTAGGGTTAACTACATTTTACACTCATTAGGTTTGGGGTGACTTTGAAATTGGGTTACGAGGTTTTTGCTTTTTCACATAACAAGTTGAGGTTTTAAAACTATATCAATTTATCCTTTTGGGTAATGAATTATTTCATGTTTCATTAAATTGATGACATGATGAGCGTGAAACCTGTAATTAAGTTGACATGTAAACAACATTTGTATGAATTGTTTAAAAACTCATAAATTTAATGAAGAATCATATATTCAAATAGATAAAACGTGTTGTCGATGCAAATTTCCGCCATCTATAGCTTTGACGAAAATGCACCTGCAAAACAATCAACACCTTTGATCAAAGACCTAAGCCTCATGCGCCCACGAGGTTGGGGAGGGGGGTTAGGCCAATAGATCTTCGATGGCTAAGTTAGTTTCTCTGAAAAAAGCAAAATGTTTAGGGCTTTTTTTAGGGTACCAAAAGCTTCTAAAATTTGGTAGAATATAATGTATATATAGAAGGAGAGGGCCGGCCATAGTGTTAGAGTTTTACCCTACACATGGCGGCATCCTATTGGCCAAGGTTTACGGAGAAATATTCTCAAGATATTAAATAGGAAAAAATATCTTGAGATAATAGAGTAATTATCCCTAATTGATTTAAATTGGGATTACTTACTTGAATGGAGTCAATCTTCAATTAGGAATGTATTAAAGATAGGATTTGGGTAATTAATCCTTATCTTTAGTGTTTTGACTTTTCCTTGCCAAAGGCAGATGAGCTGTAGGCAGTCATATTCAGCTACTAGTGACCTTCAGGGATGTGAGTTGTGTGTGGGAATATCTGAGGACCCTACCCATTTAATGAGGGCAATCTTGTCTTTCTTGTGCTATTACTAGCATAAGGTTTCATTTTAATAGTTTTCATGTTTGGGATAGGTCACAGCCTTTCTGGCCAAAAATACCTTGTTTTTTTTTTATTTTATCAGAATTGGTTGTGATCGCGGTCACTTTCTTTGATGTCTTCTATTTTTTTTATATAAAAAAAATTAAAAAGCATTCCATTTTACACTTTTCAATTTTTTTTATTAACCAAAGTTTTTTTTTTTGAATTTCACATTAATTAAGATTAATTTTTCAAATACGTTGGTTTTCCAAGATAAATTTTTCAAAGTGTATTGAAAAAGTTATCTTAATTTCTTCAAAAACATGAAATTCTTGAAAATGGTGCTTTGAAAAAAAAATAGTCTTTTTATGATGTGAAACAAAATACCATTACATCATAAAAAAAAACAAATTTATGATTTGATGCGATAATTATGTCATTATAGTTAACTAAATCACTTTGAGAAAGTTATATTGAACAATGTGAAATTCGAAAAATGAGGATTTACAAAAGTTATATTGGATAATGTGAACTTCAACAAATAATGCCTTGAAAAGATTTATTGAATAGTGCAAAATGGAGTTTGTTCGATTATTACTAACATGAAAGTCCTAAGTGAGTTTGTACTCCGCGGTAACATTTCACGATAAAAAAAAATTTGTTTAGGAGCGATTACTTCTAACAATGAACATCTTTGTACGTTTATCTACAGAAAAACACCTAATTGTTACCGATGTTAAACCTACCAATGGTAAAGTCAAGGTCTTTTGTAAGCATTACTTCAATAATACAATTCAAGTGTATAATATTATTTCTTATCCTGGAAAAAAAAAAGTGTTAAGAGTAAAAAAAAATGAAAAAGGAAAAAGGAATCAAACTTCATTTTATACTAGCATTGATTTGAAATGCTCCCAAGTCCCAATTTTTCTTTTAATGTATTTTTCTCAAGTGTTTTTGGTTTACAAATTATTTTTTTCAACAAATTCACATTGATGAGAAGATATATTGTATAACTCATGTAGGACCCACTCTTTTGACAAAAAAGCGAACTAAATAGTTAAGTACAGAGTAGATATACGCTTTACTATGTGGTTTTACAACAACTTACAAAACATTTTCTATTTTATTTAGCGGGATGAGGGAGTAAACTAAATTAAGAAATCATATTATTAAGTCTTTCACTATAATTTATCGGATATTAGATGAAGCCCACACATTGTGTGAGTAAATATAAAAGAATATATATATATATATATATATATATATATATATAGGGAAGTGTTATTGGCACTCAAAAAATCTCATTCTACACTCCTCACAAGTGTATTTTTCTTTCCTAATATAGAAAGTTTGGATTATAGAATGAGATTTTTGGAGTACTAATAACAATTCCTTATATATATAAGAGAAAGAAGTTTGAGAGAAATGTGAATGAGAGAAGGGGGGGAGAGAGAGAGAGAGAATGTGCAAAAGGTTTAAATTTAAAATTTTAAAATTTTAAATCAAAGATATTTTATGATGATATGTGGGTGACAAAAGAAAAGAAAAGCAAAATTACATTATTACCCATGATTTAGCCAGTGATTCTCTGAGCCGGTCTGGATTTCCAACGCCTCGGGAAACTGGTCGAGATAGATGACAGCACCCTTTTACTCTCTTCCTTACTCTTTAAAGTAAGCAAGTAAACTACCTTACCGCGGGGGGCGGGGGCAATCTTCTCTTATGGCCTTCACCTCCCGCCCGGTGACTAAGAAAGAAATTGGTTTGCGCTTGAATTGAAGTGATGAGGTCGCAAAGCAAAGAGGGAAGTTGGGCTCCTATTGAAACGCTTTCCATCCCTCAAAAGGCAACCTGCTTTCAATACTAGTTGTTACGTTACGCTGCCATTGATGATGATGCTTTGAAAAAATTATTATTTTATGATGTGAAATGAAATACCACTAAATCATAAAAAAAAACAAATTCATGACTTGATTCGATAATTATGTCATTATGATCAGCTAAGTCACCTTGAGGAAGTTATATCAAACAATGTGAAGTTCGAAAAACGATGCTTTGCAAAAGTCATATTGGATAACATATATTTCAATAAATAATGCCTTGAAAGAGATTTATTGAATAGTGCGAAATGGAATTGGTTCAATTATTACTAACATGAAAATCTTTATTGATTTTGTACTACGTAATAATGTTTTTACGATAAACATGATATGTTTAGGAGCGGTGACTTCTAATAAGAAATATCTTTCATACGTTTTTCCATAAAAAATACCTAATTATTATCATAGTTGTCATGTTAGACTTACCAATAGAAAAAATCAAAAACTTTTGTGAGCATCACTTCAATAATTCAATTCATGTGTCTCATATTATTTCTTATTATGGAAAAAAGTGTCAAGGTAAAAGAAAAGAAAAAGGAATCAAACTTCATTTTATATGAAGCAACATTGGATTTGGAAATGCTCCCAATTATTCTTTTAATGTATTTTTCTTTTGTGTTTTTGGTTTACAAATTATTTCTTTCAACTTCACATGAGAAGATATCCATGTTGCATCACTGATGTCATGTAGGACCCACACATTTGAGAAAAAAAATGAAACAAACAGTGAAGTACAAAGCAAATCTACACTTTAGTGTGTGGCTTTTCACAGCTTACAAAACATTTTTTTGTTGTAATATAATATGTGAATGACCCACATAAATAGTTTTTTTTTACTATTTATCTGAAGAATCAGATGGATCACTATTCATACACAATAATTTCACTATTTATTTGAAGAAAGTTTGTAAAGTGAATAATGTTGCTACAGTAATCTTTTGCCTATAAAATGAGAGCATATGGAGGAAGGAAGAAGAGAGAAATAAGAAGAAAATGATGAGTGAAAAACATATAGAGGAAAGAAAGAGGAGTTATGGAGGAAAGGAAGAAGAGGAAAGAAGAGGGATGCAGAAAAAATTAATAGTAAGCTGGGCTAGAGAGAGAAGAGAAAATAGTGAGTTATCTTTGTATTCCTATTATTTCAGATAATGAGAGAAACTATTAATGTTGGCCCGATGATATAGGCACACTTGCTGAACCTCATAAATATTGTGTCTTATTTATTTTATATTCCACTGCACACATACTGTCGATTTTACAACATTTTCTATTTTATTTCATCATGATGAGTGAGTACACTAAATTAAGAAATCATATTATTAAGTATTTCACCATAATTTATTAGATACATGATGAAGTTCACACATTGTGTGTGTAAACATAAAAAAAATTAAAATATATACTAGTGGAAGATAAAGAAAGTGAATTGTTATTGGCACTCTAAAATTCTCATTCTACACTCCAAACTTTATATATTTAGAAAGAAAAATACACTTGTGAGGAGTGTAGAATGAGATTTTTGGAGTGCCAATAACACTTCTCTAAAGAAATTTGAGAGAAAGAATGTGGAAGAAGCTTAAATTTTTATTTTTAGGGGTGTGATATCCACACACCCTATTTTACTTCTCACACACTTTTTAAATTTCCAGCTGTCGAATCGGATGAATTGAAGAAGATCAACAGACATAAATTATCAAGGAGTGTATGAGAAATAAAATGGGATGTGTGGATAGCACACCCCTATTTTTAATATTTCAAAGATATGCTATGATGACATGTGGGTGAAGGAAGAGAAAAACAACAAAACTTGATTTGTACGAAATTACATTACAGCCCATGATTTTGTTTTAAGGAAAACTAATGAAAAGAGCTTAAAAACTTTGAGTTTTAACAATAAGGACAAAATAAAGGGTAAAATGAATAGTAGCAGGATTGATCTTTTAGTGTAAAAATATAATTTTTTGTTAAAGTGAACTGTACTGCGGGTTTTTCGTTAAAACTTCCTTTATTTTATGATAAAAGACTAAATTGTCTTTTACAATCTCTTTTAGTTGACAAATTTTTTCGTTAATAGGTAGTTTAGATATTTATTAACCCTGGTCTATGTAAATCAATTTATTTTAGGGAACTTTAATGAAAAACTCTCAGTATTGTTCATTTTAACGAAAAACCACATTTTTACACTAAAAAGTCAATCCTGATACTATTCACTTTACCCTTTATTTTGTCCTTTTCGTTAAAACTCAAAGTTTTCAAACCGTTTTCATTAGTTTTCCTTTATTTTAATCACAATTTGCATATTTGAATTGTTGCAAAACAACATATGTTACAATTTATAAGTCATTGACATGAAGAATAAGATCAAGTTTGATCTAACTATCATTTGAACATTAAACACTAATAACTTCATTCTTAATTTCTTTATATACAAGATGCTTGTAATTTCAGTCTCAATTTCTTTTTAACAACGATGTTGATAAAGCAAAGATTCTTACTAAACTACGTTGCGTGATGTACTAGTCATAATTATGTATCGTACTTGTTATTATATGAGTTGAACTTAGGACTTAGAAGAAAACTACAAGACATTATGCTAATAATAAACATGAGTGCTATTAGGCTCTTCAACCACCTCATATGATTTAGGGTTAACTACATTTTACTCTCATTATGTTTGTGGTGATTTTGAAATTGGGCTACGAGATTTTCGCTTTTTTCACATAACAAGTTGAGGTTTTAAAATTGCATCAATTTATCCTTTTGGGTAATGAATTATTTCATGTTTCATTAAATTGATGACATGATTTGCGTGAAACTCGTAACTAAGTTGACATGTAAGCAACATTGTACCAAATTGTTTAAAAACTCATAAATTTAATGGAGAATTAGAAATTCAAATAGATAAAACGTGATGTTGATGCAAATTTCCACCGTCTCTAGCTTTGACGAAAATGCACCTGCAAAACAATCAACACATTTGATCAAAGACTTAAGCCTCATGCGCTCACGAGGTGGGGGAGGGGGGGTTAGGCCAATAGATCTTCGATACCTAAATTAGTTTATATGAAAAGAGTAAAGTGTTTAGGGTTTTTTTTAAGGTACCAAAAGCTTCTGAAATTTGGTAGAATATGAGGTATATATAGGAGGAGAGGGCCGGCCATAGTGTTAGAGTTTTACCCTACACATGGTGGCATCCTATTGGCCAAGGTTTATGGAGAAATATTCTCAAGATATTAAATAGGAAATAATATCTTGAGATAATGGAGTAATTATCCCTAATTGATTTAAATTGGGATTACTTACTTGAATGGAGTCAATCTTCAATTGAGAATGTATTAAAGATAGGATTTGGGTAATTAATCCTTATCTTTAATGCTTTGACTTTTTCTTGCCAAGGACATGTGAGCTATGGGTAGTCATATTCAGCTGTTGATGACCTTCAGGGGTGTGAGCTGTGCATGGGAATATCTGAGGAACTTGCCCATTTAATGAGGGCAATCTTGTCTTTCTTGGGTAAAAGTCTACGGATCGCCTCTAGAATTTTTAGGATTATTTTAAGCTTCACACATGCAAACTGATACAATTACAAAACCTTAGAGTGCAACGTTGAAAAACTGAAACATAAAGACCAATTTGAAAAATAAATTTAAACCTTAGGATTCATCATGAACATTTTACACTAATAAAAAGAGTGACAAAATAAGACGGGCATATTTAAACCCAACACTTATGCAAGTTTATGTCTTAGGGGCGACTTAGGATTGATATGCTTTATAAAAAAAAAAGAAAAAAAAAAGAAAAAATGGCTTTTATTGTGCTTTAAGAATAATCAGTTGTAAAATAAATTAGTTGGGCATTTGATAAACTGTATTTCCAAAAGTGTTGTAAGTATGAAAATCAGTGTAGTGTAGTAAATTAATGTATATATGATATAATTGTATGTAATTACAAAAAAATGGTCATAGTAGTGGGGGTGTTGGCAATGACAATGGTGAGTAGTGGCAGTGATGGTAGTGGCACTGGTGAGTAGTGGCGGTGATGGCAATGACAATGGTAAAGGTATGGTAGTTGTGGTGTAGAGGTAGAAGTGGTGGCATTGGGAGTGGTGATGATTGCAACATTGCTGGCGGTGATAGAGGCAATGATGGTGGTAGTGTTGGCGACAATGGTGTAAGACTGATGGTTGTAATTGTAGGCGATGCCGACAATAGTAGTAGTGAAGACGATGGAATTAGCAATTGTTGGGGGGAGGGGGTGGGGGAGACACTGGTGATGGTGATGACATCAACAATACCAAAGATATGGTGGTGGTGCCAACAGTGGAGAGTGGTGGTTAGGGTACAAAAGTTACAACGATGGTAGAAGTAGTACTGCTCTAAAGGAGGTCAAATCACCGCAAAACAGAAAGAAAAAAGCCCAACAACTTAACAAATGTTTTTTTTTATTTTCTCTCTTTTTAACCCCCTTCTTACATGGTCAAAAAGTTTTGTCAGCTCGAGTTTTCAATAGTCAAGAGATGGTGACAATAATTTTTTCAAAATACTTAATCTTTGAGATAGGCAGTGGTGCGGTTGTGGTTGTAGTAACCTATATGTTGTTTTTAAAGGGAAGAGATTCCTTCCGGATCTCTCCTACCAAATTCCACCATCAATTAATCTGAATCCTTGAAATTTAATCCAACGGTTAAAATTATTATAATTTTTAAAAGGGAATCCTGTTTGTAACCGTTAGATCAAATTTCAAAGATCCGAATTAATTGATTGGTGAGTTTTGGTGGAAGAGATCCGGAGGGGATCTCTTCCTGTTTTTAAAAGGCCATTACTTTAAAATAATTTTATTTTTTTTTTTAACTAAATATTTTTTTATTACTTAACTTTAGAGTGAAACCCTTTAAAAAAAATCTAAAGTAAAAAACCAACGGGCCCTTAATTAAGTTGAAAAACCTAAAATGTATCCACACATTTATTTTTACCTTTTACATATTATTCAGTTTTCGACTGTGACCTCGGATACAATAAATTGTAAAAAACTAAAGGAAGAAAGAAGCGTGTAACACCGCCTATCATTATTGAAATTTGCAGTTGGATTTGCGTGGAGTGGGCCCCCGGCGGTTTGATCGTCTTCATCTTTGTCACGGTTTAAACCAGCAAAAGAAAGCGGAACTTAATAAAATAAGTAGTCTCGGCCTTTTGAATCTCTCGTTTTCAAAGCTATGGACGCGAGGGTCAAGCAAGAGCTTCTCGAAGCTTCGTTTATTCCAACGCCGAAGCGAACCAGCGTCGGTTGTAAGTTGCCCCCGGATTCGGTAATTTGCCTGAGCACGAGTAGCGACAGCAGCAGCAGCAGCGACTCCGACTCCGACGATTCGGCGGATGGAGGCGGCGGCGCTTCGGGGGGTTTGGCGAAGAAGAGGAAGTTGGACGGGATGGGAGTTGGATTTCCGGTTGGGTTTTTGAGCCCTCTGCCGCCGGAGGAAGTGGAGCGGCTGCTTCCCGGGCCGGAGGCGGCGGTTGCGCGGAGGGAAGAGGGCAGGGTTGTCAGTCGGTCGAACTGTAAGCAGTTTTGGAAGGCTGGGGATTATGAAGGAGCACCTTGTGCCAATTGGGATTCTTCTGCCGGTAATCTTAAACTCTCTCGTTGCTCTTCAAAATCTGCTACATTGTATTCTTTGCGTTTGTTTTTACTAAGATCTGTTTGATTTCCGAGAAAGTTTTCGATCTTTTCAAGTTATGGAGGCACTATGGTAGAAGTGTACTGCTTCACTTATTGGAAAGTTTCACTCTTTACATGCAAGAGTGGATTCTGTTCAGAAATGGGGTCTGTTGCCTAATTTCGAGGGTCTAACATGATCAGCCAGGACTGCCAATGATGTTTAACAAATTTACTGTTGAATATGCAGGTGGGATAGACCATGTCCGGGTTCACCCGAAGTTTCTGCATTCGAATGCTACGAGCCATAAGTGGGCTCTTGGAGGTATATTTGATTGATGTTCTGTGTAGTGCTTGATTTTGTGTTTCTGTGCTTAATGCTTGACCAGGACCTTGTGATGTTTTGCAGCTTTCGCGGAGCTCTTGGACAATGCATTGGACGAGGTAGTTTTTCATTCTTCATTTTCATTATGATTCTACATGTGTTTTCTGTTTACTCGCTGATTGGAGTTATTTCTTCACTTTAATGGCAGGTGTGCAGTGGTGCTACATATGTTAATGTAGATATGCTAGAAAATAAGAAAGACAGAAGCAGAATGTTGCTAATTGAAGGTATTTTTAACTTTCTTAGTTCTCCAGTAACTTTACCTCATTGTTGGATGTCGTTTGAAGAACGCTTAGAGGTTTACTTTTGTTCTCAAATTGTCATATTTTTTATTGTTTGGCACTTCATTTGACGTACATTGCAGATAATGGTGGTGGGATGGATCCAGATAAGATGCGACATTGCATGTCATTGGGGTATTCTGCGAAAAGCAAACTTGCAAACACTATTGGACAATGTATGACACCAGTATTTAGCTATAGTGTTTTTGGTCTTCTATAATCTCCAAAGAATCATTTTAGTTGCTTTTCTACACAGACGGAAATGGCTTTAAGACAAGTACCATGAGGCTTGGAGCAGATGTAATTGTGTTCTCTCGTTCTAGTGGAAAAGATGGAAAAAGGTGTCTTTCTGGTCATAATTGTTTATTGTTGTTTCTTTTACAGTGCATTTCATGTTATGTTGGTAATGGTTATTTTCTTCAGCTCATGGAAACAACGCTAGAGTTTAGAGTTGTGTGTTACTTCTGAGGTTCAGAAACCATCATTGCTTGCAGGAATTTCTATTTTCATATCTCGTATCCACTTTGGCATGGAGAATTCATACAAACTTACATGCACTTTTTCATAAAGAGTGACTTTATAAATGAGAGCAACTAATTATCTAGAACTATTAAGCAATTGTATATCACTTGTTGCTCGAATTTGGATAGTTGAATTATATTCCATGCTTTTTGTTCATGATTTAAGTAGTATCAGTTAAATGAGTACTCTCACCAATATGTGTGTGTGTGTGTTTGGTCGTATTTCACCACTTCTATTGGTGTACCCCATCGCCTTTTCTCATTATCTATTATGAAACGAAAAAAATATTTTTTTTCTTCTGAGATTTATTTTCTCTGTTCTTTAAACTAATTGAGACATTCACATTTCTTTTAGTGCTACACAGAGCATTGGATTGCTGTCTTACACATTTTTGACAAGCACGGGAAAGGAAGATATTGTAGTTCCCATGGTATGGCATTTAAATTGTCTCTCTATCTAATGGACCTTATACGTATTCACTTGAAGTCTTATTGTTTATTCAATGTGACTATAGATAGTTGTCACATCGGTGAGGTAGGTTGGCCCTTAATGTGTATTGGAACTAAAAAAATTATGATAGAATAAAAGAGGGTAAGCATTAGGTGTCGGCCTAGATGGTTTACGTCACTTTTGTGAAATCAGTTTTAACTGTCTTAGGAAGAGAAATTTGCAATTAAAAGGTGTTGTGTTGAGTACCTTAGCTGAGATTTTTGTTTGTTTGTATTCTTATTTGATCCACTATGTTTTTATTTGGCGTGTTTGGAGAGAAGAGAGGAGTGGGATATTGACAGGGTGGATTATTTGGATTTAGGGGTGGAGGTTCGAGGACACCCTTTTTTTTTATGAATAACTTCTTTTTCTAGTTAATGTTGGATTTTACTATGCCATTGGTTTTTCTATTACATGTATGCTTTTCCGAAAAGAAGCACCACTGGTATACTTGTATTCTTATTTTTCAGTATACTTATCCAAATCCCTCAAAAAAGAATTAAAACCCAAGTCACAAGTTGGTCCTTTAGCTGTGGAGCAACCACAGTTTATTGTACATTTGGTTGCATTTAGTTCATTATTTCTGTATTGTGCTAAATAGCTAATGAGTTTCTTGTTGTTACTGAGTTAGCTTAGGACCTGTGACTAAAAGGATTTGTTTTGTTGTGTGCATGAATGAAAAGCTTGATTATGAGAGAGGACAAGGGACTTGGAGCAAGATGTTAAGATCCTCTTCAAGTGATTGGGATAAGAATTTGGAAACAATAGTTCAATGGGCACCATTTTTTGACGAAGAAGACCTGCATCATCAGGTAATTCATTACTGTTTTAGGGCTTTTACCAAATTGGTAAATTTAATACATGTTTTGTTATTAATTTTGTTATTTTTATTTATTGTTTAGTTCTATATGATGAAAAACCATGGAACCCGAATAATCATCTACAACCTTTGGGAGGATGATGAAGGACAGCTGGAGCTTGATTTTGAAGCTGATCCACATGTATGTTGATTGCCGAGATATTAATTTTGTTTTTGTTTTTTTTTTTTTGGGATGTTGTTCAGTGGCTTTGTGATATGGTGCCTGATTTTTCAGGATATTCAAATTAGAGGTGTTAATCGAGACGAGAAGAGTATACGAATGGCAAAGGACTACCCCAATTCTCGTTTTTTCTTGACCTACCAGCACTCATTGAGGGTAAAACTAAATTTCATTTTATTTGCTCTTTTATCAGTTTTCCAGTAGTCTTGCTTGGGATGTGTCTGAGAGGAATTCATGTATTTGATCTCCTTCTAGTCACTATCTTTCTGTGCATTGCTTAATTTGGATATTTCCACTAGTTGGCAGTAGTCGGAGTAAAATACATTGGTTTTAATGCATGTGGTAAAATGATAAAGAACTAGGAGAGATTAGTATATGAAATGAATTGAAGTGATAGATGAAGATGATTTTGTATCATAGTTCCTGGTTCAACTTGAAGACAGAATAAGTCTTTCTGTTCATCTTTTTTTTTTTTCTTTTTTTTTTTTTTAAATTATTATTATTATTAATACGTTTCTTCATTTTGACTCCAGAGCTATGTATCAATTCTCTATTTGCGGCTTCCTCATAACTTCCGAATTATTCTTCGTGGGAAGGATGTTGAGCACCACAACATAGTCAATGATATGATGTTGTCTCAGCAAGTCACATATCGGCCACAGCCTGGTCTTGATGGGGTTCCAAAGGAATTAAATGTAACACTTCATGATGAACTTTTACTTTTAATAATTTTGCGTAATTTTGTTGTCTTTCTAATGACATGCAACTCTTGTCATCAGATGGTTGCTGTTGTCACCATTGGTTTTGTGAAGGATGCAAAACATCATATTGATGTTCAAGGGTTTAATGTATATCACAAGAATCGACTGATTAAGGTATTTAAGTTTTAACCTATGCATTTCTTGAGTTTGTTTCCTTTTTTATAAGATGTTCTCTCTTGAATATGTTTGAGCAATGAATTTTCATTGGTCATTAAGCACAAGTTGATAAATCTTAAAGAAATTCTTATTTATCTCCAGCCATTTTGGAGGCTTTGGAATGCTGCCGGAAGTGACGGCCGTGGTGTTATAGGTTTTGTTTCTGCATTCAACTTTCCTTGACTTTAACAAATTAGCTGAAAGTGAGTTTGTTTCTGAGGCATTTTGTTCTTGTAGGTCTTTTAGAAGCTAATTTTGTTGAACCAGCTCATGATAAGCAGGGGTTTGAGCGTACAACAGTTCTTCAAAGACTCGAGGGAAAATTAATAGCTATGCAAAAGACTTACTGGTTTGTGGTTTGTGTTCTTTGGGCTAATTGCTTACAATGCGTTCAGACTTTTGTGAGTTGCTTTGTTTTTTTAAATCTTTGATACTCACAAATGGGCATTCGCCACTGCATATGCAGGAGAAACAATTGTCATAGAATCGGCTATGCTCCACGAAATAAGAATGCATCAGCAGATAAAGGTATGTTGTGTACCGTACATTCTTTTGGGTTACCAGGAACAAGAATTTATGCTTCTTTTGCTGTGGGCGGTACAGTTATTTACATGACTTATGTAGTGATTGAAAACCCTTGTCAACCTTATAAACTCATAAATATTCATCTTTTGATTTGTAGAGGGTTCTCCCTATGAAACAAATGGTAAAACATCAGGCAGCAAGAAACCAGTTAAAGGTTCCGGCAAGCTCCATTCCAGAACTTCAAAAGATATTCCTACTTATCATGGGCATGTGAATGTACATATGTCTGATAAAGCCACAAATAGGGTGCATTCCCCCTCAAAATCAGGGGAAGGATCATCAAGTTCTTCTGAACCATCATCACCTTCGGCAGTCAATGTTACTGATAAACAAGTGAATGGCAGTAGTAGTAAGGCATTTTCTGCTAAGAAAGAGTCTGGAAAAGGTGGCCCAGTGACTCGGTTATCTTCATGTATGGACGGTACTCAGCAAGATTATTCACCGCGTGCAGGAACCAGTTTACCCACCCGAAGTTCCAAGTCAAGGGTTACTTCTACTAACTTTGCTTCTAGTCACTTTTTTGCATTAGAGGGTAATTATATTTCTAAAGTTAGGGTTTTGTTCAATTACCAGGGGAATGATGTCAATGTTGATTTAGGCGTTTTGGAGCAATTGAGAAAAGAAAATCGTGAACTGAAAGGAAGGTACTTATTCTGTCCTTTTCACTACTATAGAAATATTTGTATGCGACTTAATGTTTGCTTCAGTACTTTATCACCATGCTGCATGCCAGTCATCCTCAACTCTTTTGTTCTGTACAGGTTGGATGCAGAAAAGGACAGAGGAGCTTCTGCTGATTTGGAGCAGGAATTGCAGCGTGAAAAGGATAGGTCCAAATCACTTGAAACCGAGGTATATGCCTAATATCTAATTCTCACCGAGCTGGTTGGAAAAGTGGGAAGTAGATCTGAGTAAGTGATTGTACTCTTGGAATATTTAATAAGATTTTACTGCCTGGTCTTGTGATCACCAGCTCCAAACGGCACGAGAAAAAATTGAGGAAATGAACAAAGAACAAGACACTCTAATTGGCATATTCTCCGAGGAAAGGGAGCGACGAGACAATGAAGAGGCCACTTTGAGAAAGAAGCTGGAGGTCAGCGCAATTTCGAATTATATTTCGTTCCTACCTTTTCCCTTTTAAGATCCACTTCCCCCTTATTTTGCTTGTTTTTGCAGGATGCATCCAGTACCATTCAGTTATTGCTTGACAAGGTAAGGAAACTGGAAGCAACGAAGTCCGGGAACCTCAAATCCAATAGATAGCGCACTCTTGCCATTGTATTCAGTAGTGATCTTTAGGAGTTGGCGGAATGTAGCTGACCTGAATTTCAGAAGTAGTCTAACGTAGATCGGAAGTCATTCATCGGATGGTTGGGGGACTCGCCCGCCGCCTTTCTTGCTAGTTATGCGATGTAAATTGATGTAATGTGAAAAGGAGAGAAAACAGGGTGATGATATGAAGTATGAGCTTCAGTGTGTGCTGGGTTTCAAAGTTGTTCTAGCTATTGTACTGTTACATGGGTCTTTGCATCCTCCGATTAGGTCAAGTTCCTTGAATAACGAAGTATTTTACTCTCTCTCTCTCTCTCCAAACCAAACAAAACCGATCGGACTGAACCAAAATTGAACTGAATCGGTTATATTATTCAGTTAGTTTTGGTTTTGAAACAAGCGAACCGAACCAAACCATGCCTACTCTTCACCGTAAGTTATGTTAGTGTTTTCGTGATGTAGGATTTCAACTGAGTTCACCCGTCGCTTCAATCCCATTGTTCATTGCTGTGTGTAAAGTTTGGTAGACTGAACAATTTTTTATTAGGTTCTGACGATTATTAGGAATCCGGATTTTCTTTGTGAGGATCTCAGGGATTTGTGAATCATCTCTTTATGCGGTCAGAAATTAATTTAAATATTTTTATTTAAAATTAAATACAAATAGTACGTAACAAAAACTGATCGCATAATGTACGATGAATAGACACGATGCCACACCCCAGTCCTGACTCTGTCGTAGCACGATATTGTCCGCTTTGGACCCTTGCCACGCCTTCATAGTTTTGTTTCTAGGAACTCACACGAGAACTTCCTAGTGGGTCATCCATTCTGGGAATGCTCTCGCCCGAACTTACTTAACTTCGGAGTTTCAATGAAACCTGAAGCCAGTGAGATCCCAAAAAGCCTCGTGCTATATGGAGCTGGGCATATACATATAAGGCACATCACCCCCTCTCCGTTGGTCGATGTGGGATGTTACAATCGACCCCCCTTAGGGGTCCGACGTCCTCTTCGGCACACTTGCACCACACGGTAGAGTGGCTTTGATACCATTATGTCACATCCTAGTCTCAGCTCTGCCGAAGCACGATATTGTCCGCTTTGGACCCTGACCACGCCCTCACGGTTTTGTTTCTGGGAACTTACACGAGAACTTCCCAATGGATCACCCATCCTGGGAATGCTCTCGCCCGAACTTGCTTAACTTCGAAGTTCCGATGGAACCTGAAGTCAGTGAGCTTCCAAAATGCCTCATGCTATATGGAGGTGGGCATGTATATATGAGGCACATCAACCCTTCTCCATTGGTCGATGTGGGATGCTACACACGATTTACAGATCCCTAGGATCCTCAAGGTTTACTAGGTCCCGAAATTATTTTTTATTGATTTTTGAAGTTGAGAAATAGAAAAAATAATATAAACTAGTAGTGAGGCCCTCCAAATAGATTTGCAGATGTCAAAAATCTTGGGAATGTCATTAGTTAATTTTATTAAATGTGTGGTGCAACTAGAATGACTCAAGATTTGGGTTATATTGAATCTTGTAAAAATCCTCAAAATTCATTGCAAAACATGGGTTACTCATAGTTGTTGTGAAAAAAAAAATTGAAATTTGCAGTTTAAGGAAACATATTGTGTATGAGTCAACAAAAATGGTGCAAGACCTTAGGATGTGATCATACCGTTTATTAGGTCTCATAACTATTTTTTTTTATTAATTTTTAAAGTTGAAAAAAATAGAAAAATGATATAAACTAATAGCGAGGCCCTTAAAGAGATTTGTAAGGGTCGAAAATTTTGGAATGTCCTGAATTATTTAATGACTCAAATTTTTTGCTTATAATGAAAACTTGTAAAAGTTTTCAAAATCGATTGAAAACATGGGTTATAACTCAGTTTTTGTGAAAAAATTGAAATTCTTAATTTTAGGAAATATTTTGTGTGGGAATTAATAAAACTAGTGCAACACCTTTGGATGTGATTTTATCCTTTATTAGGTCATGAAACTATTTTTCATTGATTTTTAAAGTTGAAAAATAGAAAAAATAATGAAAACTATTAGCGCCCCCTCCACCCTCACCCACCCCCCCCCCCCCCCAAAAACCCAAAAGGAGATTTGTATGTGTCCGAAATCTTGAGATGTCCTAAATTAGTTTTTGGAAACATGTGCTGCAATTAGAATGACTCTAATCTTGGCTTATAACGAATGTTGTAAAAGGACTCAAAATCGATTGAAAAATTGTGGGTTATATAACTCACAATTTTTGTAAAAAATATTGAAATTTTTAGCTTTAGGAAATATTTTATGTCGGAGTTAAGGAAAACATTGCAAAATCTTTAGATGCGATCCTACCATTTATAAGGTCACGAAGCTTTTTTTTTTTTATTGATTTTTAAAGTTGAAAAATAGAAAAATATATTTAAATTTAGGTTTTAAATCGTTGATTTCAAGTGTTTAAATATGAATTATAATGGATTTTGCATGGAAATATATATTTTGAAGAACATGAATATGATAGATTGTTATTATGGTAAGAGAAATAAAAGAAAATTTAACCCCAAAAAAAATGAAAAGGGGGATTAGTATGAAGCTAGCAACTTTTCTTGAGTGCAGTAGCTAGTTTCAAGCAACGTCCTTCAAGGAGGATTGGTGAAAATTTTTGAATTGAATTTTTTTCTTCCTACTTTACTTTATATAGATTTAAATACCTTTAGATTTAGATTTATATCCTTATTTTTTTTTTTTTACATGGATTATAAGAAAATTTTCACTGAAAATACATTTTGTAGAACATGAAAATGATAGTTTGGTATTGGGTATGGGAAAAACGAAAATTTAAGAATAATACAACTTAAAATAAATAAAATTAAGGGTTTAGACGCAGGGAGCTGCAACCCAAACTCATGGCTTCAGGCAGGCCCAAGGCGCAACAGAAGCAGTGGAGGGATATGAGGTTTAGGGATTTTGGACTTCGCCACAACAGTCCAGCCTTCCATTGGCTGAGATGACCCATAAAGGCATTTCAACGTCTGTCTGGCCACCATCGTGTGGAGGCTTATGAGGTTGACAGTCCAGCCTTATAGGGGCCGAGAAGACTCACAAAGGTATTTTAGCATCTCTTTACCCACCATCGTGCAATTCACCAGCGTCAGGAATCGAACCCAAGACGTGCCATGTGGAATACGGGCCTGAAATTAATCCCCAACCACGGGGTCACCCCGTGGTGGTTACGTGCTTATTTTCAGTTAAATGTTGATTAACATACTTATTTTCTATTAACAACACATAATTTGATTTGCAAATATAGTTTAAAAGTTTGGTTTATCTAGCATTACTCTTTTCACAATTGTATCCATTTGAAGAAAGGTTTTAGCTACTCCACCGACTCATCGATGATAATTAATTCAGACTAATTTGGTTTATTGATGATGCCCTAATTTCTAAGCTAGCAGAATTATAGGTACTAAATACTCAGATTTAGTAAAACAATCTTTGATTATGTGACAACGTAATCACATTGATCACGAAATCCATTTTTACAAAAAACATTTATTACATTAAGGAGAAGAAGAAAGTTTGAAGACGCGGAGACTAAATAGAAAATCCCATTGATCAAGCAATCCACCATTTTCGACTAGTAAATATAGTGTGTGGGGAAAATATAAAATAAAGCTCGTTTATTCAACCATCACCACTCACCCCCGCTCACACCATCTGGGCCACTCTCTAACCCCAGTGAAAAAGAGAATAACTTATTGGAACGAGTTTTCCCATACATGACATCTTGATTCAACAATACATTGTCATATGGAGAAAAATTTGCATATATCAATGTGTTATTAGACAAGGTATGACATACCCCAACCAAAATCAAGACGTGCTGACCGTTACGTGAGGGTGACGTAGCCATGTGCGCAGTGCGGAAATGATAATGATATAAAGAAATGTGAATAACTAAGAACCAAGCTAACTAATTTACACTAAGCAATTAAAAGTATAATCCCGATATTTAAGTGTGGTTACACAATAATCAGAGCATAGGTAGCCAAAGTGCAGTCCCGCAGGACAAGTACTAATTATACAATACTAGAGGTGGTCCTACATTAATGATAATCTGTCAAAACCGCTGTCAATTCCTCGTAAGTCACCAACAAGCACTCCTACCTAAAACCCGGAGGGGCGCAAAACAGAAAGTGTGAGTGGGTAAAAACAAAGCTTTCCAAAACCATTTCACTTATCAAAGGTAATAACCCCTCATTGTAAAACCTGTATAATTTCCCAGAAACTAGAATAAATACGTATATCAAAACCATGCTCGGAATAGCAAAATCCACATATATGCCATGCCAAATGTTTTATATTTAGAATATGCATTTTGTAGTTGCACATATTTATCTTTAATGCTGTGGACGCTCAGGTAAGATCCAGGTGAGTTTATAGATTGTGGTTGTGAGTTGCATGATTATGCTGAGATGTATCTATAGCTCATAACCTGCACCCCGGTGTTAGTGCTCCCGCTTGTGGTCAGGGCACAATCCTTCACGTGATGTTCACCTCCTGTATCATACGCTCACCTTGGATCCAAGTTAGGTGTTCAGTCCTGTCGTACAGACCACTATAGGTGGTTCCGACTCGTAAGTGACTTGCAATCATTCGCACAGTCTTCACGTGATCATAGCACTTGAGCGTATTTATTTACACCTAGTTCTATTGTACAGACCACTTTAGGTGGTTCCGACTCGTGTGCAGGCATACTTGTTGAGCTATTGGTTGAGTCGTACAGGTTATATTAGGTGACTCCGGCTAGATGGATGAGCTATAGATTCAGCCGTACAAGTCATATTAAGTGACAATGGCTGACATATCATTTGCATTAATTGTAACATCCCACATCACCCAGGGATGAGGATCCTGTAAGCTTTATATGTATATTCTCATCTCTACCTAGCACGAGGCCTTTTGGGAGCTCAGTGACTTTGGGTTCCATCGGAAGTCCGAAGTTAAGTGAGTTCGCGCAAGAGCAATCCCAGGATGGGTGACTCACTGGGAAGTTCTCATGTGAATTCCCAGAAACAAAACCATGAGGGCGTGGTCGGGGCCCAAAGCGAACAATATCATGCTACGGTGGAGTTAAGCCCAGTATGTGGTGGGGGCCCAGGGCGGGATGTGACAAGGTACACCACTTATGAAGATAACTCTATTGTAAGTAAGTAATTCCCCTAATTGGGGTGTAGTGCTTGCTTCAGTTTGACCCATGTTTGTTTGAGCGTTGCTCTTAAAATAAACTCATGAAACAACATTAAATATATACTCTATAAAATATAGGAGTAATGTTATAAAATTGACTATACTATTGATTTATTGGCGAGTATCACATATAATATAAATTTTTTTCTGTTAGAGTGTCAACAATGTGATCTATTTTATGTGTTTAAATAATATTAGTAGCTGGCTCAACCGGAGCACCAATTGAATGAGTCCAGCTATCATCCTTCTTGTTTCAAGGAGGTGTTCCATAAAAAACAGTTTCTCAAAGAAAAGTAAATAAATTCTATTCACCAAAAATAATAAGAAGCCGTTTACTAATTATTTTGTTTTTATTTTTATTTTTTCAAAAAAAATTTGAAAACCCAAATTTTGTTGGCAACTGCTTTTATTTTTCACAACACTGAAATTGAAAACTAATTTCTTTAGTTTCAAAAGTTGGTGTTGAGTTACCATTGAGTACTATAGTCTCGTGGTACTTCTCTTCACTAGTAAGTGAGAATGCTTAGGTTCGAATCTCATCAAAGGAGATTTTGAACCACATTATTGCTAATCCATTATGAGGCTTAGTCTACTCCCTCACCCTTTTGATGTAGATAATATCGTTTGGAAGAACCTTGTTGTGGGATGCTTTAGGCCCTAATTTCTTAGGAGGCAAATTGTCTGCCCTCCTGTTTGGGTGATCTTCCCATCCTCTCTTATTTGTGCGGTCACGATTAAGTCACGTCAACATTTTATATTCCTATTATTTTTTATCTTATTATTTTTATAAAAAAATCAATATAAAATATTAACGTGGTTTAACTATGATCGCATAAAATAGAAGGGAATGAGAAAAACACCCAAATAAACAATCTGCCTCCAATTTCTTATTCAATGTAATGGCGACCAATATTTCCATTTCAATTTAATCAATCAAATCCACTTCAAAGGAAATGACCATATCACCCTTGTCCATGTTAAGTAATATTTCTACGAAAATATGCTTGCCAATGCCCAAAAACAGCAAAAACCAAATAAATGGATAATCATTAAAAAAAAAAATCTTAACAGGCAGCACGCACGTGCAATCGCAGAATTCCCAAACGTCCTCCGTGTGGTCCCCGGTCCCCACCACCCCATTCTCAACATTCCCCTTCCCGTTCCTCCTCTAAACCGGATAAATTACCTAATCATTCATTTTTCCCATCAGTTACAGTTAACTCCCCCACGTGCGCCTTAATCCCTCATTAATTAATTAAACACTCAATTAATTAATCTCGATTAACACTCACTATATAATCACTCACCTCCGAAACCAAACGCCCAGAGGATCGCACGCACGACCTTCCCACATTCCCTTCCTCTTCGTCTTCTTCCTCTTGCCCCCTCCTCGAAACCCTAATCCAGGTACGACGTCGTCTAGTTCCAGTTATCTCTACATACAGTATCTGTATTTTTATATATGTAAAGGTGTCGAGACTAGCAGAAAAAACAAATAAATGCGATCGGATTTATGTGCGATTTCGCTCTGCCATTTCTGTCGCTTTTGGAGCTTTTCTCTCCGCAGACCCAACAATGTCTGCCATTTTTGTGCGCTCTGTGTCCTTGTACCTCTCTGTACCACTGTTTACAGCCTGTTTGTTCTCTCTCTAACTCCCACTCTCTCTCTCTCTCTTTCTCTTTCTTGCTCCAGTAATTTCGCTGCACAAAACTTTCCCGGAAAAACCACATTTTCCCACACACGCAATTGTATCTCGCTCGCCGCAGCGATTCGGCACCGAAACGCGGCGCTTTCCTCGACAGTTCGGAGAGGAAAAGTCTCGGTTTCCTCTTTTGTGAAAACACCTAGCTCTCTGGCCGCTCTGGCTCTCCAAACATCAAATCGCCGTCGTTTTGCCTGTTTTGAGCCTACACGAAAAGCCTACCGTGTAGCCTCTCTAGCTCTGTCGTCCTCCCCGTGAGTCCTTCCCACTTTGTGCAAGTCAAATCTCAGCCCTCACAATCTCTCTCTCTCTCTCTCTCTCTCTAAATCGACGGCTATTGTTATTTTTGACTGATTTCTCTGATTGATTTTTGATGTGATATAATTTCATCGACTCCTTCAACCTCTCACTTGTATTTTCTTCACTGCAGAGCTTCTAAGCTTGCTCGGTAACTCGTTCGTCGACTCAGTACTCTCGCTTTCGCAACCGAGTTCGTTTTCAACTCGACTCACTCACATGATGACGAAACGGCCAGTCGTTGCGGTCCTGGCGTCGCTGCTTCTCTTCGGAGTCGTGGTTGCAGTGGTGCTGCTGTTCGCGCCTGGATTTGACGGAGGTACGTGTACGGACGACGACTTGTCGTTTGGATCCTACCGCCGAAGATTCACGCAACGCACGCCGTTATTTGTTTTTATGCTTAGATTCTATATTCCCATAGAATTCCCTATCTAATTATTGCTTTTGATTTTTATATTTTGATCTGCTTTTTTTCCGGTTTTGCTTTTTGTTTGTTCTTGGCATCTCTTTTGCAAACACAAGGGGTCCATGTGGTTGTCATCTCTCGAATTTTAATTTTAATTAATTAATTACTTAATTTCTTGTCCAATTCGTTATTTTCACACTTTCCGCCTTATATATATACATACATATATATATATATATATTTTGATAATCTTTTGTTTTTGAATTTTGTTTGCAGCTGGAAATTTGATGTCTGAATTGTCTGAAGCTGTGAACTCCACACTCACTGCAGTCCACCGCAAGCTGCTTGTTCGTGGTAAGCGATCAATTTTTAATTATTTCAAATTATTAGTGATTTAATTTAATTTCTTCAATTAGTTAATCGAAACGCATGGAGGTCCCTGGATAAATAGTTTATTTAATCATTGAATTTTCCATGAAATTGTTTATTTATTGGGGAATTTAAATGCATGGAGGTCTGTGGATAAATGTTTTTGATTTATTTCAATTTGAATTTTTCGTAATTTTGTTTTTTCTACAATGGTGATGCTGAGACAAACCAGAATTCGTTACCCATTTGTTCGCAAGTGAATATATGGGCACTGTTTGTTCAGATGGAGTGGGAAATAGGTGTCAGAAGAGCACGCCCTTAAGGGGTATATGCTAACGTGCACCGTTAGTCATTGACCCCTCTTTGGCAATACTTGCTGCTTTCCCATGTGGGGTATCTTTTAAATGGGATCTCAAATCTTCCAATATTTTTCATTCCCTCTTTTGTTGTCACCCATTTGAATCAAAAGTCTTTGCATAAAAATGCACACTGTTTAAGAACATTATATGTACATTCGTTCTTTTGATTACCTGGTCATCGGTGATATATGGTCATTTATCGTTGAATATGATAATGAACGGTATATTTAGTGGTCACTACTCATTGGAGAACATTTCTATGCAAATCATAGTTTACGAGTCTCTTTTTTATTTTGCAAATTGGAATTGATTTTCACAATCTGTTCTTATTTCTTGCATTTTCTTGGTTACTTTTGTTTCTTAAATTATTTATGTTAAATTCTGAGATGACAGAGAGTCTATGAAGTTGATGTTAAAGCCTCCTTCAAAAGTAAAAATTTCCAAAATCTCTATGCTACTTTATAATTTAACGTTAATTCTTGTGCTAATATTATGACAAAAATATAAAATGTTAAAAAGTTCATAAAGAGTTACTTTTAAAAAATTCACTTTAGCATTCTCAATTATTTATTGAATTATGTTACTAGAAACAAGAGGAGGGAATAGAAATTTGGAAATCATTTCCCGTACAAATAAGCCCTACTTCACTTTCATAGCTGTCTGCCAATTGCTGCATATAATGAATGCCAATTGCGTTTTGTCTTTTTCTATTTTCCTGCAAAGTAAATGTCGACACATGGAAAATACCCTACCGTGAAGTGAAAGAATGTCTTGACGATTAGTCTTAAGCTTTTTTACGAAAGAGTAATGCTAGGAAAACAAAATACGTAAACTAAATTTTAAAATTTAAAAACAAGATAGTTGATGGTTGAAGTACTACTTAAATTTTGATTAACATGTATTATTTTGATTTATGACATATTATTCTATTTAAAAATTTAATTTACAAATTTAATCTTTCTATCGTTATGTTTTTTGGAATGCTAAATCACCAAACACAAAAAGGCTAAGACATCGCTGAAAAGCAAAACATGAATAGGTGATGCATTGAAAGCAGAAGCTTTGATAGGTCCCATCTCCATTGGCCATTTTGGGTTTGATTTGTCTGTGTTTTAACTTTTCTGTATAATCCCTGTGACTCATCTAGAAAAAAGTATGTTTTGTCTACAAATGCTTTCCCCAACCCTTTTTGTTAAGTGACTCGTCACTTCTTCGCTCAGAATACATATTAAACAAAACCTCTTGTATTCGCGTTCACCAAAATGAGTGTGTAAGACTCGAATACAGACATCACTTTGGGTGGACGAGTTATGTGATGAAGCTGCAATACTCAAGAATTTCTCCTATTGAAAAGCTTGCTAACGTGTACATTGTAATGTTTAGCAACGCGGACTTCGTTACATTAAGGTGACCAAGGTAACTACGTTTAGAAATCGAATACAAATTTGCAGTTGTACTAAAGAATTTCTCCAAATAAACGGTTGGTTGGTTGGTTGGTTGGTGTGACCATTTTAGTGTTTTAACCTTGCACTATCTGAGCCTTATTATGATTAAAGACCCTAATCATATATTTTTGTTTTATTTTCCTTTTCTATATTAAAGTCTGTATATTTATATCATCTGCTTTCCTGTTTTACAGCGACAGCAATGGAGGAACCAAACAGGATTCGGGGAGACAAGTGCAGCAAGGCAGACATAGTGATAAACCAGGGCCCCACACCCCCGCTGCCAAGTGGCATCCCCACATACACCGTCGAGATCATGAACACGTGCGCCACCGGCTGCGACATCTCCAACATCCACGTCGCCTGTGGCTGGTTCAGCTCCGCCCGCCTCGTCAACCCCAAGATCTTCAAGCGCCTCCGCTACAACGACTGCCTGGTCAACGACGGCAAGCCCCTTGTCAGCGGCGGTACGGTGTCGTTTCAGTACGCCAACACTTTCAGCTACAAGCTCTCGGTCTCCTCGGTCACGTGCCGTTAAATATGGTACTAATAAAACAATCAATCGCCTAATTACAATAGTTAACACAAGAAAAAGACAGAAATATATAAAAGCACCCAAAGCAGGATCATCTGGTATCTAAATACCCAATTTGCCCTTTCTCTGCTTTCGCTTTATATCGTGGATTAGAGTGGCAAAAGCTGAGATTTCTGAAGATGGATATGGGTAAAAATGTCACGGCGGTGTCACCGACGGAAGGAGAATATTTGGGGTTTATTTTGTATATAGTAAGAATAGTAGTATAGTGGCAGAAATATGTGATGGAAAAATTGAATGTTGTGTGTGTTAATAATTTTGATGATCACATTCAGCGTAGCAACATGTAAAATAGAATTCGAACTAACCTCCAACCATGATCGTCCAACAACAGGTTTTCAGTGACATTGCAAAATAGCCTATTGCCACTCGAGTGCCTTTCTCAAATGGAATGCAAAGCTTTATAAAGGCTAGGCTAGGGACCCCTTAATCTCACGTGAAAACAAACTGACTCCACTAATCCCTACCATCAAGGGATTCGTTGAGTCAAAATCTCTCCCCTTATCTGTCAACTAGAGTCAAGCTCTTAGTGGAATGTAATCAACTAGAGTCATGCTTGGAGTGGGTTGTTTGATTAATTCTTATCTTAACTAATTACCAATATTAGCAACTAAATATTAATGACTAATATGTGGGCCACCTTAAGTGAAAATATTTGAACGTTGCTAACAGTGTGTTGATATTGGAGGAGGAATGTTTCTGAAGAATATATTGTTTGGCAAACGAGAATTTATAGCTGATGCTTTTGAATCTTTGCTTTTTGATTCGTTTGTCTCTGGTTTTTTACTTGATAAATGCTAGGGAGACTCTCTCAAAATGCGGCTCTCTATGTACTCTCTGTTACCTCACATTTTAACGTAAAATCTCGTGCCAACATAATAAAATATTGTGCCAACCATTTATGGGCTTTGCTTTAAAATCAACTTCAATGCAACAAGACTTGTACAATCCAAATTTTGGTGAAACTTACTATACGAGATGCTTTTATTCAAAGACCGAGGGTTAGTTTGGTATTTAATGTGTTTTTAGAAATAACTGTTTTTGTTACACTCTGATATTAATCAACTGTGAAATAAAATAATTAAATATTTGATACATTGTAATTTTTAAGGCGTTGTGAGTGAAAATCATAAGTTAGGCCTTGTTTGGTATCCTATTTGAAATTTTTTATCATTTTTCAAAACATTTCTTAAGAACATTTCTTTAAAACAATTTTCTTTAAGATTCAAAAACTTGATTGGTTTGCAATTTAAAATTTTTAAATTTTACAACTTAAACTAGACAAAGAAATCTAAAAAGAGGGGTCGCATGAGAGAGAGAAAGAGGAGAAAGGAGGAAGGAAAGTAAGAGATAATTGAAGGAAAGAGAAAGAAGAGAGAGGATCGGATGAGATAGAGAGGAAGAGAAGTGAGAGAAATAACCGAGAGAATGAAGAGAGCAAATTAGAGGAGAGACAAAAAAGGTAAAAAAAAAGAGGAGAGAAAGAAGAAAAGAGAGATAGATTTGGAGTAAGGGGAGGAGGGAGAGAAAAAAAAAAGAAGTAAGTTTAAATTTAAAAACTCTAAAAACTCACTTTTTATGTTTTTAGAGAATAGACTATATTTTTTAGTTAGTCTTGAGTTCAATTTTTGAAAATAGTCCTACCAAACAAGTTTTTAAGGCCTAAAACTTGAAAAAGAGTTTAAAAAGTTGGATTCAAGTAGAGTACCAAACATGCCCTTAATATCTATATCTATATGTACTATTATTTAAGAAAGGACGTTGCATAACTCCCTTATAACCTTGATTTTCTCTAAACTGCTCAATATATGTGTAGCTTATGGGCAATGATATTTTACACTAAGACCTACTCTAATGCTCAAAGTAAAACTCAAATTTTAGGTTCTAAACTTACCCCAATTTACTCCAACCCTTGGGGCAAATATGAGTTAAAACTCAGAACTCATTTCTAGCCCAAATTTAGCCCAGGATTTTCCCTTGGATTAGTGGAGCTGGGGCATCGTATATGTATAGTTTTTTTAGTTTTATATTTATAAATTCATTGAATTAAACGGTTAAAATTTAATTTGATGAAATCCAACTGTACAAAAAAAAAAAAAAAAAAAAATCTAAAGGTCCAAATTTAAATCTAACGGCTGAAGTTATTAAAAAAAATTCTTTTATGTGTTTCATATTCTTTCATAGTGTTTCACGAGTTTCATAGTGTGGGTTAGTGATTTTTTAATATTTGTCGGAATCTAAATATTTTTAGGTTAAAATGTTCATAAAATTAAATTAGGATAGCATACATAACTTTTTTCTTTTAAAAAGTTACTTTAAGAAAAAAAAATTAGCCTAAATTCAGTCTTTAATAATTTGTGGCTAAAATTTTAACTCAGAAGCGTTGAATAAAAAAAACTGTTTTTGACCTAAGGATTGAAGATGGTCTAAGAAAGTTGGGGTATGTCATTCAATGGGCTAGCAGCTAGCCATAAGAGCACTTCCACCGGAAGCAAAAAAGGCCGGCACCCAGTGGAAAAAACAAGTTGAGACTCAGCCAATCCACTCCAGCCCGTGGAATAGACTGGCACCTAGCCCAAGCTAGTCCACAGGTCTGCCTAAAATCAACAGAGGAAGGAGACGGCTCATCTGATGCCTTGCTAACGTCATGGCTACAGTCTCTCCCGTCTGGAACCCCATCCGACTCCTGGAAACCCATCTCAATCCCTGGAACCCATCCCAATCCCTGGAACCCATCCCAATCCCTGGAACCCCATCAACCCCCTTCCCCTGATAAATCCATATATTCAACACCATGTCCCCCTTCCAAATCATGATCTTCCTGTAACTCGGATCTTCCTGCAACTGGAATTTTTTTTTCCATTTTGTATATTTTTGATGAATTTTTGAATATGTAGGTGTTGATTTTTGGGGGTTTACGATGTGCGCAGGTCTAGGATGGTGGGTGTCCATGTTCAGAATAGGGTAGATTCAACGACGTGGTATACAGAGAGGAGAAAAAAAGGAGGAGGAAGAAGAAGAAGAAGAAGAAGAAGAAGAAGATGGTGTACAGAGAGAAGAAAAGACTGGGAAAAGTGGGAAGAATAAGAAGAAGAAGAAGAAGACGAGAGGGGTTTCACAGAAAAGAAGTAAAAAAAAATTGAAAAACTAAATTATTATTTTATAATAAAAATTAATAATATTTTAATAAAATTGACTAGGCTATTTTTTGTCAGGGGTGGAGATACTTTGACCTATTACTGTTTACTAGGATTTATTACTGTTTACTTGAGTGGATAAATAAGTTGAGTGCTGGTGCAAAATTTTTAAGGGTGAAATTGCTCTAATAACGTAATATTAAACTCTCCATCCCACAAAATTTAAATCTAAAATTTCTAACTTATAAGTGGAACAGAATACCGCTGTACCGTACTGGCTGTTTTAATTTTAATTTTGAAGCAACTCATTTTATTTCTTATTTACTTTTTGGACTTAAGACTTTCCATTTCACCGACCTCCAATTCTCACCAAACCCAATAAAAAGGTAGTAGTTGGGTTACGGGCCACGTCAGCCGGCTCGTAATGAGCCCAAGTAAAGTTGACCTTGAACAACCCGAAAAACCAACCCGACCCGCATGGCTTTCATCTCCTATGTAATCCGCAGTCTAAGGTCCTGGTCTTACTTTTTTCTTACGCTTTATCTTCTTCATCGAAACAGCTCCACGGGAGCTTCCGAGCAATCATGGCGAACACAATCCCGGGGGCAGCCGTCGGGCTTTACTGCTCGACTCCAAAGCTTTCTCAGAGACCCACCTCGCGGTTTTCGCAATCGTCCCGGCGGTTCTGCACCGTCAAGATGGCCGTCTCCCTCGACGAGAAGAAGAAGAGTTTCACTCTCGAAAAATCCGAGCAGGCTTTCAATGCCGCCAAGGTACAATTACCATTTTAGCCAATCTGCGCGTACTTTTTGTAATAGTTGTTGTGGGTTTTGAGTGAGTGGGTTGTGGAGTTTGTAGTGAACCGTTGGGCGTGAGAAAGTTTGGTAGAGAATCTGGGAACTTTGAAGTGGTGGGTTTTAGATGATTTGGAGATGTGGGATTTTGTTAGAAATATGGGAATATATAGGATTTGAGATTACACAGGAATGTACTGAAAGCTTTAATCTTGATCATGTTTTAAAATGGATGAATATATTTGTTTTTGGCACCCTTGATCTGGGATGTAACTGTTTTTCCAGTTTCGTATTGCTTTGTTGTTCATGTTTCTGCTTGGAAATGTACTTGGAGTCGCGATTTCAATCTCCGCTTATTGTTGTTTGTATGTGTTGTTTGAACTTTTTCTTCTGCATCTGAAGTCGAACAGTGAATGTTGTTTCAGTGTCTGCTATTGCTTGCTGATGCAAATTTTGTTTCGTTTTGTAGGAGTTAATGCCTGGAGGTGTGAATTCCCCTGTTCGGGCTTTTAAATCTGTTGGTGGACAGCCTATTTTGATTGATTCTGTTAAGGGCTCTCACATGTGGGACATAGATGGAAATGAGTACATTGACTATGTGGGTTCGTGGGGACCTGCGATAATCGGGCACGCAGATGATGAGGTTTTATTTTTCTTCTTGCAGTTTTATTTGCTTCTGTTGATGTTCCTAGTTCTGTGGTCAGTTCACCTTGTTCTTGTTCCGGAGTATAGTTTAGTTGAACCTTCATCGTTTTCTGTTTTACTATGATTCCTCTCTGGTAGCTGCAGAGACGGTTATAATATATGCTCAACCATCTTGGATTGACACTTACCTTCAGGTACTTGCAGCTCTTTCTGAAACGATGAAGAAAGGAACGAGCTTTGGTGCACCTTGTCTTCTAGAGAATGTTCTGGCGGAAACTGTGATCGCTGCAGTGCCAAGCATAGAAATGGTTCGATTTGTGAACTCAGGTACAGAAGCATGCATGGGTGTGCTCCGCTTGGCCCGTGCATACACTGGCCGACAGAAGATCATTAAGTTTGAGGGCTGTTACCATGGCCATGCTGATCCATTCCTTGTCAAGGCTGGCAGTGGAGTGGCCACGTTAGGACTTCCAGACTCACCTGGTGTTCCGAAGGCAGCCACTTTTGACACTCTAATAGCACCGTACAATGACTTACCGGCTGTGGAAGCACTCTTTGAGAGTCACAAGGGAGAAATTGCTGGAGTCATCCTCGAACCGGTTGTTGGCAACTCTGGCTTCATTACTCCCAAATCTGATTTCCTTAATGGTATACGCAAGCTCACCAAAGAACATGACGCTCTCCTCATATTTGACGAAGTGATGACTGGATTCCGTTTATCGTACGGTGGAGCACAGGAGCATTTTGGCATTACTCCCGATTTAACAACGCTCGGGAAAATCATTGGTGGCGGACTGCCGGTTGGTGCATACGGTGGAAGGAGGGAGATTATGGAAATGGTGGCACCAGCAGGACCGATGTACCAAGCCGGGACCCTGAGTGGAAATCCATTAGCAATGACTGCTGGGATTCATACCCTTAAGAGGTTGAGGGAGCCAGGAAGTTACGAATACCTGGATAAGATCACAGGAGAACTCGTTCAAGGTATCATAGATGCCGCGAAGAAAGCCGGGCATGCAATGTGTGGTGGATATATAAGCGGTATGTTCGGGTTTTTCTTCACTGAAGGGCCGGTCTACAACTTTGAGGACGCGAAAAAGAGCGACACCGCAAAGTTTGCAAAGTTTCATAGGGGGTTGCTGGAGGAAGGTGTGTACCTTGCTCCGTCCCAGTTCGAGGCTGGGTTTACAAGCTTGGCACATACGCCGGAAGACATCCAGAACACGATAGCTGCTGCAGATAGAGTTTTTAGGCAGATTTAGAAACCAAGTCGTTTCTCTGTACTATTATTTCTCTTTTCACGTTTTGTTTTGGTTATTTTTCCGCTGTTTCGTTTTGTTTTCGTTCCTCTGTACCCTTTCTTCTTGTACTTGTTCTGTTTTGCCTCATAATCCGCCTCCCGATTCGGGGCCGAATGCTCAGAATCTTGGTGACTAGACACAAACACCTTGTCGATCATCTGCTCCGGCTTCAGACTCCCATATTCACAGCCTCTTGGAGAACCAAATCAAACCCCTCTTGGAAAACAACGGCGCCTACGTTCATCCTCCTCACAAACTCGCAGTTGTGCCTAAGATCATCCCCGCCTTGTATGGATTGTAGCTCGGGCAAACGACAGAAGTTGATCACCTTTCCTTTCCAGGGCTCTTCACTCAGTTCAGACACTAGGAGTCCCAAAGCAGTCGACACCTCGACGGAGGCCTTGTCCACGAATTTGGAGTGGACATCACATACGGCCAAGCAGTTTCTGAACTTGCCTTGCTTTGACAGGACATCCTCCACTATTGTCTTCCACTGAAGCCCAGCCGCTTTGCCAAAATTCCAGTGCTGCGCATAGTCTGTCATCTCATTGGGAAGCAAATTAGCATCGGCGCCAGTCTTGAATTTATTCCCACTGGATTTCAGTTTCAGCTCTTCCAAAATATGTCTCAACCGTATTCGCCCCACTGTTCTGAGAAAGGTATGCCGTCCTCAAGGGCGCCAACACTTCATCTGTGAGGCGGTCGATGAGTGATCTGTCCTCCCGCTCCTTAACACAACCTTGGTGCTCTTCCCGTGAGAAAAACTTTTTCGCAATGCAAGCACACCAAAGTGCGGAGATAACGAGCTCAGGGAGGTGGGAAGTCTAGTAACTCTGCTGTTTTTCTCTATGTCATTGTCTAATAAGTAACCGAATAAAAGAACATTCAAAATAAGCAAAGCATTTCTACCTGTAGTTTAAATGTTGTCTTTTGCATTAACAAGGTATATACAGATTTTCATTACTGCTACAATCATTCAGGCAACTTACGTACAGACAGGCAGAGGAACAAGGCAAGAACCAAAGTGGAAACAAGAAAAGCGAGCAACCCGTGTGGTAGAACACAAACCTTGAAACTACTGAAATCACCAACAACATGGTTTTCTGTACACACATCACAACATGGACACGTCAATGAACAAATGTATGACCCGAGATGGTTTCTGTAGCCAAAGGATTGATACCCAGGTCAAGAGATCCCAACCTCTAAACAGTTTTTTTCACAATATGGAACATGAACAGACAACTTTCCGGGGCCGATCATCAATCTTCTTTTCTGTTCAGAAAATAACGACGATATTTTTATTAGAAACCTCATGCTTAGAAAATCATTATACGAATGCAACAGAACTTAATTAATCCCAACATGATGTTCCTGATTAGTTATTCTTTATACTCAGGATTAGTAAAAATGAAGAAGAATGAACACAGTGATAGCAGTAACCAGTATGGATGCTATACTATATGCATCTCTTTATTCTTGGGACATTAATTGTTCTTCCGGAAGAAATAAGGCCATAATCGAAATGGTATCTTCCATCGACTGTTGTCTACATTAATTTTCTTTAAACTCGAATCTGCTGTAATACCATAGCAGTAACGAGTAAGGGTGCTATACTATCCTCACGTCACTAACAACTCCGAAGATATATCTTCTTATGGAGTAGAAGAAAGAAAGAAAGCAAAACCTTCGCATAGGTTCACATCAAATGCTAATGACCAAATCCGCGTTAACTTTTTGTCCCAATTTTAACTTAAATATTTTCCTAGTTGATTGTTCAACAATGGTTGAAAAGTTGCAAGAGGAAATTACGATTAACTTCTCTAGGTATAAAGGCTGCATTTATCAATCCAGTACCCAATCTACCCAAACTAGAATTCACTGTTCGTCTATAAACGGAACGTCCACCTAAAAAGAAGTTATCAAAATGGCCAGAAGCATATAATTTTCCAACATAGAGTTCTTTATTGAAATCAAATTGATGGAGTTTTCACAAGCCACAAGTAATCTAATTTTCCGAGATTAAGTTCATAACGGAAACATTACCTGTTTTAGCTTTTTCGATAGCTTGCTGTACAACAACAAGCATTATGATAATTCCTCCACCAATATCAGCCAAAGGTAATTTACACTGACCCACTGTCTTGTTGTTCTCCAAAATCTTGCCAAAACTCATCAGTTTCACTTCATTCGCCGTCTTCGGTGTCATAGTCTTGCCTACCAAACAATCAAAAGGGCAATCCAAGAAAATCAAAACAAAGCTGGAAAACAGTGAATACCATATGAAAAAGGAGCCAATTACAAATTTGTGACTGAATCCCCAACTTCTACCAAAACTCTGATTTCTCAAATTAAAATTGTTGAGATTTCATCTAATTATTAAGAAATCTAGCTCAAGATTCAATTGGACAGATTCTATCAAAATCTGCTAAAATTCAGATTGCCAAGAACTGAAATTTCAAACCCAGATTGACATAAACGGAATTCCAAACCCAAATCCACACAGAAATTCCAAATTTTATGAACCCATTTAAATCGAAGAAACTTCATAGCGAACAAAATAACATGGAAATTAAGTTGTAAGAAACAAGTGGCAAAGAGAAAACCTCTGGGCCAATCGGAGACGACCCTCTGCTTGAGCATATCGACGGTGGAGGCTGATGAGTAACTGAACGGCCCGATATCGGTGCCGTCGTACAACCGGAACTTTATGTCCACCAAATCCTCCTCTGCCATCTCTCTCAGTCAAGCCTTTGACTTTTGACTTCTCACACCTATGCACCGACCGATATCTTCCACGTGTCCCCTTGCGCAGCACCCGATCGGGCCGAACAATTCAAACGTACTTTCTCTTCTTCTCTTTCTCTATGGAGGTTGGAGGTTGGAGGTTGGTACTGGTCGGCGAGCTCAATGAGAAGAAGAAGTGTAGCCAAAGGTACATTGGCCCGATTACGACGTCGTTTCAGTCAGCAGATTGAGACAACGTGAGATTTTAATTTTTTTAATTTTTTTAATTTTTAAATTTGATAGAAAAAGGATTGTATTAAAGATGAGAACCCTTTACACAACTAGTGCCATTACAATCGAAAAGAAAAGCCATATTAGCTTCCATTGGGAGACAAGCATCCCAAATACAAAGCTCATTTCTTTTAAGCCCCCGATAGACGATTTGGCATCCGCAACAAAATTTGCTTTCTTAAAGATATGCTTCCACTTGATATTATGGAAATTTGTATCGCACCACCTGATGTCTTCAATGATGAATCTTAAGTTCTAAGGCACATCACAAGCACCATGGACCACATCAATGACGAGCTTTGAGTCACCCTCCACAACCACATAATTCAAGTTCCTCATCCTAGCCCAGACCAACGCTTCTCGTAAACCTAGAGCCTCAACAACATTGATGGTCACAGAACCCAAGTTCATTGCCCCTGCGAGGATAAGTTTGCTCTCCCAGTTTCTAACAACGAATCCTCATGTTGCCACAGAGTTTGAAACCAAGCCATCAAACTTAACTTTAATGTAAGGGGACACTGGGCATTGCCATATTCATGGTGCGAGTAAAAAATCTGTAATGAAAGGGCTTGTCATTCTTGAAAATGCTAGCATTTTTGTGATTCCAAATTTGCTAGCAAATTACTAAAGCTTTGCTTAAACTACTCATTATATTCTTATCGTTATGTGGTAAGTCACCCAACCATTCACTCACCTTGAGGTTATTGTCAATAGTTGATAATAAAGCATCATTTGAGCAGTTCCATACTTGTTTCACATAAGAGCAATAGAGAAAAAGGTGATCCTGATCCTCCTCATGGCTATTACACAACAGACATTGGCTATCTAAGTTTCTTATAAGCTTGCTAAGTCTATTTCTAGTTTGTAATTTATCCTTAACAAGACTCCAGGCAAATAGCTTAATCTTTGGAGGTACTACTTTCTTCCAAATCTTATTCAGAAGCTTCTGCACTGAAGAGGAACCCAAGTCCTCCATTTGGAGCCAAGTTGCATATTTAATCGAGAACTTGCCATTGTTACTTGGGCCCCAAACAACAGTGTCCCTTGGGCCAGCGAGAGAGATAGGGATGTCACAGATTCTACTAACAATGTCACTATCCATTATCTGACTTAAGTTTGTTCCTATTTCACTGTCCTTCAACGATGAACTCAGTCGCCTTTGTATCCCATTGAATATGCTGAGATTAGTTTGTTGGTATGAGGTGAAATAGGGGGTAAGGAAAAACCCAATTATGGGTCCAGGACAAGATGTCCTTGCCATCATCAACTACCCACCTCATACCTTTGGAGATTATATCCCTTGAACCTAGAATGTCTTTCCAAGCAGTTGAATGGTTTTGCTTAGCATAAAGGAATCAATTCTAAGACATTTCCTTCTAACTATATTTGCCCACCAGTTATCCTTATCAAACAGAACTTTCCATCCCAGCTTAACAAGACAAGCCTTGTTGAAATGTTCAATGTTCCTAATGCCTAAACCTCCAGCCTGTTTAGGTCTACAAACATTCTTCCAACTCACTGGATTACATTTATTGGCATTACCTTAGAAAAACTGTCTACAATCTTTATTCAATTGACTAGTTAGTTTATAGGGACACTTAAAGCAAGACATAATGTGATTTGACATACCTATAAGGTTTGCTTGAATCAGAGTGAGTCTTGTTGGAAATTTTGAGTAGAAATTTCATTGTTCCACATTGGCCATTCCCAAAAGGTTTCCTCACTTTATAAGGCTTTGTCCCTTATAGAAAGTGATTGGAATAATAGGCATTGGAGAATAAAATTGGGCTCACCTTTGGGGTTGGACTTTGGGGTGTACTATCAATTAATTAATAATTAACATATATATATATATATTTATATATATAATTATCAAAAGATGGCCCTTGGCCCTTGGGGCTTTGAAAATTAAATTCTTTAATTAATTATTTTTTTAATTAATTTCAAATTTAATTAAATTATTTTTTATTTGAAAATACTCATCTTTTCGATGAAATCTAAAATCAAAAAACGTAGAGAGCATAACACCCCTCTGAACAGATGTCTCCCAGCAGTCACATCTCATTCTCATACATGTTGGAAACATGCATAATCCCACTATATATACATTCATCTGCATAACATTTAGAACACAAAAAATACAATTCTTCTTCTATAATCCAAATCATCCTTACTGAGAGAACCACATAGAAATTCGTCAGAAGTCAAGTTTTCCGGTGCTGGAATTCTGACTTGATCATTGAATCCTGGTGAAGCAGACGTCTATAGAACTACAAGCACTGAGTAGGGACGAAATTTCTGTTTCAAAGATATTGCAGTACGCCTCGATCTTCAATATTATTTCATTATTCATACTTTGTTAATTTCCTATTCGCATTTACTATTTATTAGCATATATAATTATATCACATACTGTTGACATATACACCAATAAGTCTCCCAGCTTTGGACAAAGTATTTGTTTTCCAACCTGCCAGTTTTTGCTTAACCCTCTTGATCAGCTCACTACCATTCATAATGTCCTTCCATAGCACAATATTATGAATGACGAGGTATTTTCCAATAGTAGTTTTTATGATGGATTTGGAGAATAATGACTATATCATTTTTAGTCTGGTTACTTGTATTTGAAGAGAAATAAAGGGAAGATTTATTAAAATTTATTTGTTGCCCTGGAGCATTTGCAAACATATTTAACACCTCCAAAATTTTCCTAGCACCCTTAGTAGTTGCTTTTGCAAAAATAAGATAGTCATCTGCAAAGATTAAATTTGAGACTCTATAGCCAAATGAGGAGGTGAGCAAACCAATATGGGACTTTGGGATAATTGCTAACTCATTTTAGCTTCTAATTAAAGGTTCCATGCAAAGAATGAAAATATAGGGAGATAGAGGGTCACCTTGTCTAATACCCCTACTTGCATCGAAATATCCATGGGATTCACCATTAATATTAACTAAGAACAATGTAGAAGTAATACATTCCATAACTAATCCACTTTTGACATAAACCAAACCTTTCCAAAACACACTTGATATACTCCCAATTAAGCATATCATAAGCCTTTTCCAAATCAAGTTTAATAGCTAGATCTCTTGTCCTGCCATTCTTCCTGTTAAAACTTGCAAACAATTCATAAGTAATGAGAATATTATCCTGTATAGATCTCCCAGGTGCAAAAGCCCCCTGGTTTTGTGAGATACATAAACAAAGAAGGGACTTCAACCTGGAAATCATAACTTTTGTGATAATTTTGTAACTAACATTATAAAGACTTATTGGGCGATAATTATTGACCATCTCTAGGTTATAGGTTCTCCACTTTTGGGATTAAAGCAATGTTCGTATGGTTGATAAGCTTAAGACTAGTATTATTTATAAAGAAATCTTTTACCATGTTGCAAACTGAGGGTGCTACCAGTATCAGCTCCCAACACTCCTAATAAAAACTAGCATGAATACCATTCGGCGCCGGGGCTTTGAGAGCACCAATATTTTTGGCAGCATTTAAGATCTCATTATTTGAAGGAACAGCAGTTAGCATGATATTTTGTTCATTTGATATACACGTATCAATAACTTGAGAAACCAAGCTAAGCTGGTTAATGGTAGGATTGTGACATCTAGTGAACTGCATCTTAAATTCATGCACAAAGATTTGTTTCATGCGATCTCCTCTAGTCCACCAAAGGCCATTACCATCCCTAATCATGTTGATTTCATTACGCTTCTTCCTTATTGTGGCACTCATTTAAAATAATCTTGTATTTTTATCTCCATACTTAAGCCAGTTGGCTTTAGCTTTTTGAGCCCACATTACCTTTTCCTCCTGGACTTGAGTGAATTGCTCATTTATATGAGCCTCTAAATTGGTTTTATCAATGAGAGTATTTGTAACATTTGCAGTGCCATTCAAGGACATAATGTCAAGTTGAACTCGGTCAAGCTCATTTTAAATCTTTTCGTTTCTTTCTTTGACCAAACCAAAAACCACATGATTCCAATTTTTAGCAAGGAAGGAGAACTTACCTAAACAGCCCCTGAAGTGATCAATAGGAGGCATCCCCTCACTGTAACTCCATGCACCCTTAACAAAATCTTTGAATTCCAGAAGTAAGTTCCACATGGCCTCAAATTTGAAAGTCCTCCGTTGTCTACACTTAGAACTAACATTGTCCAATAAAAAAGGACTATGATCTGAACCTAGGATATGATGATTATGGAAGGAGTAGTTAGGGTGTATTTCAAGCCAGTAGGAATTAGCAACCACTTTATCTAGTCTCTAAAAAGTAAGAGTATTATCCTTGTGTTTATTTGTCTAAATGAAAGGAACACTGGAAGCTTGTAAAGAGATAAGGCCAACATCGTTTAATAAATTGACAAAATTTGTCATATTGATATTTCCACTCTGATTTCCTCCCCACTTTTCCTGAGTACTGGTAATACAATTAAAATCACCAAGCACCATCCAGGGTTTATTAACTGGGTTAAGTCCTAATAACTCATCCCACATATTCTTTTGTAGATATTTATGGGGATAGACATAAACAAAGGTAACAAAGAATTCAATATTCAAACACACATCCTTAACTAAAGCATGAATAAATCGAGAAGAAATAGAAAGCACAGTAACATTCATCGTGCCAGAGTTCCAACAAAGATAGACTCCCCTGGATCTCCCTTCGGGGTTGCAACAAAAAAACTTATCAAAACACCTCCTAAAGCAACTAACAGGGGCCTTTTCCACATCAGATTTAGTTTCAACAAAACAAAAGAAGTCTAATTTAGCCAAACTACAAAGATAATCAAAATTACTATTAAACTTTGGTCTTCCCATTCCCTTACAGTTCCACACAATCATCTTCATCAGTCTATCTCGTCAAGGTATGCAGATGGTCAAACCTCATCAACCTTCTCCTCTCGGACTCGTTTCCTCAGACTCAGTATTCCCATAGTTGGCCTAGCACTTGCAGATATTGCTTCCGCTGCCAGCATCGCAACAACAAAGCTCTCAGAGTTCTCCCTAATCTCAATATCACCACTTCCCACATTTGACATCACGACATCCTGATTTTGTTTAAAAAAACACATGGCATCAAAGAAATTTACTATACGTAACCTAAGATCACTAGCATAGTAAGACTCAAACCAAGGACTTAAATCAGACAGATCATCAAACACAGCACAATCAGGCAATACCTAATTATTAATAAATTTAACAACTAGACGAGACTTGAAACTATCAATGCCCCGATAGTCTAAAATCCCCGCACTTACTTGCTGAACACTCTCCTTAGTTTTCCCAGGTCTCCTCCAGTCCTGCACCAAGCCAGTCTTTGCCACCCATTTTGGCTTCGGGCTGACCACCACTTCCTTATACGATCTATCTTCCTTAGAACTTTCACCCAACTTTTTCTTATACCCCTTTCACCTTCACCTTGGAATCACCGTAGTCCATCCCTCCTTATCCGAGCCCCCATCCTCCACTCGTTGTCCTAATTCCTCATTTTCAATAAACTCCTCCTCCACAGTTGTAGCATTTCGAAAACAAAGCATCACATCTTTTTGTAAGTAGGCTTTGACATCTTCATCCATAATCATATCCTTCGGGTAGACATATGGCTTATCCTCAAAAACTTTATCAATCATAAAACAGGCATCGTCCGCTTCCATTTTCGGACATATATATCCTTCAACTTTTCTTTGTTCGCAATAGAAACAAACCTCAAAGATTTTTTTCATAGCTAATCAGGATTGGATAATCCTTTTCATGGTTGACAATGAGCATTCGTTTGAGGGGAAAACACAAATCCACCTCTAACAAAACCTTTACAAACAGGCCATCCAACCTCACCGTCACTTCATCCACTCTAATCACTCTCCCGATGGGTTGAGTAATATCTTTGATAATCTTTGCCTCCTTATATTGCATCGGGACTCGAGGTAAACGCGCCCAGACAATTAACTTGGTAATGACATCAATATCCTTAAAGCTTGTTGTCCACCTTTCAAGATGGAAGATTTGGCCATGCATGTACCATGACCTATTCTTGATGATAAATTTTAAATCATCTTCATCAATAAACTCGAGAACAAACCATTTTATGCAGAAGTGATCAAGGTAAAAGGTACTTTTCAACTCATTCTTCCATAAGAGTCCCAGCTTCTACTTGATCAAGTGAGCATCAAGTGGTTGACCAAACATCTTCCCTATAAGTACCCTAGAAAACATGTGCTCAACATTGATTGATAAGCAAAGTTGGGCATTAATCCTAGTCACACCACGTTCTATAATGAAAGTGTTCATAGTGCTGAGAAACAGGAAAAGGGTTCTCCCAACTCGGGATATAACCCTCCGAGCAAATTCTAGGCCTATGGGCGTTGTTGGAAGAGGAAGCAGCACGCTAAGGGTTTGTCATTGTAAGAGCACTAGGAAACGAGAGGACCAGAACCAGAGTTTTGTAGGGACAACAAGCGTCCTAAGGGTTGATATAAATAGCACCACTTAGGGGAAAACCAACCTTTAAACCCTACTAACACAATGAAACTATGCAAGCAAACTAAAACTAAATGACCTATAGCATAGGCCATAATTATAAAAACCACCAAAACCTAGGAAAACGTCTGCGTGCATGATGCCAGGGCCTAGAAACTCTAGACTAAACAGTCTAGCTCCAATCAAAATAAAAGAATCAGGGCTTGAAAAGATTAACCGTCTCTAGGGAAAGTAGACCCCAAGGGAAGTTAAACCATCCTAGCACCCCAAGCAAAGCCAGTAATGATTTTGACTATAGACAGAAACTTTCAACATGAGGAAATAAGTTCTCCAGAGAACAAAATACAGAGAGTCGCCAAAAAGCTTAAGCCGAAAAAGCAAATGCCACACAAATAGCCAATCACACAAACTAATTGAGAAATAGAAAACACAGCAAGCAAAACTTAACCAAGTCGAGAAGCCTAAAAATCGTAACAAATTATACCACTTCGCCAGACACCACTTAACCCATCTAACACTTAGGAAAAGAGGATAAATTAGTTCAAAGGTCTCATCGGGATTCTTTCCCCACTCCACTAACAGCCAATTACCAATCCATCTTACCCTATTCAAGCTCATGATTACCTTTTCCCCATTTATCAAGTATCCAATTAGGTTTTCTAGGAACTTACCCAACAAATAATCATCAAAAACCATCTTACCCCACAACCACTCAACTTCCTTCCACTTGATCTCAACCGACAAAGTGTCTTGGAGATTAGCGCGATAAAGCTCGCGGCGCCTCGTACTGAGAAACCCTAGAGCCCTAGATGTTATTTATAGTAAGCGATAAATTTCATAATAGGCTAATTATAATAATTTAATTTGAATTTATTGTTGTAAAAAATCGAATTTAAAACTTCTCATTTGAGAAGAGAATATCAATAAATCGTAACACAATTTGGCACATATAACAAGCATGACTCATTTGTAAATTGCGTATAAACCACACTTAATTGTTAAAACCAAGTTGTGTAGTAGTCACACTTAATTATTGAGGTTTTATATTTTACACTCAAAATATATTGACACTGAAATGGTTAAGTACCAAACTGAAACCAAATTTTATGGTAGGATTCGGTTCTATAACTGAAAAAGCCTACTATCAAACTGTATCAAAATTATTGTAAATTTTCAATTTCAGCACTAGTCTTATTTTTATTTATTTTTTTACTAACAATAAAGTTATTGGATTAAATAATAAATTATTACAAAAAAAATCGATGGAGATTAAACATAAATTAAATGTATAAACATGATTACTTTTTACCATTGTGATAAAACGCCATCTGCAACACCATTATATGACCTTGAAACTGAGCCATCCTGAAGCAGGCCCACTCAAAATAGGCAATATTCTAAGGAGAAAATTGTAAAATGATCCCTCAATTTTAATCTAATTAGAATAATAGTCCGTTAACTAAAAATCCATAACTATTAGTCCTTTAACTTTTTAAAACATGCAGCTATGATCATTTTCTTCAATTCCGTTATAACTTCCGTTAAAATGAGTCACATACCAAGTATATGAGGTTGAATCGAGGGGTAAATATGAAAACCAAATGAGAAAAATTGTAGCAATAGTCCCTCAACTATAATCCAACTGAAGAAATGATCCCTCAACTTAACTCTATTGTAGCACTAGTCTCTCAACTTTAATCCAATTGTAGCAATGATCATTCCAACATAACCCATTTTGACGGAATTATGTTGGAGTTAACGAAAATGACCATAGCTGCATATTTTGATCAATTAAGGGACCAATGATAATGAATTTTTAGTTGATACTCCAATTTGGACCTTCTAAAAAGGGGCATTTATCATAATTTCTCAAATCTAAACTGGCTTGTAGGGGTGGGCATAAAAACCGTCAAACCGCAAAACCGCATCGAACCGTAAGAAAAGAAACCGAAAAAAACCGTGTTGACCGGAAAAGTCAACTTTGAGTGAAAAACCGAACCGAACCGTTCAAACCGGTTCCGGTTTCGAATGACCAAGAACCGGCCGAACCGAACCGAACCGTTTTATTAATAATAAATAAATAAATTATATATACACACACATGTCATGGTATAATAGGTTGAAAAATTGTGTACAGGAGCTCCTGCTTCTTGCTTGCTCTCTGAAGTCTGAAAACCTACAATTTGTTTCATCATTTTTTTATTTGTTGACCGATTGACCAGTGCATATGTATTTTAGTTGTCTCTTTTTGTTGACTTGGTGCCACTACCAAAGACATTTGCATTAAAAAAGATGTGTTGTATGCAACTTTATGTAATCAGTTTTAGAAGATGTATTTGAATGCATAATGATTTGGTGTTCAAATAATTTATTATTAGGAACCATAAACCGGCAAGAACCGAATCGGAACCGGTGTAGACCGAACCGTAATGTTCTAATCATAAATTTAAGTGGAACCGCACCGAATCGAACTGTTAATATATTTCGGTTCCGGTTCCAGTTTAGGGATAGAACCGCACCGAACCGCACCGTGCCCACCCCTAGTGGCTTGTATACGCCCTCGTTTCTGTCAGCGATTAAATCACCGGACGACGTCGTCCCAAGAAGTTTGGTCTAGGGCTGTGATTTCGCTTCCAAATGCCGAAAATTTGATCCGAAAATCCGAAAAAAACCCGATAAATGAAGAGGACGAGGGAAGACAAGGCGATGGAGATCGTGTGGCAGAGTCCGGCGATTCGGCCGCAACCGCAAGATTACATCTTTCGCGACGGTAAGTTCTCCGCCGTTGAAAATTGTCATTTTCTTCGAAAAGTAATAACAAATTAAATGAATAAATAAATAAAAATGTCTTTGGCGGGAATGTTGCAGGGAGGCGCCATGTCAGACCCTACTACTTCGAGTTCATCTGTCATGTAAGCTTACTTGATTAATTTGGTAATATGATTAGTTTAATGTAATTAGTTTACTTGTGATTAAACCCTAATTATGTGGTTCCGGGTTTTTAGGTGAAGAATCGGTGGGCGGGGAAGACCATCGTTGATTTGTTCACTCATGAGTTCAAAGGCCGGCCTTATGATTACTATGTAAGAGTTTTTGTTGTTTGTGTTCTTGTTTTAGTTGCTTTGCATTTTAATTGAACGATTTCGTGTTGAGGAGTTGAGGTTTTGGATGTGATTTGTTGTGCATTTGTAGGTTAGTGCAGTGAAATCTGGAAGGATACAGGTTGATGGAGAGATGGTGCCGGTTTCCCACATTGTTAAAACGTCGCAAAAGATAAGCCACTTCGTCCACAGGTTTGTGTTGTAGTCGATGGCTCTCGCTCTTCTTGTTTCCTTATGCGCTTTTGTTAATTGTGTGATTGGTTCAAATTCGTATTTCAAAGTATCGAGTTACCAATTGATGTAAAAATGGTTGTAGGCATGAACCCCCAGTCATGACTTGGGATATATCAATTCTTCAAGAAAAACCAGATGTGGTTGTTGTTTGTAAGCCTGCATCTGTTCCAGTGAGTAGAGTTTATGACCTAGTGTGCTGAGCAGGGGATGAAACATCATCCTCATCTCTTATAACCCTATTACTGAGTCTTATTGCTGTTAGTATCTGCTGTTTTTTAGGTGCATCCGTGTGGTCAATATCGTAAGAACACGGTTGTTGGCATCCTTGAGGCAGAGCATGGCTTGGCACCTCTATTTCGTATCCTAAGTTTTCAAGCATAATACTTCTGACAGCTCGTATTTTGAAGTTACATATGATATTTTGCAATGGAGTCTTTATCTTCTTTATTATACTTTCCTTGACACAATGATACCAGCAATTCATCGACTAGATCGCCTTGTCTCAGGACTCCTTATCTTGGCCAGAAGTGCTTCAAAAGCTGACTATTTTAGGCAGCAGGTAAGCTTTATCTTTGGAAGTGACCATATGATACTTAGCAACCACGTTATTAGTTAAATATTCGTGAAACTTTAAGTCATAATCATGGCCATAGGACATTATAATCAATGCGTGTATTATGGTAGCAGAAATTTATAGTGAGTTGGTTTTTGTCACGATACAATTCGATATAGTCCTGGAGCTACATGCATTACGGTCTTATCCTACATGTAATCAGGGGTACACCCATCTAATTGAGTATGTGCTACATCTCAGATATAAAGTATACTGTCTCTTTAGGTGTATCTTCTATATTCACATAGAGTGAATTGTGTACCTTTTATAACAGCACTTATGACTACTTTTATAGAAGAGAGACAAGCTTGGGGTTTTCCCAATTATTTGGCCGGTAATGTTCAGGTTATCTAAGGGGTGTTATTGGTTGCATGCACATGTCACTACCGTTGATAAATCATTTTATTTTGTTACACTGTGTTTTGAGAGCTTCTGTTTTGATGGCTAGATGGTGTGCTTTTCATTATTTTATGGATAAGAAATTTTTTAACTCTAGATTTTCTGAATGTCAAATGCAATTGTTGCAGATTGAAGGAGGGATGGTCCAGAAACAGTACATTGCAAGAGTTGCTGGGGAATTTCCTGAGCAAGAGGTTTGCTTTTGTTAAAGCTGGATGTTAAAATTACTGGTCTTAATGTTAGGATTGACTGATTGTTTTTGTCTCTTCCTCCAGCAAGTTGTAGATGCTAATGTTAATCATGATGCTCGAGAATGTAGGAGCACAACAGAGGTGGGTTATAATGTGCATGATGCTAGTAGCTTCTATTTAAACCATATGATTTTTTAGTAGTTTCGATAAACTTCTGTTATGTTGTTAAAGTTGATTGTCTGAAACTTCCTGCCATGGGTAAACCCATTGTTAACTGGTCTTCTCCGATTGATATTTTGAATTATATACCGAAACGTATGAAGCGCCCATACTGGATGATAACCATCTCTTGTTTATGCAGATTAGTCACTCAGGTGATGATACTCCCGTCAAGGGGAAGACTGCCTGTACAAAGTTTACCAGACTCAGTACCAATGGAATCCATAGTCTTGTCTTGTGCGAGCCAGTCACTGGCCGAACTCATCAAGTAAGTCAATACACTGATTATATGGGCAATGTAACAACAGATTTTGAACAGTTTGCTTTTGAAATGGAAAATTATCTCCCTTTTCAAATCCGGACAGTAAGTTTGCAATATGCATCGTATGCTTTTATTTTTGGTTCCCTTTGGTAATTTTTCGTTCGCAGTTCATTTCAGTGAACTTTTGCTATGCTTCTGTTCTTACGACTCAGCCTTCCATTTTGTTTTTTGAATTTTGATATCTTTTAAACTCTAAGGACATAGCTCTACATTTTTATTCCTATTGGTCTGAATTCTGAAGCAATGATTTGAATTGACTAAAAGATCAATGATCTCCGCTTTTCTGTGATGTAGATACGTGTCCATTTGCAACATTTAGGCTATCCGATAGCCAATGACGCGCTTTACCTGTCCAAACATGTTAATGGTCGTTCAACTGAAGGAATGGGTGCTGATAGAGCTGCTGCAAATTCCAGCCCCTCTCCGCCATCTGGCTTTCGCGAAAATTTATCCACTGAACCTGTAGATTCCAATGAAGATTTCAGCATTGATCCCATGTGTACAAATTGTCCGAATTTGGTTCCAAAAGGGTACAACTTATCTTTTCTGTCACACGTAGTCTACATGAAAAAATTCTTTGATGCATATTCTTTCTAACCGTATAAATTTTATTTTCGACTGTTTTCCACTAAAATTCTATTTGTTGCAGATACGATGTTTATGAAGAGGCCTTGTGGCTGCACTGTGTTCGGTATTCCGCACCGGGATGGACTTATGAATGCCCATATCCTGATTGGGCATCCCTTAGCTAACCATTTGTGTAATCCATAACTCCTAAGCCTTTTGTTTTCTTTATCGTAATAGCTCCTTTCAACAAGAATTTAAGGCCCAGTACCACAAATTTTGTGAAGAAATGTATACAGATGCACTTTGTATCCTAATAAATTTATTTTCCATTACAATTCCGATCTCTAGTTTGTTGGAAGAGGTCTCACGTTCAAATTTTACAAACGAAATGAATAAAAAAAAGTTAAAAGTGATTGCCCTATGGGATTGTGGGATAATCATGACACCACCTGGTCTAAAAACCCTAGGTAATTTAAGCACCGTTAACAAGTTGACCAGAAAGAAAGAATAAGAATCTTCAACAAAATGGGGGAAAAGGACAAACAAAAGAAAAATCATGGACCTGACTTTTCTGCCCTTCCAGTTTCCATACACTCTCATCCTCTCATATTTATGCGGTCACAGTTAAGCCACGTCAATATTGTATATCACTATTGCTTTTTGTCTAATTATCTCTATAAAAAGTTTAATATAAAATGTTGACGTGACTTAACCGTGACCACACAAAATAAAAACGGATGAGAGTGTATGAGAACTGGGAAGGCAGAAAAGCCAAGTCCAAAAATCATAACATGTTGACAGTAAACTTTTTATCATTGATACGAAGATTCAGGCTTTCGGATGATCAATCAAGGCACATTAGTACAGTAGTAGTGGGTTACTTCACCCTCATGATCTCATGCATTGCAAGCAGTCACAAGGTAGGGTCAGGCATGGTTACCTACCCAAACTTAGGCATGCTTCTCCTGAAAATGACCTTTGGCCACCGCCGTTCATTTCACATACCTTTTGAGAAACAACGTCGACAAAGAGAGAAACCACGGGCTAGCGTGATTATGTTTTCCAACCATTAGCTTATCATATTATGTGACAATTAATGTGTATTTATTAGATCAGTTATTATGATCAGTAGATAATGTCTTATCTGTGGAGGAGAGAGTACTCGAACTTAAAACCCAGTCGAGGCAGAGAAGAGATTAAGCACTAGACGACAAATGGGGAGTTGAAATTGAAACCATTCTGGTCATACAATTGATTTGTACTTATTAGCTAGGTCAAGTATATATTGTAATCAATTGATACTGTTCTATTACTAGAGGAGCCGGATTCATACTTGAAACCTACTATGGATTAAGTAGCTCTAGACTTAAGAGTTAGTTGGTACCGATACTTAACATATCAACTGTTACATGATCTAGCCAACTTGCGTGATAAAAATGAGGCATGTTAACTTGCGAGCTATTTCTCTTTAGTATTATAGAGAGAGAGACCTAATTTTTTGGCATTCAGAAATAAAGATTTGCAATGAGAAAACGTGCAAATATAATCAAGAGTACGCATATTTCATTGGTGGGTTTTTAATTACTAAACACTGCTGGATATCTACTAACAAAGTTTTGCGCAACAGTGGTGTAATTTGAATCACAAGTTCTTCAAAACCCGAATCCCCCCAACTTGTTAAAAAGGAGAGTCATCTATCACATCAGGGAAAGGAACTACCAAATGTTGGGGAAGCAAGTACAGTGGAATCCACCAGATTATTTAACATGAAAAGTTGGTCATGGTGGTTATACTTGAAGCAATCCTTAAATTTGTGGTGGAATGTGGCCTAAAGTTTTTGTTATATGGATGAAGAATCTGATCAATCAGTTTCACTGGCAGTGACTGGTGCCCTAGAATTATATTTCTTCGAATTCTTCCCCATCAAGAACCAGAAAAGTAGTTATGTATAAAATTGTGTGAATTTTGAATATGTTCCCACATCAGGAATCACTATAAACATTAGGCATCAATGTATGGTATCTTGGGCCCTTTAATTGGTTTTGGCTGTTGAATACCTTATTTCTAAGATAGTATGAAACTATTAGTGGTTGATTGCCCTGGTTATGATATTTTTTTTAGTTCATTGCGTTATAGGTTCAAAGTTCAAACTCTCCGCCTTCTCCACTTATTAGTATAGTTTAGAGTAAAAATATCACTTGTATTAAAAAAGAGAGTATCAATTCAAGCTAATTCATGTGTCAGGCTTAACATACACACATTGATCACAAATTTGGCTCAAAATACACTAGATGCGAGGGAAAATGTTGTTGGATTATTTTCCTACTTATGTTACGTTGCACTTGTTAGGAGAAATTTTATGGGGTTTAATGTGGTTCCCTAGTCACTTTATGTACTGCTCACAAGTCTTACTAGATTTGAAATATATTAATTTATTTCCCTTGAATATGAGTGATGTTATTACTTTAATTTAAATATCGGAGAGAGGCCACTTAGTACTACGGTCTAATGGTATTACTCTTCACTTGTAAGTGAGAGGTTTTAGGTTTGATTCTCGCTAATGACGAATTTGAATCACATTATTACTAGCCCATTGTGAGGCTAAGCTTACCCTCTCCCTCTTAGTGTAGATAATATCGTTTGTTCTATAAAAAAAAGTTTGGAGAAGGGGGAAGAATTTGAAAATTTGAACCCCGGACGTAAGAAGATCCTAATTACCTAAACATATCATGTTCCGACTAAGGTAAACTGAGTTTGAGTAACATTGGTCTTAGCTTATTTTAATTATATGAATACCTTTAAATCAACACGTGATGTATATCTCACGTGGAAAATGAAAAGCCTTTGCCCTATAATTAAGTACAGTGAGTTACCTTTCACTTGGGAAGAATATTCTGATCTTTGCAGATTCCAAACTCATGTATATGGGTGATTTTGTTCCCTAGCTAGATGTGTTTAGGTGGGCCCATTCAGATCGGCCCGGTGTGTAATCTTTCGAGTCATTCAACACTAGCTACATGCAATAGCATGGAGAGAGAGAGAGAGAGAGAGAGATTGTGTTGTTTCGTTCTGGCTGCTAGGGTTTGTCCGCGTCTCACCCACTGAAATTTCCTAAAAAAAGCTAGCTAACTTAATGTCGGCAAAAATTTAACTTCAAGTGGATAGGCTTGCAAGAAAAAAAAATTCTTTGCCAACTTTTAGTTTATGTTACGGTGAGACATTTTCTGTGTTGGTGACTTTTTTTTTTTTTAATTTTTTTAAATTTTTATCCATGATAGTAAATTAGTTTGACATAATTGGAATAATTATAAAAGTAAGTGAGAAAATTATAGTCTATGATGCATTATTTTTCGCCAAGTTTATTAATCTAAGTGTCATTTTCGTTTGTGAAAAAAAAAAAAATCAGATTAAGATATGTTCCAGCAACAACCATTCTAAATTGAGTTATATCGTACTTGATAAGTTTTTTCTATTTGTTTTGGTTTTTCTGGAATTTGATCATACCATAGCTAGCTTTTTACCTTGAACATCCCAAAAGATGAGCATTTTAGAAAGTTCATTGGAAAATACTTTAGTTTGTGTAGTCTGTCTAAGAATGGTTAATGTTAGTGCATAACAGTTCAAGAATTAAACTATAGAAAAGATCTAACCTATCTACCAATTGTTAATGTTGACGAGTGCGATAATAATTGGGTTCGTCAGTTTTGCTTTTGCCTTGAAGTTGGAGTTTTAAGGAATTATCTGTGAAGAGCCCTCAAAAGAAAAGGAAAAAAAAATCTAGAGCATGTAGTTAACTAGTAATAATATCTCCTTAATACATTAATTGAAATAAGCTCAATTAATTTAAAGCTAATACAAAGCTAGCTACATCAGATAGCTACAGAGCTTTAAGGGAACAGAGATACTGAAAGACTGGGAGATTAGAGGGGGATACATAACACAGATACGCCCATGGCTCCTACGCCTTAGAGCACAGTTAATTAAACCAACACACAAATTAAACTTCAATTAGGGCAAACTTAAAACAGAAGGAACTATGCTTATCTTGAAGACTTAAAAACCTTATAACATGTGCACGTCCCTTCAATTTTGGGTTCAAACTTTGGTGGAGAAATCATCATCAATGGCAGCTTCCTTGGTTTTTTCTGTGTTTTCAGCCATGACAATTATATTTTGAACCACTTCAATCATGTCATTTGTAATGTCCACAGTTGGATTCAGAATCACTGCAGGACTCAGTTCCGGACACACCAAAGTATTGATCTTCATCACATCAATAATGTGCTCCGATAATTCTTGAACTTTTGGCTGATCTTCCAGGAATTTCTTTGCATTCTTGTAGACTACGTAAACCACCATTTGAACAACCCCGAAGAGGAAGCCCAGCATGTTTGGAAACTGTTTGTCCGATAAACCAAGAGGAACACAAAAGATTAATATAATAATATATAGAGAAAGTTTCAAATTAAAGGGATAAAATTAATATAATTCTTCACGCCTGCATGTTACATGCATGTAACTTGTACATGTAAGCTTATATATGTAAACTACCAAGGTTCACTTACAGCTATGTAGTAGTCCTTGATCAGAAAACCATAGAAGAACCATGCGACTGCACCTAATGTTAGGAAAAATGATAACGGAAATGGCATGAACTCAACACTCTTGGTCCGTATTACTTGTCTCTGCACAAATTTACCAATGTCATCTTAAGAAATTAATTTACCCCTGGAAGAAACAAAAACCTTCTTTGGAAGTACTACCTCTTCCAAAATGATATTACAGCACGGTTAGTTGAGATGTTACAAATAGGTAAGATTTGTTTTAGGTCGAAGTTGCTAATTACCAGGACACCAAGAGGTGCGACAAATACGCTTAGGCTGAACACAAGACAAATCCATGCCACAATCTTAAAACGTGTTTCACCTGTGGCTAGAAAGCGAGTCAAAACAACCATCATGCCGTAACTGAAAAGGTTCAGCAAGAACAGAAGCATCGCGGTTGAGATCTGCAAGTGCCAAATAAAACCCATATGTAAGCTTCAAACTAGAATAATGAAAAACATTTGAAGACTGTTAGTGTTCTAGACAACCAATACATACCCTGGCCTTCTTAGGGGCATAGAAAAGGAAGAGGGAAATGTAAATAGTCTCTATGACGCAGCCAACCGAGTTGATTGTGAGGACAAGAGTGGCATCCTCTTTCAGCTCTTCCTTAAGGAGGGCATAGTATATGTACATCATTGAACTCAAGAGCCCAATTACATATGGAAGTGCTTGAAACCCTTCAGTTGTTTTTTTCTTGTAAACTGTATAAAAAGTTGGCCTGCAATTACAACCATCGTTGTTCTCATTAGCAAGGACGTACGCATACAAAAATTTGAAAATTTTCCATGGAGTAGTTAATACATTGGCCACTTACACTGGAGCAAGAAAGACCAAAAGGGAGATGATATTGCCTACGACAAAAGAATTGAAAAAGGGACAAGGTAAAAAATATATTAGTCTTGGCAAATTATAATTTACCAAAAATTGGTTTGTAATTAAACTTGAAATCTTAAAGAGAACTTATTTAACACATACTACAAGCAATATTATGTAGCGTGCATTAATTAGTTGTGACCATTGATCAGTTGGTGAAAAAGAAAAGGAGGCAGAAGGGACACATGAGCTACAATACCTAAGAGGCCAAAGGCCAAAGTCAAAGTGTGGTGAAGTGCCATATCCTTGGATTACAACCAAAAGATTGGAAGGCTCTCTTTGTTTCACTCACTCTATGATCCCTTGCTCACGCAGTGACAACAAGAGAGTTTTACTGCACAACTGCTATCTTATACTTCTCAACACAAGACATGCTTAGAAGCAAAGGGTGTGATCTATTTATACAAAGAGGAGCTGGGAGATCGAAGGGTCACGAATTTGAGGGATATCAAGTTGCATGCAAAAAAAGTGCGAAGCAATATCATTGTAACACTCTAGGGTTAACTTTCCAGTTGTTCATTTGGGCTTTTTGACGTTTACATAATCCAAACAGCTTTTTTAGCTAGCCCCTATTGCCCTATATTTTCCCTACTTAGTCTTTTCTCTCCTAAACGTGAACGGCCTCACACCGGTTAAACCCTAGTGCAACTACTACTCCTGGTACGTACAAAAAAAATCCCTGGGGTCCCACTAAAGTTTCTTTCTGATGTGTCACCCACCAAGTGGTTTAATGGTTACAACTCATAGTTCATTTCTAGGGGCTTCCTTGCTCTTTCTTAGGTGGCTCCTTGACTTCTTCAACACAAATTGTTTGTTGGAATTTCTTACTCAACAAATCAAAATTAATCGCATACATTAATTAGTCAATATATAGTTAAGTGATCTCTTAGTTGTTTATTTGAGTCTATTCTGAATATTATAAAATTCTTTTGCAAAATAATATACACTGTGCCGAGGGACCAAACTGGGCATAGCTAGTGGCATAGGAGCCGACTCGGCATCAGCAGCTTCATGCCGCATTGGAGTGATCCAACATGTGGCTCTGCACGTTCCATCGCTCCTCCGTTCATTTCCAATACTGATCGTGAAACACCAGCTATTGAGTTCTAGAGTTCGAAGTGGAATATTTTATTTGCCCCTTCATGGGAAAGAAAGCAGGGATAAAAACTATTGTTGATTTAACTGATTAGAACCGGTAATAATGGCTGGTATAGATTTTCCCTGCCGTCTTTTTACTACAAAAATGAACGATATACACTGAACTGCAACGCACTAGATTGAAGTTACATATCAAGACCACTTGCTCAGTCCTTTGTAGGAATCTAGAGGGTTTGAAATTATTTCATTCACCCAGAATCGCACTAAGGAGCTTTTTGATGTGTAATCGCACTTGATATGTACGTAGGGCTATCCGGAGATATCATGGCTCATTTGGCATAAAGAAGCAATCCGACGGAAAAGAATAAAGCTCAGAATCAGGACGGATCCCATGCTTTCTTACCCATACAAGATACAACTTTTCATGTTGACCCTGTATATCCGTCATACTGAATTCGTAAAACCCTAATCCTCTATAATATCCTGTGTACTCCATGTTTTAGCAATATTACCAGGTGACGTGCCAGTCATGTGCACCGGTTTAATCTTGGTTAGCAAAGTTGAGTAGTTAAATAAGGAAAGTTCACATTGCCAAGAAACCCTATTGCTCATCCAAAATACTAATTTTGTTTATCTTGACAAAGTTTCCAAAAGAGTAATGTTAGGAAGTCTAAATTTGTAGACTACATTAGCAAATTAAATGAGGTGTCACCAATAAAAAATGAGCACTTTTATCAACGATTAAGTAATAATTCAATCATCAACTTCTATATCATTTAGTTCACAAAATTTAGTCTACGAAGTTAGTCTCCCTAGCATTGCTCTTTTCAAAAAGAAGAAAAATGTTGGTGAGTTTATTCTTCAGGTGGGTTTGAAAATCCAAAAACGTCATACAATCACCAATTTTTATGTCATTTAGTTTACAAAATTTAGTCTACAAATTTAGTCTCCATAGCATTACTCTTTTCAAAAAGAAGAAAAATGTTGGTGAGATTATTCTTCAGGTGGGTTTGAAAATCCAAAAACGTCATTAGGATGAGATCGACTATCACGATCAAACCCAAATAATCTCCACGCCAGCCAAAATCATGAGCAAACCAGTCGAGTTTCAAATGACTTTTTGATAACCGTTCAGGTTCAGTATTGCCATCACCAATACCATCGATATTGTTCTTAACTTAACCACCTATTGCTAGGTGTTAAGCTTTATCAGAAAAAATTTTGGTAACATTAGGGCTAGAAACTCTCATTTATTAATTGTATGTTATTTTGTCATATGCACGATGTGGCATTCTATTCTTGAACACGCCCCTTCACGCATGACCTTAATTATATGAGGTTACAAGAGAAACCAATTCCTACATTGGGAACATATCAAGTTATTATACCCGACTTAGCATAGCTTTTCAAAAGGCCAGTCAACAGTCATTCATTAGAGCCAATGCAAATTTTTGAATGCCGAGTCATTTAATATCCTTAAGTTGGAGCTACCACAATTTTTCAAGATCCCAACTCATGACGTTTCGAAAGAATAGCCTGATTTGATACCAGGATAAACTTTTAGGCCCAACATGATTCACCGCTAATATCACCAATATTGTCCTAACTTAACCACTTATTTGCTAGGTGTTGTGTTTTATCACAAAAAGTTTCGATGATATTAGGAATGTAAATTCTCATATATTAATTGTATATTATTTTATCATACGCCCGATATGAGATCCTATTCTCCAACGGTTTTTAAACAAAAATGCTACAAAACCGTCCATGGTCAAATCCTAAAACTCAAACCTGGGCGGTGTAAAACAAATCACATTTAAGTACAGTAGGTACATATGAAATTTTTGGATGGAGCAGTGAAATGCATAAAGATAAGAACGAACATTAACTACGAAAGCATTTTGTTAGGGCAACACTGGCAACAACAATAATTGGCAGAGATGGCCCATAGGTAAGGCGAACAACGTGCTTAAGGCCTCACTTAAAATAGGCCTCTTATTATCTTTATACCCTTATTATATATTTTAAATTTTTTCATCCTTCATCAGACAAAAATGCTACTTCAACCATATTTTTTATACCACATTTGCACCACATTTTTAACGGAAATGGACATACATTTATTGGTGGGTTATACCTTTATTAGAGAGATAGTATAAACGTGGTATAAAAAATATGGTAAATGTTGCATTACTCCTTATCATATTCTTGATTAAAATGAAAAAAAATCCCATATTCCCAAGAATTCTATCAAAGTCTTTTATGACAAGACTCTCACACTTGCCATGTTGTACATGTAAAACGCAAGTTGAAAGACAACATCGGTATGGTTACTAATGTGTCATTTTAGCTAACAAAAGAGTTTGTGATAGACTACCAGTAGGTAGGAGTAGCCAACTTCAAAATCCATGAAAAGTCCTTTTTTTTTTTTTTCATATTTGACGAATTTTTAACCCTAACATATGGACAACACTAATCGAATGACGTGAAACACTTATGGCTGTTGGGTTTCACACATCCACCAACCTGACTCTAATACCATAAAAAGTTAAAGAGCTCGATTCGAAGTACTTTTAAAAGGGTTTAAAGCATTTTTAGTAAAAATATTTTTGGAAGCAATCATCAGCAAAAATACAAGTGCTTCCTGAAACACACCTGAAGTCTTTCCTATAAAAGCACTTCAAGTGCTTTTGGAGCAAAAAAACATTTTTTTATAAGTGCCTTCAATTATTTTAAACACTTCCAAACAAACCCAAAATTCCATCATAACACCAGTTAACAACCTAACTCTCTCACCTTCACATCCTCGCAAAAAAAGCCTCCGATTAAGTGAACACTTAGCGTTCCAATCCATTATATATAAAGAGAATGGAAAAGGTGAATAGTGATTTGGTGTCACCATGCTTTAACAAAAATATTTGGACAAAAATGCCCTAAAAAAAAAAAACTTCAAAGGCATTCCAAAATAAATACATCAAATAAGGTAGGGGCATTTTCATCATTTTAACAATATTTCTTTAATAATTTATTTTTTGGTGCTCTTTTTTAATTAGTACCTTACAATAAGCTAGCAATAATGTGATTCAATTTCTTTATTTTTAAACACATTCAAAACATATTAAGAGGCGTGTAATGCTGGTTATAACAAATGTTTTTCGCACACGGATAACAATGTGGTAAGTTATCAAATGATTTTTTTTATTTTTTTATTTTTAACAAACGATATTATCTACACTAAGGGGGAGAGAAGTGGGCTTAGTCTCACAATGTGCTAGTAATAATGTGATTCAATCAATTATTTATTAAATATTATTTTCTCTATTTTTAAACACGTTTAAAGCATCTTACGAGGTGTGTAATGCCAGTTATAAAAATGGTCTTTTACATACAGATAATAATGTGATTAAATTAATTGTCAAATGATTTATTTTTTTTAAATAAATGATATTATCTACACTAAGGGGGACGGGGTGGGCTTAGTCTCACAATAGGCTAGCAATAATATGATTCAATCAATTGTTTATTAAATATTATTTTCTCTATTCTTAATATAAATTCTATAGAGACCGATTTTATTATGTGAATTCAGCTGTTTTAATTGGTTTATAAGGGGTTTCTTTTAGGATGATCTAAGATTATTCATTTACTTCAAATATTCGACTTTCCTTTTGTCAATTTATGCATATAAATACATTTAAAACATATAAGTCGCGAGTAACACGCCGTGATTCAAAAAATGTCTTCTACACGTGCATGAGCGCGTGCATGAAGGCTAGTATTACATAATATAGGTTTGTCGGCGTAAAGAAAAGTTTATTGGTTATAGATTTTGAAAATTGTCCATTATGTTCGTCGGCACTCTCCTAACACTATTAAATTAAGCGGTGTGCTATTCACACACTTCATTTTACTTCTTACACACCCCTTGATAGTTTCTGTCCGTTGATCTTCTTCAATTCATCCGATCCAACGACCGAAAATTAAAAAAATATGTGAGAAGTAAAATGGGATGTGTGGATATCACACCCCTAAATTAAAAAGGGTCTATGAGACGATTGCTCCGATACTGTAAGCATTGATAAAATAAAACACAGAAAGATCCCACTACAAAAATATCCTACTCTTGATCCTATCCAAGTCGAAAATGGTCCCATTTTTATTTTTGTATTTTTATTGAGAATGAAAGAAATTTCTATTTTTTTTAAATAGTTATTGCATGCTATCTATCTTATATAGTTTTCTTTTCTTTTTTTTAATAGGCCATCTTATATTATTATAGAATGCAATTCTAATTTAAACTTTTGAATATTGTATAAAATTGTTTAAATGCATAAGAGTGCATATGTCGTTATGCACTGGATATTTTGGAAGAAGAGAACTATATAGATGTCAAATTAGGCGTAAGTTTAACAACTGAAATCACTAGAAGAGACTGCATCCACCTCAAATCACTACAAGAGTTCTGACCACTCGATGCAAGGGCATCCACTACAAAATTCACCTCTCTAAAAAATGAGAGAAGCAGATTGATTGAAACTTGCAGGCCAACCTCTGAATATTGAACAAGATCGAGCGTGTCCTCCAAGGAGCAAAAATTAATGTCTCCATTGATCGAATCAATAAGCGTCTTTGAATCTTCCTCCACTTTCAGGAAATTTAGACCTTTCTGAAAGGCTGCTCCAAGACCTTCTTTCCTTCAGCAACCGGAACATTCGCAACACCAATCTTCCTGGCGCTAGCCAGAATCGGAGATCCAGTCTGAAGCCAAAGTACGAACCCACAAGCAGCTTGCGATAGTTATTGCCAATCACCAGATTACAAACCCATCCAAGATTACAGACCCATCAGTATCAACTTGAAAGCAGGATAATCCGGAGGTTTCCAACCGATCGCAGGAGGAACAGATTTAACTCCTTTAGAAGAATTACAATCGCGATAGTTATTGACAATCACCAGAGCTTTATGAAAAACCCTAGAAACAATAGAAAGTTGTTTATTAAACGGCCAATCGTTCCGATCTTTCCACAACTACCAGAAAATCATAAGAGCAAGGGAAAGAGGAGACAAGCCAACATCCAAGTTAGAATTGGCATCAAGATTATCAAGCCAATGAATCAGATCACCCTGTCCAACAGGATTAACTGAAGAGGGGCAATGGTTCAAATCTGCATTGCAACAGGGTATCTTAAAAATAAGTGATTACGCACTCATCTTCCAGGTTACATATATGGCAGCAAGAGCTCTCCCAAGGACGAACTTGCTCTCTTTCGTATTGAGTCTCTTTCGAATAAGAAGCCAAGCAAATAACTTACTTTCAGAGGAATGCATGACGTCCACACTTTATTCATGTGAGTAGTGTTAAAAAACATAGTAGTAATCCGCACAATCGATATATCTGCTGATTTGATGGTGAATTTATCTTTAGTTTTGGGAACCCCAAACAAAGCTCCAGAGGAACGGATATGGCTTTAATAATATCAACAATATCATGAGGCACCAAGCCATTAATAAAGCTTATCATATTAACAAGTTAACACAATTGTAAAACTTAAGAAAAAAAGATTTAAGTAAAACTCGTTATGTGATCATTACACGTAAAGATTTTCCGCCCTGTATTATTGAATTTTTTTTATACATGATTGTAACTATTGTTTATAATTTTCTCTTACGTAATGCAAGGAACAATGTCATATATATTGTCATACTTGTCGTCTATGGAAGAATATGGTTGAATTGAATACACCAAAAGCTTGTTACCGAAAAAAAAAAAAGAATACACCAAAAGCTGGGAAGGTAGCGTACATGCAAACGTGGCAACAAGCACTACCAGTTATGCTCCTAATGACAGCAATAGAACCAATATGTGTACAACATACAAAAACATACCTAAAAACAAAGTCTAGTGCTACCTCTATTATACGACTTTAATTGGTTTCTATGTATTCTTTAGGTTAAACTCAATGTATTTTTCGAAAGAACGAGAAAGATTGCTAAGGAGATTCGATTTCTCCTGATCTTTAAATATACATGTTAAATTGTAACTTAGGTTAATCATACATGTTAAACTATTACGGGCGTATTTTTGGTGGAAAAAGAGCATTGGTCTCTGGACATTTCAGCGGATGTTGATACATCCATTATTGTATCATTTGTGTTGAGACCTAGAATTTGAAGAAATTTTTTATTGTGACCGGAATACGAGTGGTACACCATGTGTTTTTATAGAAGTAGTGGGAAATTTTATTTTTTAAGTTATTAACTTTTTAATACACATATTCCACCATTTGTATAGTAACATATGGTGTACCGTTTGGATTTACATGGCTTAGAGTGAGAGACTAGCGAATTTAGTCTATGGGGATTTACTTGGGTAAGCGATTAGCTTCATTTGTCTGATTAGGCTAACGTGGCATTGTTTTTGGCGATGTTATTCGTTGTTAACTTAGTGATTGTATTAAATGCATATCAGTATAGTTAGTTCATAAATTCATTATACAACACTATTTCACAAACACTAAACTTGTTTTTTGGAAAATATTTATTTGCGTCCTTAATTAAATAAATTTATTTCCATGAAAATTGAGTGTTAAATTGAATTTTTGTTCTAGTACTTTTTCTTATGTACGTACATAATTTTGAATATATACATGGTTATATTATAGTCCTATGTACACTGATATATTATCACTATACCTATGCATATAAATTAATCTACCTGTAAAATTGTGTACCTGTTCAAAATAATGTACCAGGACAAAAACCAAAATCCAATCCGAGGCTTGCTGGTTTCAACAATGGGTAATGATATAGAGATTAAATTTGTAAATAAAATCTTGTAAACCACATGACATGGAAGTTGATTGGATTATTACTTCAGCGTTGATTAACATGCTTATTTTTATTGGTGATACATCATTTAGTTTGCATATTTAATCTACAAATTTAGTCTATCTAGCATTACCCTTCAACAATTAATGAATAAAGCAATCTTGTCCGATGATGAAAATCTAGGATTTCAATTAATGCGCTCATAAACCAAAATCCCTTCTTTCTCTTCAGCTTAAATTAAGACCAAATTTTATTTCATAAACGGCCAAGAAACATACATAATTACTGTGAAGACCGTTATTCCCTAGAAAGAACAAGAGGAGGCTAGTCTAAACATGAACCAGCCTCATATGCTTACACAAAGATAAAGGAAAATTAAACATCATGGAAAACTAAAGACGCACCAAAAGGACATATGTACACGATGATACATATGCATCATGACGTCCAAAACATTTATATAGAGCGATCGAGCTCGATTGATTCAGGTACAAGCAGGCAAACGGCAGATGATAAATATTCAAACTTCACATGTAACTAGTTGGCCTGGCATGGATGGTTCGATGATCTTCTCGTTGCGGCATGTTTGTGCATGCACATGTTGGTCAGTGTTAAGCTCAGAGTTTTGATGATCATCAGTACCATTGGCATCCGAGGTTACAGGTGCTTGGACTTGTACCTCCACCTCAGGAGTAGTAGTTAAAATTGTGATTTGCTTTACAACATCAGCCTTGTGTTCTGGTAGCTTTTCCTCCACAATGGTTTTGGTGTTCCTGTACTTTGTATAGAGGGCCATCTGAACCACCCCAAAGGAGAAACCAATTATGTTTGGGGTCTGCAAATGAAAGGATCATGTGATTAATTAATTAAAGTCAACGGATATATTCTTATACAAACAATATTCTACGTTAAATTCATATGAGGAAAATTCAAAAACTTGAGTGCATATGGGATGCGAATATATCAAAATAAATTGCGATAAAGTAACCTTATTAAATTTTGTGAACAATATATTGTAGCTTCTTAAATAGTTCTTGTTGCTTTCATATATGTCACTAAATGAAACTTGGCGTAAGAGGGTGATCCATTAAGGGACAGTGTTTGCATAACAAATGATTGATTTTTTTTCCATTTCCTTATAATCAGCATATGCCTTTTAATTAAATTATTCTATTATCTAGTACACTTTTAACCTTTATAAGGTTATCACGGCCTTTTTTTTGTTTGCCACGATATAAACCAGTTAAAGCTTGATGTAATCAAGCTAGCGTTATACATGCGTGGTGGCACACATTGACATATAATCACCAGATTTTTCTATTTTAAAAATCGTCAAAAGAAAGTTATTCCACAATTAAGGACAGGTTAACCGATACACCTAGCTTACTAATTAAACAGGAATAGCCGTAAAAATAATAAATATTAGTTTTATTATACACAAATAAAATGACTTACTGCAACATAGAGATCCTTGAGGAGTAAGCCATAACAGAGCCACATAACGGCACTTAGGGTGAGGAAGAAGGATAAATTAAACGGCATGAACTCCACGCTCTTGGTGCGGATAACCATTCTCTGTAACACACAATCAAATCATGCATATATTAATATCTTAATGCATATAGATTGAGATTATGTTAAACCTTTAAGGATTTGATTACGGTACTTGATTAATCAATTACCATGACGCTTAAAGGTGCTGCAAAGACACCGACAGAGAAAGTCACACAAACCCATCCGAGAACTTCGACGCGGGTCGGCCCTTGTGACAAGAAGCGAGACAGAAGAAGAATCAAGCAAAATCCCCCGAAGTTCACCAGTAAAAGCAGCCTCAGAGTAGACACCTGCAACCAAATTTAATTTATTAATTCTAATTAAGTCCTTTATATAAGTCATATTCTACATGGAATTCAGCTAAACTAATCGAACTGCGAAGGTGGCACTACTCACCCTCGCTTGCTTAGTTGCATATGTAAGGTAAATTGCAATATAAATGGTCTCTATGACACAACCGAATGAGTTGATGGTGATGAGAAGGATCACATGAGACTTGAGGAATGCATAGTATATCCATATCATTGCACTGAATAGTGCAAACACATATGGAACTGATTGAAATCCCTCCGTCGATTTCCTTTTATACACCCTCCAAAATGTCGGCCTGCATCACCCAAAACATTAGTCGAAGTTAAATAACTACTTAAATCTCGTTAATTGCCTCATTATCCCTGAAATAAATAACAAAGAAAAGAAACTTACAGCGGAGCTAGAAAAACGATGAATGAGACAATGTTGCCTGTTTAAATTGAACATCGTAAGAAGAAGAGAAGTTAGTTTCTATTGAAGAAAAGTAGAATAAGGAAAACTAAAGAGAAACGATTTAGCACTATTCAGTTTATTTCCTCCCCTTATTCAATCCAAAGATCACAAATAAGTAGGGGTGTGCATGGGAAGAAAAGGGGTGAGCGGAATGCTAATATATTGTTATACCTAGAATGCCAAAGGCAAAGGCCAATGGATGGTGAGAAGTTGATGCAGTCATGGTAGCTGGAGTTCTCTCTTTGGAGATGTGTAGCAACTGAAACTGAAACTGAAGGAACAGGGTTTTGCTATGAAGCTATATAGCTTAGCCCTGTATCCTCTTATATCTTTCTGATATTCCGTCTTTGCCACGAGATCCTGAATACAAAGGGTCCTTGGTATTTATAGAGAGAAGTTGACGCTATGTTGTTGCATGAAGGCTGAATTGTGATGATTACTTTATTAGCTTTAGCAGTAGGTGGCTCTAGTACAGAAAAGCCAAGCACCCATGACATTAGAACAAGCATATTTGTGAATGACAACTCAACAAATGTGAGTCGGTATTTTTAACTATTGTGCAACACACTTACGTTACATATTTGGAAAGGTTAACTTCCTTAGCTCCTCTTTCACGTGACACCTCCTAAGCCACTTCCTTTTTCGGTTTATCACTTTCTATTGCTTTTAGCTGTTTCTCTAGGAGTACTCCGGCTCTTTGGCTAGCTTTGGCAGTACTTTCAAGCTCATTCAACCGCCAAAACCTCTCAATATTCCCAGAAACTTCTCAATAAATTTTCTTCTATCACGCTTGTTGATTACTTTATTGATCGCATCTCTCATAGTAGTAATATAATAGCCTCAATAGGATTCTCAAGTTTTAGTCATTAACTAATTATATATGACATACGACATTAAAAATTTGTGAAAATATGACTTTAGCCCTTCAAACTTAATTTTCTTTATATAAAACCCTACATAACTTTTTTACTCAAAGAAAACCCAATGATTAGGATCCACATAAACAAATTCATTAACTTCATATTAATTCACACATTTTACATTTTTCACATGCCTAAAATACCCCTATTACATACTTGATGTAGACAATTAATTGTAAGGAAATAGTAAATGATTTTGTGACAAGAAAAAAAAAAGACATTAATGTTCAAAATTTATTGCATGTTAATTTTTTAGAAAGGTATTGAATTTTCATAAAACTATTTGATTTAGTTTTTTCACCCTACTCTTGAATACTTTTGAATTTATCCCTTTTTTTATTAATATATTAGAACATTGTATTTCATTATCTACATGCACATTAATTTACCTACGAACAATTATACCATGGGTGTAATTCGATGTATATTAAGAAGAAATGTAGTTCGATGTATGGTATTAAAAATAGTATGTTACACCCATGTTTATACAACAATAAAACGTGCCTAACATATCTAACAATACATGAAAAATAATTTACCTACCAATTAATATGGATAAAATTGCTACAAAATATATCACGAAAAAAAAAACTACTTTTCTAGTTTGACATAGATACGGTTAATGCAAACACTTTTTTCATTTTATTTCACTTTTTCTACTACTTTTAATTTGGCATAAATTTAGGAATTTGGAAAAGGGACCATAAAGTATGAGTGGCATGAGTGTAAATAAATTGTATTAATAGGTCAATAGTGTTCCTATATGTTTGCGAATTTTAAATTTGGGCTTAAATTAGATCTTTAAAAATAGATGGGTTTTTATCTTCAAATAATGAATTGTAAGGGCCAAAATCTAAAGCACCCAAAATTTCTACCTGGTTAAACAGTAACGAAGGTTGAAATTATGTCCAAATATGAATGGATGTAGTTTTCGTTGAAAATTGTTCATTTAGAAATTTCTGAAAAATCTAACCATAAGTTCTCTCAATAGGAGCAATAGGGCTGTTATGATCATTATTGAACTTATTCAAGAGGTGAAATATAACCATATCAAAGGTTGAATCCATCATTAGAAGAATTATGACAAAAAAATAGGATATGCATTGAAGAGAAGCAAATGAAAGACTTTTATGAAAACTATCGTAGAGTTGAGAGTGAAATTTTATTATGTACATGTCATATCATGAATTAGTACTGCATACAATCTCCAAAAACAATCAATTATTTCCATATAACAGTTGGAATATTGTTTTCGATATAAGCACCGACTATTGCTCTTAAAAAAAAAAAAAAAAGTGAGAAAGGCTTTGAACTTGCTTTTCTCAAGCAATTTTCATTTTACAGAGTTTTTTTTTTTTTTTTTTTTTTTTGAGTCAAGTGATAGCGTTAGTAAGTTAAATGTTAGATTAGTCACTGATGGAGTTCGAACCCACACCGTCATGCAAGGGCACAACACATTTTCACCATTGTGGTAAAGGGCCACTTGCTTTACAGTTAGATGAGAGGTCGATGTAATCAGTAATTAAATATGATACCTGTAACATTACTCATAATAATTTTGCACATTTTGATATTAGCCTCACAATTGGTTAGCAATAATGTTTTTCAAATTCGCCTTTGGCGAAAATCGAATCTAAAACCTCTCACTTACAAGTATATAAAAAAAAATCAAAAAATCAAAATTAAAAAAAAAAAAAACCCCACTAGACTATAGTAATAAGTACTCACTTACTCATATGGCTCGTTTGGATGTGTTTTTAAAATGACCAAAAATGCTTTTAGAGAAAATGTTTTGGGTTTCAAAAACACTTAAAGTGCTTTCTGTAAGAAGCACTAATTATTTGCTTCTTCCAGAAAACACTTTAAGTGTTTTTTTTTTCAGGATTTACTTGTATCTTTAATAAGGATTGGTTCTAAAAATATTTTCACTAAAAACGCTTTCGACTATTTTAAAAGTACATTCAAACGAGAAATTCACCACTGTAGAAATATGTCAAGCCTAAGGAGTAGTTCAAATCATGACATCTGTGAAGCAAACCTTCTTTTTGTCTTTTGGTGGGCGATTATAGCATAGAAAAAAAAAATGGTATTGCGCTCCATCTCATATAGCTTTTGACCATCACGCCCGAACAGGGGATTCAAAGTGGCCATGTTTGGATTGCTACAAATGGCAGCATTTGATCTCATGACAAGTATATATATCTACCTGTTTACGTAAGTATATGAGGGCATTTTCTCATTATTATCAAGTGATGGTAATACTTATCATCCTATTATTATTGGATGAATAAATTTTAAGATTTATGTCTACCCACTACATATATCTCGAAATTTAAACTTATTTAACGGTTATAAATAGAGTGGTGAGCATCGTCGTCGTCGTCATCACCATCATCATCATCATCATTTGAGAGAGAGGAACAAAAATATTTCCTAATTATATTGCTAAAACACCACAATCGCCCTTTGAGTTCCTCCATGAGGTTAAATGTTGTATAAATATGGGTTTGTGAATGGTTGAATACAGAAAAACCTAAAAATTGGAAATTTAGATTTAATAAGAAGTTTGTGTGATTGCATTTTTTTGTGGTTTTGAAATGTAAAGATGGACTGGGAAGTGGTAAGTGTGGGGTTTAGAACATGGTCCACCTGAAAAAGGATAAGATTTGTGAAGTATATCGGTGATCATGGTATGATTAATTAAGATTAGCAAGCTTAATGTACCTCCTATATCTGTGATTAGTAAAACAATTATTGCCCCATCGTGTTATTAGTTTGAGGAAAGTATTGGTGAAGATATCTTTCTTATGACAAGCTCATCAGGTGATTAACGTTGGTGTGCTAGGATGTGATGTGATCGTCATTTTATTTTATTTTATAACTATAGCAATCCTTTGATTAATTCCAATGTAGTAGTACTGCTCTAATTGACCTGCACTTTTCCAATCAAATTTTAGTCCTTAAGAGATCCTAACGTTATACAGACACGAGGACGTACGAACAGGGGAGAGACATGGAAAGATTCCGAGAACAGTTTGTTTACCTTAACTGTTTGCACTTGACAGTTTAGGTCATCTTCAACCAAATGGTTCAGAGGATCGAAAATAGTTTGAAAACTGTCTCCAACCGAGGATTAGGCCAAAGGGTTCGTGGGTCCTACGGGACAAAAAAGGGCCAAAGGGCCAACTAGCTGGCCCAACCCAACCAGCTAGCCAGCCCTAGGCCAGGCCACAGATTTGAATGCAACGGCTAGCTGTTATTTTTTATTTATTTATTTATTTTTATAGTTTTTTCTTCTTCTTTTTTACAATTTTTTTTTAAAAAAAAATTAAAATTCTATTTTTTTCCCCTATAACTTCCATTAAACAACATTAAATTTAATTTGTAGTTTTTAAATTTAAGTTGTAATTTTTAAATTTAAGTTGTTGTAGTTTTTTAATTTAAATAATAAATTATGTTTAGCCCTTTGGCCCTCGGTTGGAGATGTTAAGCAATATAATCATGTACTGTTCATTAAAATATTAATTTTTTGGAAAATCAGAGGACTAAAACAAGCCATCGGATGGTCCTTCGAGTGAAGATGACCTTAATTACCTAGTACATGAGCCTAAGTTTTTGAGAGAAAAACGATAATTTTATTGAAGACACTTATTGTTCAGTGTTCAGTGGCAAGGTTATAGAAGGTACACTAAGCTAGCTACACGGTTACACCATTAGCTTTCCTAAAAACATGTTACGCTGGTAGTTTTAATTGTATGTACATCATAATTAGCAAAGCATGCACTATGAATCAAACTATAAATTCACGAGAAATTATTTGGTGTTACCGTATTACCACAACACTCATGCTACCGCTGTTGGAAACCTGTCATCTGTTCTTTATTTTTGAAGCTGAATTTAGAACCTATTTTAATATAAAATTAAAGATAAAAACGCCAGAAAAAGGAGAAAGAAAAAAAAAGGACCGCCACCCCAATAGCCCGACTCACTAAAGCAGAACCCAACCCGCAGTGCCTCTTTCCGCCGCCCTGCCCCCCCTCCCTTCTCTTTTCCTTACTCTCGGGTATCTCCTCATCCTTTCCTCTCTCATTTATCTTCTTTTTTCTTTTCATGTAAATTTTAAATTCAATCTGGAAAACAATTTGATGTCCTTAACTTGAAACTTTTGAAGATTGAAGAGTAGGCAGATCGATCATTCACAAATAAAGCCTTATAAAGATTCAATTGCACATATGTCCGAGAAACCATTATCAAACAGATATGCGAGACGAAGAAGGAGAAAAAAAGGGAGGGACGAAAGCAAGAGATGGTTGTCGGGTTGGAGGGTGGGGTCGACTATGGTGAGAGATTTCCAAACTTCCTCATACGGTGGACGGTGGTTTTTTTTCTCTATTTTCTCCTTTTCACTTTGTTTAAGTGATAAAATTGATTCAAGTCCAGCTGTATAAACAATGGACAGATGACCAATTTTTAATGAAAATACCACAACTGATGGAATAATACCGTACTACCTAATAATTTCTGATGAATTACTGGTGAAATGGTTCAAATCACTCTTCCAAAATTTCTGAGTGAATTCCAAAATTAGAGTGAATTACTGGTGAAATGGTTAGGATTCACTTACAACACATATACAATTATTACTGATCATGCTAAAGTTTAAAGTTCATTTTCCAGGGTATAGCTAAATATTGTACACATCTTATATTAACTAGATAACAGTATTATGTCTACGTTGTCACTTGGTATATATAATTTTTTTTTTTTTTTGAGATGATAAATGCGATAATTCTTAATCAATGACTCACACTTCTTATCAACATAATTTTATTTAGTAAAAGAAAAGCAAATATCTCAACCCATGCATCTAGACTAAACTACTTCTATAGATCTTATAATTAACCTAACTGATTTGTTTGTAGTACATATGGTGTTTTGTTTCACCATGGATGTTGCCCGCAGTCATAGCACTCAATTTTGTTTTTGTTTCGGTATTTTCCTTGAATATAATTTACACAAAGACAGATGGTGTGTGATAAAATTGAGAGATTTTTTAGTGTACCAAAAATATTGTCCGGTGTAATGAGTATCATAATATAAGTGAATGAACACTTGAAAAAGAAAAAAACTTGCTCGCACTTATATTATGACACTTGATATACCAAGTCATATTTGTAATACACTAAAAAATTACTCAATAAAATGGGGTGACACCATTTAAACTTAGCTAGGGCCACTCCTCTCGTTTTCGTGTTCTCGAAGAACCGATACGTGGGCATCTCTCATTGTTTTCAAAGCAAAAAGTGTTTTAACTGACGTAATAGCTAGCCATACCCTAATTACTAACTAATTGATACAATTGGTTCTTTTCTAAATGGTCAAATCTGCATGCACGTCGCAGGGTCTAGGTAATATTCCACAGATTCTGCTATATTCCTAACTCTGATTTGATTGCCTTTCGCTTGATATATTTACATTGTGTGTGAATGATTAATTAGAAAGAAAAAAAAAACAGTTTTAGAGAAATTTTTAGGTGTATTTAAAATACTCGTTATATTGTATATTTTAATATGTTATAATATAAGTATGCATATGATAAATATCTATCACATTTACTATATATCTATGAAAAAAGTAAGGATTTTTATATGTTATAATATGAGTATACAATATGAGACACATAGCATATATCAATGAAAAAAGTATACATATTATAATTTAAATAAATTATAACATCACGAGATCGTGTTCTTGAAAATTAAAATCTCTCAATCCTCTTGGTCTTAGCTCTACTAGTGGTATATATCGCCTGTTTTAAATAAATATTTTAATTCTTCTGAATGCTATTGTGTTTGTAGGGAAACATCTGGTTTCAAATCACGCTGTTTGCTTCCTATATGATTGATCAATTATATACAGATATATAGCAAGTGCAATCCATTCTTCGTGAGATTTTGAGTTTGATACGCAAAAATAAGCCACCTGCACAAGTCAAATGTTTACACGATTAATTAATTAATCATGCTAAAATCACGACCTTTTTCATTCCAAATTATTAGTAAATAAATAGATCCGGTGAAATCTAGAAAAAGTTGCTTTTATTTGCTGCATGCATGTGGATTTCAACGAGAGGTGTGTGCTCCTTTCTCTTCCATTCCTCTATCTGTATTAGTTATATCCTTGTTGTTTCACTCTTAATTCTTAATCGAGCAAGTCAGTGCTATGATTTTGGCTTTCGACTCTAGCCGTCAATATGCATATAATATGTACGGTAAATAGGAGACACCTGCGGCCAACAAATTATCCCAAACTTGAGGTCCCCTCCAAGAATCCCGTTATAATATCATAAAGATTAACAAAATTACTTATATTTTATTGTATAGTTAACAATAAAAAATGTTCGAATGCTTGAACAACTGATACATATCCAATTCTCATAATATCCTTGTATAATTTAACAATAATACTATTTAATTTTCATTTGAGTGACAATATATAATGTTAAATTGTACTATCTTTTTTCTTTTAATTTTCTTTTAATTTTTTAGTATTGAAATTGAGATATTGATAGTGTATGCACTATGAGGTGTGTTCCAACTAAATGTTTGAGGGTCCAAGAGTGATTAATTAGCTTTAAGGTACATAAGGGGCCGTGAAGAATTATTGATGATGACCATAGTCTCCAAAAGAAAAACCCGGATACAAACGCTGTTTTAGAGATTTCATATGATCTGATTGTGGTTCAATTTTTAAATATGTGTTTATGGAGTGCATGATGCATGCATTATCTGTTTATCTTTCTTTAGCTACATGGTTGCTTGAGAGTTATCAGAGAAGGGGTTTTGTCTCGTATTTGAAATGATCTTATGTTGTAGGATATCCCACTCACTTTGTTGGGTTAATAATTGGATATATTTTTTTAGTGTGCTGAAAACACGATTCGGTACATCAAGTGTCATAATATAAGTGGTTGGATACTTAAAAAAATCCAACTACTTGTAATATGACACTCAGTGTACTGAGCCGTGTTCCGACATGGTGAAAATTTTCTCTAATGGTTGGATTAAGGCAGACATCCATATTATATAAAATGCCAACTATCAACCATGAAGACCTCTTATCCTCTCAACTTTCTCTCTACCTTAGCTAGCTAACTAGCTATGAACTTGATGATATTATCATGACGTGATCAATTTAATCATTGAATTAGTGCTTTTATAGATTATGTAGCTACAAGCCAACCTTATCTTCCAAGCACTACAAAAGGAAAACAAGATATCTACCATGGACCAATACGTTTAATCTTAAGAGACCAAGATATGTTTATTGTATAGGTTGTGATGCGTTAATTACGCATGCAATTATAAGATTTTACTTAAGTTTGCACTTTTTTTTTTTTTGGAAGGATGATTTAATTAATCTAGGCTATTGATCTAAATTAGATAACGGGCTGGATTGTAGAATCAAATTGAAAAGTGTAAATTTGGTAGCAACATCAAACATTGTAGATTTTAGTCCGTTACGTGTCGTTTCGAAGAAAATGACATCACGAGCAAAATAACATTCTCCTTCATGATTTAGTCAAATCATATTTGCAATTTTAGGCGAATTATATTGTTTACTAGCCCTGAAACAACATTCAAATCCTTTATTTTTGAGGATATTTTTGGTATTAATTGTTATTTGAGTTTTTTTTTTTTCTCTCTATTAGAATTACTAGAAGGATAATGCTAGGGAGACTATATTTGAAGATAAAATTTACAAACTAAATGATGTGTCATCAATATAAATGAGCACATTTATCAACACTTAAGTAATAATTCAGTCATCAACTTCTATATCATTTAGGTCTCATTTGGCACGCCGTAGAAAGGATCATATAGTATAAATAATACAGTAGAAGTTGTTTGGTGCTCATATGTACTAATTAAGCATCGGATAAATTAAATCGGTCCCACCATTTTAATACCCCTCACACCCGCTAAGTTATACTCCCCAAAACCTCCGTATAACTTAGTTGGGTCACAAATTCGACCTCTATGCTTGCATCGCAAAACCTCATCCAAGTATTCCTTCTCTCTTTCTCCCTCCCCAGCTCCGATCAACATCATACAAACAGAAAATCAGAGGTGACAAACCTAGGCCATGCCGTCCCTATTCAAACATCCATGGTGGCGAATCGAACTAGAATTGGACAGCTGCACTGCTCCAGAGTTGTCTTCTCCACCTAAATCAACTTGTTCTGAAAACCCGCATTGTCGCCGCCCATGACCCACTGCTTCTCTATAACTGCTCGCACCATCATCTTGCATGCAGTATGCCATTGCTATTATATCTTGAAACGAGATCTCATGGTTGCGAACTGTTGCTGCCTTGCACGAACCCAAACCCAAAAAGCACAAAATCTATTGCGTCACCCCCACATTGTACCAGACCTGATTGCTTTGAACCATTGCAGACCACTAAACCCTGCCAAACAAATATCCTTGATTTACCCCTTTTTTCAAATTAGGTTTTGCTCTAATTTGGGGGCTTTTCATTTGCTTCCTATCGTGAAGATAGGATTAGCTTCCTATCAATTTTTTTTTTGTTTTTTAAATTCAGTTCAGTGCCAAACACAATATAAATAATACGGTTTTTAGTCTGATTTGCACCAAATGCCCGACTAATTTAGTCAATACTATCCGATGACTATTTATCTTATCTGATTAAAATAGACAGTATTGTTCGAGCTGCCAAACGAGGCCTTAGTTTACAAAAAGGGTAACGCTTGCAAGGGAAACTAAATTTGTAGACAAAATTTTGAAAACTAAAGGACATGTAAGTTGATGATTGGTTTATTACTTAAGCATTGATAAACATAATCATTCCTACTGGTAACACATCATTTAGTTTACAAATTGCATCTCCAAATTTATTCTCTCTACTCCCTAGCATTTCCCTTCCTAGAAACCCTAGGGTTGTAGTCGACTAGAGATACATTCTTTGTGGCGTTAGCTTTCATATTATTCAATAAACAACTTTGCGGTTTTCTCATATCTTCAAGTGAATTTGAAATTCTTATGCTTTAAGTACTATGGATCATTCATAATAACGTATTTAACTCGTTATATATGAGAGTCTAAAAGCTTTCATCTACAAATATAGATAAATATACTAAAGATTCTTGTTATACCAGAGCCAAGGAGGCCAATTGGTCAAACATGACATTTGACTATTTTTAACCCGATAAAAAATGGTTGATATTACAAATACGATAGTATTATACTGGAGCCTATAATTAACTTGTTTTGTCAATTGTTAACGTATTGGTTCTATGGTGTAGTGGTTAGCACTCTGGACTTTGAATCCAGCGACCTGGGTTCGACTCCCGGTAGGACCTCGTCTTTATTCCTTACTTTTTTTTTCGTATATGTACCTTGGAAGGCCCCACGTGGAAAACCCCTTGGTGCGATAACTTGGTTTGTAGTCTGCTTCTGCAGCTGGCGCTACTGTACTCTATCCATCTGTTTATAGCACTCTGGAGAAAGAAGAAAACGCGATGGAAGCTACACCAGCCGTTCCGTCCACAGAAACTATTGTCGGTGACTCCACTCGGTGCGGTCGGTTTCGGTGGCGTAGTAAAACTACTACGACGGACGAGAGAGATCGGATGAACCTCTTTCAACATTAAGAAAAAAAGTATCTAGATTAGCTAGTTAGTGTACTTTATTGAACACAATTAGGGGGAAACAAATTTCATATGTATAATATCATGCTAATCCCTAAACCCTATTACGTGCTTTCTGTGTTAAGAAAAGGTTTGTTCATATTTTCCATCTTAAGAGGGTGATAACACATATGATGAGAAAACAAATCAACCAAATCATAGAGGAATCAAACAAAAGTCTTTCATATTTCAAAATCTTTTTTCGGTTGGAAAATTCATTGGATTGAGGAACTACATTCAGACATTTTTTAATGTGAAAACAGAGACGGTTTTCTTAATTTCTATAGGATTATTCATGAAAACAATTTTCATTTCACAAAGCAAACTTTTCTTACAATTCAACTGGAATTCCTAATTACCAAAGAGCTGCTGCCAAAAACAGTTGCCCTAGCTTGTTGCATCAGACTGTTGGGATGCTTCAGCTGTCGTAGGAGAAAACAAGAAAGGCTTGGGTGCGATCTCCAAGGATTGAAGGGGTCCTTCCAATACTCCACCACTTAGCTCATCGATGGCCGATCGGACCACTTGCTTATTACCAACATCTTTCTTGCTATTTCATTTTCCTCCTCAGTGATCGATAGCCCCAAAAACATTCTTATTGTTCTCTAACTCTAGATCTGTATGCACGTAATGCAGAAACATTTTGCTCGTATGAGACACTCCGGAATCCAAATTCTTTCTTGCTCCAACCATTTCAAGAACCAGCATTCCGTAGCTGTACACGTGTGAGACACTCCTCCAAAGTTCCGACTAAATAATTCTGGTCGGATGTCATGTATCCAGCAGTTCCTCTTGTGCCTAACATCGACACAATGCCCTCCTTCGGTTTGCATAGTTTGGCAAGGCCAAAGTACGCAATTTTAGGGCAAAAATCTTTGTATAAAAGAGTGTTCTGTGGCTTCATGTCAAAATGTAAAATCATTGTGTTACAACCACGGTGTAAGTATTCTAGTTCTCGTGCAATGCCGACTGCAATTTCGGATAATGTCTGGAACCTAAGCGACGATTAATAAGAGTTCAAATTTATTCATTTAATCTATCAATGCAAATAACCTAATGCTTGGTAATTGTGACTGCAATTGGATAAGCACATTTCTACAAACCCTAATATAATATACCAATCCTGGATTAATTAAATGACTTAAAATAAAGGCATACATATAACATACCTGATTATTTAGCTGAAGTTGAATTGCATGTGGTTGCAATTGCATGAGCAGCCAGATCTTTGCAAAAGCAATTGAATCCACCAGTACTAGTGCTAATCCCACACTTCCCTCCTGACTCCTCACAAATGTTGAACGACCCTAATTTCCAATTCAAAACCCTCGTCTATAGCATATTCGATACTCACTTAAGTAGCCTCAAAAGCTCTAGCAGCAGTTGTCAAAACCGGAAAATTGACCCTATTTGTGCAGTTGCCATTAGCAGGATCAGCTACGGTACTTGTGACATGCGAAACAGTGATGTCACGGTTGTCTATTTGCAACGAGGATCAATTGCTGGGTAATCAGTCATACGATTTGTACTAGTATTGCAACCGTAGTAAAAGATCACGTTTGTAGCCCAGCAGTACAATCAAAATGAGAGAAGTTGATGCTGGTGTTAACGGAAGTAGGAGGACAGATAGTTGTCCAATAGTCCTGCCGAGCAACTGTAATATATACTTGGAATACTAGAGTTGGTTTCAAGAACTATGTAGTTAATATCCATCATGTTGATGATCACGGGGGCATTGCCTTGGCATTGGAGCTCGAACCCAGGTTGACACAGTAAAAGGGTCTGCCCACATCCCAAAAGGGTTATGAGATGTCTTTGGTGCTCCACAGTTAATAGCATCGCTGTAGTTTGAGTATGCTTGATTATTTGCACACAGACATAATTTTTTTTTTCAATATATATATTTGTTGCGCCAAAATTTCAGTTCTCGACCTTTGAAATATTCAACAACTATATATGCTTGAACAAAAAAAAAAAAAAAAAAAAAAAAAAAAAGCCATACGTTTATTCAAGTATGAGGCTTTCTGGTTTAAAGATGCTGAGTGTAAGGAAATTCTCAGGTCTTGCTGGGGGAAGACGTGTGAAGGTGGGTGGCTGGAAAAATGGCAAAGAAAGATTAATGCATGTCCCAGTCAGTTGTTGAATTGGAGTAAAATGAAATTCCGTCAGAGGGGGGTTAAAATTGAAGCTCTTGTGCATCAGCCGGACGACCTACAAATGAATTGGAAGGACAACTTTGAACAAATCAAATCTTTGTCTTTTCATATTGATCAACTTTGGGAGCAGGAGGAAAGATACTAGCAGCAAAGTTCTAGGATGAAATGGCTGCGTGAAGGAGATGCCAACACTGCTTTTTTCCACCAATCCACAATTCAACGAAGAAGGCATAATAGTTTCGTAAAAATAAAAGATAGTGATGGCAGATGGACTGATAACCTGAATAGGGTAAGAACCACGATGGAGGATCACTTTATTAAGTTATTCACTTCAGAGGGTCCGAGAGATTGGGGTTCGACAGTGGAAAGCATCGACCATTTGGTCACTCGGGAGATGAATTCTAGTTTTACATGCTCGATTGAGGATCAAGAAATAAAAGAGGCGGTTTAACAGATAGGAGGTCCCTGTTGGTATTTGACAGTTTACTAACTCAATACCAAAATATGTGGGTGATAAGTTTACAAACTCTATCACACCTTTTTCACTTTGCACTCTCAAATAAAATTGGACAAAGAAATAGAGAAAGGAGGGAAGCAACAAGCTTTGATAAAACACTTGGACTTTGATATATGAAAAGAGAGTTTACAAACTCTATAGCTTACAAGCTTAAAATGAGAATGAGAAATGGGATTTTGATGGGATGATATACAATGCTTGAGAACTTGGGTATTTATAGCAAACCAAATGATTAAACTAAGATTATTTATTACCACACAAAACACATTAATTGCACCTAATAATTTTTATTCAACCATACCTAACATTGCCTAACTTTCAATGCCTAACTTTGACATTGATTTTCAACAATAGCAACTTGTTTTGATTTGAATTTCCAACAGTCCCGAGCCTGATTTCTCCAATGCAGAATCTGTTTGTGGCCGGTAGACAAATACATGATAATATTGTCATTGCTCATGAAGTCTTTCACTTTCTTAAACCGAGGAAAACGAAACATAAATATGAGATAGGTATCAAGCTTGAAATGAACAAGACCTATGGTCGAGCGGAATGAGATTTTTTAGAGGTGGTAATGACAAAAATGGGGTTTGATAGAAAGTGAATTATCTTGTTATGAGTTGTGTGAAGACAGTGGACTTTGCAGTAATTGTAAACGGTCAGCCAGGAAGGAGATTCTCCCCATCCCGCGGGTTACGTCAGGGTGATCCATTGCCACCATACCTATTTCTTCTTGTCAGTGATGTCTTATCAAATCTTATTCAAACAGCGGTAGAATCGAGATTTATCAAAGCTTATTCTAAATGATTATTGTGCAGCCTCGGGGCAGCAAGTGAGTTTACAGAAGTCCAATATTTATTTTAGTGCAAATACACCTTCGATTATTGCAAGTGAGCTTTGTGAGATACCTGGTATGCAAGCTGTTGATGACCCTGGAAATTATTCCGTTATACCCAATGAATATTTTCAAGTTTCCTGTGTCCATATGTAGAGAAATTGATTCTTTAATTGCTAGATTCTACTGGGGACAAAAACATGATGAACGGAAAATTCATTGGGTTAATTGGGAGACCATGGGTTTGCCAAAAACTGATGGGGTTATGGGTTTCAGGAATCTACAAGAGTTCAACGTTGCCCTACTTGCTAAACAATGTTAGAGAATTATTAATGAGCCAGATTCTCCCTAGGTTAAGGTTCTTAAAGCCAGGTACTTCCTTTCCACCTCGTTCCTTGACGCTATAAGAGGATGCAGAGCGTTGTGGGCTTGGGCGAGTTTGTTAGACGGGAGAGGGATTCTTCTAAATGACCCCCATTGGCAGGTTATGAATGGTTTCAATGTTAAGATTTGGTTCGATAGGTGGCTCCCTTCTCTCCCCAGTGGCCATCATTCACCGCAAGGTTCTGGTTCTGTTAGTCGAAATCAAAAAGTTGAATCTTTAATCGATTGTGATACTCAACAATGGGAGCTTGAATTTATAAGACCTTTTATTACGGACCATGAATATTTAGCGATGATACACACAATGGTAATCTGTAGAGCATGGATACGCTTGTATGGCCGCTAGTAAAGAACGGGTTGAATGCGATACAATCGGGTTACCATTGGCAGCATAACATGGAGGTTTCCAGCAGATTGCAATGTCCCTATTCTTCTAGTGTGCCAAGCAGTCAAGTTTGGAAATATATTTGAAATCTGAAGACGCCGCCAAAAATTAAAAATCTCTTACGGAAAGCTTTACACAGGGCCCTTGCAACTATGGCTAATCTATTCAAACGAAGGTCGTCACCTTCTCCAATCTGCCTAATCTGCAATGACAATGAGGAATCGGTGGAGCATCTTCTACTCTTGTGTCTGTGGGTGGAGCCTATTTGGTTTGGCGGGCAACTAAACTACAAGATAAATAAAGATGAAATCGCTACTTTTGGCTCTTGGTTACATTCGTTAATTAGTGCTCATCTGGGTTCTAAGTTGGAGAAATCCACACTGATGTCTCAAGTGGCTTTTACTTGCTGGCACATATGGAAGGCAAGGTGTGATGTTGTCTTGAACCATAAGCCAATCTTTCCTACACATGTAACTCAGGCCATTTCTTGTGCTTTGGCGGTTTTTGAACAAGCTATGGAAAAAAAAATCCTTCAAGCAGTCCAGCGGGGCAACGTGATTCTTCCCAACCCACTGTTTGGTCTCCTCCTGATTTAGAGTGTGTTAAGATCAACATGGATGCTAGTTGGAACTTCGGTACTCGAAATGGGTATGTTGGAATTGTAATTCGAGATCAAAATTCTATGTTTGTTGCTGCTAGAAAATCCCTAATCAAGGCTTCTAATGTTGTTGTGGCAGAGGCGTTGGCGGTGTTGGAGGGATGTATGTTTGCTAAGCAGTTGAGTTTAAATAAGGTGATCGTGGAGTTTGACTCAAAGGAAACAATCTTGTGCTTGAGGAAATCCTTTCAAAATGGGAGTTGGGAAGCTTTCCCCACCCTTACGAAAATTGCTCAATTGGGGGAGTCTTTTCAAGTCTGTTGCTGGTCTTGGGTTCCAAGAACAGCTAATATGGCGGCTGATCATTTGGCGTTTTTCACATCTCCGGAGATGAGTGTTCAATCTTGGGTCGACAAACCACCATCTTCGTTGGTTCATGTTCTCAACAAAGATGGTTTGCCTTGTCCTCCTTCAAGTTGAAGTTTTGAGTAGTGTAGGAGGGGAGATGCTTAGCACCAAGTGCAACGTCCTTCTTCATGTATTCCCCCTTACACTGCTTTTAGTTGTAAAATCATGTATATTTTTCTCCTCTGTTAGTCCCGCTGTGGGCTTTCATGTGTACTCTTTCGTTTTGCTTGATAATGCATTTCCAGCTTGATCAAAAAAGAAAAAAAATAAATAAATAAATAAATAAAGGCATATTATTATAAGACTTTCACAGTGTTGATCCGTCTTGAAACAGAAAAGTATATAATAATGTGTTGATAATTTTATATGGAAATTTGAATTATATATGTGGTGATATTATTACTCCACTTGCAAATTATTAGAGTACGTCAAAATCCTCTCTAAATTTGATTTTTTGTTTGCTTCAAAATTTTTGGACTAAATTATGAAAATTCTCCATGTCTTCCCTAGAAAGAAGTTTCCCACATTTCATTCAATTTTGTGTTTAAAAATGTCATGTGCCCGAAAACTAAATAATGTGAAGAAATTTGACAGCATGGGGACATCGGGATTTTTATAGTATGTCCTTAAATTTAGAGGTCGTGATGAGGAAGGAATCATGTGTCTTTAGTGTTGTTGTTGTTTTTTTTTTTTTCCTCTATTTTTTGCGCCAAGTGTCCAATTGCAGGACCTCTTAGAGCATCAATAATTAGAGATGTAATTGCAGGACCGAAAAATATATATTTACATCTTCTTTTATATTTTTCGAGACGTGCCTGCTAAATAAAAAAATGTTATTTAGTATTATAGTTTAGTAGTATTCAATTTTATTTGTAAGTAAGAGGCCTTAAATTTGAATTTCATAGATGACGAGTTCGATACTAATTTATTTTATCACTTTTAATATAAATATATCATTGTGTTAAAAAGAAATTAGGCCCATACGGCTGGACTAGAAAACATAATTCAGTATGCGTTTTTTTTTTTTTTTTTTTTTGTGAAAAGAAAAGATAGTAGATTCGTTGATTGAGGAACTTCATTACATAGTTTGAGATACAATAAGCCATATCAAGGCAACACACATTCTTCCAAGAATAAATTAGAAATGAATAAAGGAGGAGAAACATCCCATTCACACTCCTGACCCAAGGAGAGACCAAAACGATGCTTAATAGTTAATCCCTACAAAATGCCCAATATCTCTCGTAGCCCAAACCCCGACATTACATGTGTATGTATGTATGTATGAGTAATGTTATTCTTATCATGTTTTTATACCACATTTCTATACCATCTAAGAAAAATTTGATTAATCATTTGAAAAATTTGCATATGATATGCAAATTTTTCAAAACCCAAGGAAATGAAGGAGAAAGACTTCTCGCATACCACGATCATCATTTAATTAACTAATATTTCTTGATTATTAGTTATTAAATAATGAACCAAATTTAAAAATCTGAATAATTCCAATAATGTGGCTGTCTACATCAAATGTTACCTAAAATGGTATGAAAATGTGATATAAAAACATTGTACGAATAGCATATGTATGTATGTATGTACGTACGTGTAATTGTGTATGATTCAAACTGTGTACGTAGTTGCAAGACTTGACCACTTCTCTCTCTACTCCTCCAGTAGTTGCGGGAATTGACACCTATTGCCTTAATCCAATCGAGGGGAGATAGAGAGCTTCTTCTGATTTTCTTTTAGGATTCAGTCTTACAGAGGATGCTGCTGCTGATTGAAGAATAGTCAACTCCAGCCCACCTCTAAAGCACCAACCTTTCTTTGACTTCTGTTAATTACTTTTCCAATTTTTTCACTTCTTTCACGGCCGCCCCCCAAGAACGCTGATGAATGCGGAGCCGAATCACCACCTTCGGCACTCCCCTGCCGGCGGCGCTGCCGCTGGTGGGCCGGAGCTGGTCAGGACTTACAAGACCTGGAAAGGCAGCAATGTAAGCTGAATCTCTCACTTGGGTTTTGTTCAATATGTGAAGTATTGTTCGCTTTTCTTGATTTTGCTCACTTTTGGGGAATCTTGGAGTTACCCAGTTGCTGAAATTGAAAGATGTTTCTTTCTTTTGGGTGTTTGATTGAAAGATGATTGCTTTTTTATTAGGAAGGTGTTGAAAGATGCAAAATTGTGATTGATTTGGGTTGTGACTGCTTTTAAGGAGTGGTAATTTGTTTGGTGATTGAATGGACACAAATTAGCTTTAATTATTGCTTGGAAAACTGGGGATTATGGCCAATTTGTGTACTTTTTATATTTTGGCAAGACAATATTATGAACTACTCTAGTTTATTGGAGGGGGATTTGAACTTGGATGCAAGGGGACGGACACACTATCTTGTTCGGCTTTGGGTTTACAATTTAGGTCACTGCTTTGGCATTTCCAGCATACCCTTTAGCCATACAATCCTCAAAGTCTGAATCTTAAGCTCATTGATCATGTTGTAGCATAAGGGGAGGATAACCTTTCCTGTGGATTCTATCGCCCTTTTTAATGACAATTTGACCTTTCGGCATATAAGCTTTTCTTTTGGTTTGTCTTTCCCTTTAAGTGGCAGCTTATGCATCCTTCTGTTATGCGTTTATGTTTACTCAAACACATTGTTGACTGTTTTATTCTGCAGATATTTTTCCTTGGTGGAAGGCTTATATTTGGACCCGATGTCAGATCTCTTCCGTTAACAGTATCCCTCCTTACTGTGCCTGTTGCAGTTTTCTGCATCTTTGTAGGAAGAAAACTAATTGATCACTTGGGAATTTCAGTAATTATTGCTGTTTGCGTATGGACGCTACTTGTAAGTCCTTTTCCTATTTGAATTCTGTTATAGTAGTTGGTAAGATTGTATGTATTCATATTTGCTCAATGCACAAGTGTAAAGTTTACTAATGTGTAGCTCATTAGTTATAACTGATAATTCTGGTGATAGTTTTTACGCCTAGTTTTCTACTTAGTCGACACTCTTTTTTCATGAATGTCTGAACTATGAACTACCAACGATAATTGCAATGCTGGGTTTTCTTGTGTTATGTAATCACATCAGATTTCTGAAGTTAGATGCAACAAATTATGTTCTGATGGATGGAAACGTGTGTATTTGTTTCCTCAGGTTTTGGTTTTTCTTCTACTAACCTCAGGAAGAGATCCTGGTATAGTACCTCGTAATCTTAACCCTCCAGAGCCAGAGGATTACGATGCGAGTATAGAGAGTGGGTCTAGTGAATCACAACAGTCACGTTTTCCACGCATGAAGGAAGTAGTTATCAATGGTATTACTGTGAAGATCAAGTTTTGCGACACCTGTATGCTTTACAGACCTCCTCGTTGTTCTCACTGTTCCATATGCAATAACTGCGTGCAGCGATTCGACCATCACTGCCCTTGGGTTGGCCAATGTATTGGATTGGTGAGGGACATACTTTCAAGACCTAAACTCTGGTGCTTTTCTATTTATATTTCCTTAATTCTGTGGAGGTGCTTAGTTTGAATGGATGATTAATGTATATTT